>NC_135572.1:15435728-15740728 GCF_965152235.1 Eretmochelys imbricata | reverse complement strand
GCGTGGGCAGACCATAAACTTGGTGCTTGCAGGGATTCCTTGTGCGCCACCCCCTCTACCCCAACCAAGGGTAGAAGCATCTGTGACTAGAATGAAAGTTGGCTGACCAGGAGCAAATGGAAAACCTACTGGAAAGTTCTGTCCACCAACCCAGAGAGGCCAAGATTTGTGCTCGTAATCAAACTAACATGCCTAAAGGATGAGTAATTGTTGTGTACATCACTAGCCACCCTTGCAGTTTTCTGACATGGAGACTGGCATGTCGAACCATTAAGTGAGAGGGGTCATATGCCCTAGAAGCCTGAGGCAATTATGAACTATTGTGGTAGTTCAATTGGCCCTTAGGCTCAGTCAAAACAGAAAGAATACTTCTGATAGATGTAGATATGCTTGGTACCTGTTCCGAATGGGAAGGTCCAAGGGTGGCAACAGGGCTGCCTTCATCAGCAGAAAGTTAAGCCTAGCCTCCCTGTCATTTTTGGTTTTAGGCTTAAAGTCTTTGCAAATTAGACATCAATTGCGGATGTGAGTCTCTCCAAGAAACTTCAGGCAACTGGAGTATGAGTCATTCACTGGCATCAGTGTCTTGCAGAAGTGGCAAACCTTGAATACTGACGACTGAGCTGTCGGTACCTAGTAACTGGAACCAAGGTTTTCAAAAAAACACTTAAAAGAAAACTTCTCTAACACTTTAACTACTAAGCCAGTACAAGCAGGTATGAACTATATACCAATAGAAGGAAATTTGTGATAGCAAGACAAGATGCTCCACAACGGTCTTGGGTGAAAAGAAGTAAATGAGGTTGGCGGTGGTTCCACCCTTTATATCAGGGGCTCTCAACCTTTTTCTTTCTGATGCCCCCCACCAACATGCTATAAAAGCTCCATGGACCAGCTATGCCACAACCATGGTTTTTCTGCATATAAAAGCCAGGGCCGGTGTTAGGAGGTAGCAAGGAGGGCAATTGCCCGGGGTCCCACGCCACAGGGGGCAGCACAATGCTAAGTTGCTCAGGCTTCGGCTTCAGCCCCGGTGGTGGGGCTCAGGGCCCCAGACTTCAGTACCACGCAGTGGGGCTTTGTCTTTCTGCCCTGAGCCCTAGTGAGTCTGACACCAGCCATACTTGGCAGACCCCCTGAAAGCTGCTTGCAGCCCCCCAGGGGGCCCCAGACCCCTGGTTGAGAACCGCTGCTTTATATCATTGCGCAGCAGCATGAAGCTTCCTGGGGCGTATGTGCTGCCCCAACGGGTACTGGTGAGGGAAAAATCTCCGACAACTGTGCACTGGATGTGCACACACCTGAAGTAGAATGGACATGCTATCGCTCAAAGAAGAACCTGATTTAACAAATAGACTATCCCTGAATGATATCTTGAGATAAAGCTTTCAAATATGTGGTCTAAAAACAAGATCTGCCTGATCAGACAAAGTCAAAAGGGTTGTCATGTTTACCGCAGATGTGTAAGCATATCATCTACACTCTATTAACAAAGAAGAAATACCCATGTTTGCTGAAGTGCATTCTTCACTTGGTGCTAAAGTCACTTTCCCTTTGACATTTTATGCTGTTCCTGGAATGCTACACAAAATTTGACTAAAATTAAATTGCTGAATAGATTAGAAAATAGTGAAACTAAAGAAATCCTTAGATTTGATTTAAATTTAGTTAAAGTGCCTAACTTTTGAAAGAGAGCTCCATAAATGAAGTGGAATATAAACACGTATCCTGGCCACAAATTATATAGTCTAAAAACATGAGAAAGTGTCAATCCTCAGAAGCAGAAGCAAAAGGCATGCCAAAGGAGAACAGGAGTTTTAAAATATGTGAATAGGATTTCAGGGCCCTCGACATCAGCAAAAACTATGCTTTTCTGAAAGCCAATGAAGCTCCAAGACTAAACAAATTTCAAAACAGGGAAGGAAACAAAAATATTTAAGAGAACTGCAAGTGGGACAGGATAATTAACAACTTAGCCTCATAATCTTTCACCTTAAGAAAGAGCCAATGTCCAGCCTCTATATCAGAAAGGCAAGTCTTGCCACTCAGAGCCATAAAAGAGTGCACAGAAACGGACAAATTTGTCTTGATGTTGTCTTCACATAGCACAAGAAATATTTTGCAGGAAAATATGTAAACAACAGAATATAGGTGTCAGGAGAGATGCTGAGAGAGTTTGGAGACATGAGTTTGAAGCAATAAATCACTCATGCGGAGATGTGAAAATATGTACGTATCAAAGAATCGCAGGACTGGAAGAGACCATGAGAGGTCATCTAGTCCAGCCCCCTGTACTCATGGAAGGGCTCTGTATTATCTAGACCATTCCTAACAGTTGTTTGTCTAACCTGCTCTTAAAAATCTCTAATGATGGAGATTCCACAACCTCCCTAGGCAATTTATTCCAGTGCTTAAGTACCCTGACAGTTAAGAAGCTTTTCCTAATGTCCTACCTAAACTGCCTTTGCTACAATTTGAACCCAATTACTTCTTGTCCTATTCTCAGAGGTTAAGGAGAACAATTTTTTAAAATGTACTTGAAAACTGTTATGTTCCCCCTGCGTCTTCTCTTCTGCAGACTAAACAAACCGAATGTTTTCCATTTTCCCTCATAGGTCATTTTTTTTAGACCTTTAATCATTTTTGTTGCTCTTCTCTGGACATTCTCCAATTTGTCCCCATCTTTCCTGATATGTGGCGCCCAGAACTGGACACAATACTCCAGTTGAGGCCGTATCAGCACAGAGGAGAGAGGAACTACTTCTCATGTCTTGTTTACAAAACTCCTGTTAATACATCCCAGAATGTTTCCTTTTTTTGAAGCAGTTACAATGCTGACTCATATATAGCTTGTGATTCACTATAACCCCCAGATCCCTTTCTGCAGTCATTTACCATTTTTTGTGCGCGCAATGGATTGTTCCTTCCCAAGTGGAGTACCTTGCATTGGTCCTTATTGAATTTCATCCTATTTCCTTCAGATCATTTCTCCAGTTTGTCCAGATCATTTTGAATTTTAATCCTGTCCTCCAAAACACTTGCAACCTCTCCCAGCTTGGTATCATTTTAAGAAACCAAAACAATACAGATCTCACCAGGCAAAGAGATCCAGCAGAAACACAACAGGAAAATCAAACCCCGATGCAAAGACACATTTCTAATAGGGCCGAAGGGAGTCTCAGGGCTCCGAGCTGAAGAATGGATTCTGTGAAACAGAGTGTGACGTGGTGCCAGCCCGGCATTGGCCCTGAGAGGGTTAAAACCAGCCTGGAGAGGCTCAGCAGCAGGCAGCCAAAAGAGTGGCTGCAGGGGAAACAGTCAATTAGGGCAGAGGCTGGACCAGCCAATCAGGGCCCAGCTGGCCCATATAAAAGGAAGCCGCAGACCCAGAGCAAGTTAGTCTGCTGCAGGGAGCCCTAGGGAGATGACCGGCTTCCTAGAGAGCTACAGAGGGGCCAGCACCCTGGGAAGAGCAGATGCTAGCAGGGACCGGGGACTAAGGAGAGCTCCTGACCGGCTGCCAGGGCTTGCAGGCTCAAGGCCCTGGGAAAAGGACAAAGGAGCTGGAGCCAGAGGTAGAAGCAGAAGGAACTGAGGCTGCAGGAAGGTGGCCCAGGGAATAGAGACAGTGAGCTGGAAGGAAGAGGCAGCAGGAAGCTGCTGTTTGCAGGGTCTCTATGCTGGGGCCTGGAGTAGTGGGCAGGCCTGCCCCCTCCCCCGCCCTAGCGGCTGAAGGAGCGGCCCGACTGGGGACTGCTAAGATGCTGCGACGAGTGGCTGGACTCTTGCTCGAGGAGTCCCCCGGAAGCGGAGGGGGAGGGGAAGCAGATGGTGACATGGCCGGAGGGCTGTTCCATGGAGCAGGTGCTGAGAGAAAGGAGCTGTAACGGGTCTGCAGGCGGAGGTGGGGACAGGAAAGCCACCACCACCTGAGGGCACACCCACTGGGACTGAGCTAATTCTCGAAACGCCCAACAGGAGGTGCCAGTGTGGTGAGTGACCCCGTGACGCAGAGTATCAGAAAGGTACTTGACGCAGGTACTCTCAATAAGCGATTGCCAAACTAATTTGGATACAAAGCTGAAATGGGGAGGCTCTTCCACAGCCTAGTTCAAATTTTTTTTTTTTTTTTTTTAAGGGACAGCAGGTTATTTTCAAATCCAAACTGAGCAACTTCATTTCACAAGATAAATATCAATTATTTCAATAGTGTCATTTAAACTATCCCAACATTTCTATGGCACCAAGGTGATTCAGTGAGGTTGGCAGCTGAGTGCATGCTGCCAACACAAGCAGCATTGAGAAAGTTCATATCACACCCATGACTAAAAGGAGCAGCAGGAGAGCCCATAAAATTAGGAGTGGATGTAACAAACTATCCACAAAGTGGTTAAAGAAGCTCACAGAAAGGCAAGGGGTAGGGAGACAAGCAAACAGCACAGAGTACCTGGATCTTAACAAGGAGGACAATGTTCAAGCCAAAAGGTGCAAATCTACCTTAGTGGTCATTTAAGGGTATGTCAACACTTAAAACGCTACAGCAGCACAGCTGCATTGCTGTAATACTTCAGAGTAGACCCTCACTACAGTGACGGGTCCGGTTTGCCCATCACTGCAGTTAATCCACCTCCCCAAGAGGTGTCAGCTAGGTTGACAGAAGAATTCTTCTTTAGACCTAGTGAGGTCTACACCTGGGATTAGGCTGGCTTAACTGCATATCTCAGGGGGGTGGATTTTTTCCAATGTACATTTTCAGTGTTGACCAGCCCTAAGGTTGATTTAACAAAAATGTATAAAATATGCAGGACTGCGTTGAAATGTGGAAGACAGATGCTGTAAGGTGACAGGAGGACTCAATGTAATTTATGAATCAGATTAATCACAAAACATTATTCTAAATGTTAAGAAATTCCCAGGCTGAAGAGCGCCCAAAGAATGCAGATTTTTAGCAGCACTGGGTGCCCAGTAAAAATCCTATAAAAATATGGAAGTGGGCTATCGTGCTAAACTCATCCCACTGGTACAACTATCTTAATAAATTGAATGGAGTTTATGATGTATGTGAATCATATACTGTAAATATTAATGTTAATTATTTAGACTGTCAGCTGTTTGGGGCAGACACATCTTATGGGTTTGGACAGCACCCAGTACAACGGGGCCCTGATAAATGACTTCGGTTCCTAGGTATTACCTCAACACCACCACCATTTATACCCTAAATAGCTTGTCAGTGATTCATGTTAATTTGCATTCCCAGACTGTGCCACACAGAGTGTGTAGTTTTGCTAGGAAAGCCATCACCACCAGCTTTTATTTTTCTTTTGAATATAACTATGTATAATGTGGATGTGTCTAGTGGTTAGATCATGACCTCTGGGCAACGCAGGCCTCGCAGGCAGACAATTATAGTTGGCAACTTCCAGGGGCACCAAAACCACATCCAGGGGGTGCCACATTGCTCAGCTATCTTTGGCTGGTTTTCTTTTTCCCTTTGCTACAACTTTGCCTTTTTATTTGTTTTTTGTCTTGGTTGCTCCGTGGCAGGAGGCAGGGCAGCACTAAAAGTGTTTTTCCAGCAGATTACCCTCCCCTCTGGCTTATTCCACTGGCTCATCATGGACTTCTCAGGCTAATCAACTTATCAGTGACCCAGGGATAATGTCTACCTCAGAAGAGCGAGGAAGTCTGATTGCTGTCTAAAGCAGTTTGACCTTCAGATGAAAGGCATCATAAGTGCCAAATACATATATATTTAAAAAGTAGTCAAAATAGTAACACACACACACACACACACACACACACACTTCTACTTATAAAACCAATTAAAATGCAAAGACAAATCATTGAATTTCAAGAACATTTCAACATCATTTTGTTTTATAAAGGTTAAACTTGTTTTAAATGAGCAAGATTGTTATAAGTATTCATTTTAAAACAGAACAATTCAATTTTGCTTTTTACTTAGAGTACCCCTCAGGCTAGCAGCACTAGTATTAGTTATCCTTTACATCACTGCAGCACATCTACACTAAGAGTTCGCACAGGTGGTGCAACTAGCTCTAATCTGTGCACAAAAAACCTCAGTGTAGACAAACCCCAAGGATCTCAACCTTGAAAGAGTAATTCATGACTGAAGTTCTCAATACAGAGTTGATGGCAATGGACTCAGAAAACAATGGTTACTCACCTTCTTGTAAGTGTTGTTCTTTTGAGATGGGTTGTTCACATCCATTCCAATCAGGTGTGCGCACGCTGCGTGCACGGTGGTCTTTTCCCCTTAGCAGCTCCTGTCAGGAGCCCCCTGGAGTGGCACCCTCATGGCGCTCAATATATGACCCTGCCAACCCAACCCCACTTTGGTTCCTTCTTTTCGGCTACTCCGACAGAGGGTATTGGAATGGATGTGAACACCACATCTCTAAGAACAACAGTTACAAGAAGGTAACAGTCTTTTCTTCTTCGAGTGATTGTTCACGTCGATTCCAACTGAGTAACTCCCAAGCTTTCCTACAGGGGTGGGGTCGGAGTTAAGGAATCACTGACTGGAGCACTGCTCTACAGAGAGCTGCGTCATCTCTAGCATGCTGGGTGATGGCACAGTGGGTGGCAAATGTATGCACCGAGGACCAGGTCGCCTCTCTGCAGATCTCCTGCATGGGCACCTGGGCCAGGAAAGCGGTGGATGAGGCCTGAGCCCTTGTCGAGTGGGCCATACCAGCCAGGGCTGGGACCTTGGCGAGGTCATAGCTGGTACTGATGCAGTCTGTAATCCAGGAAGAGATGCGTTGTGAGGAAACCGGAAGCCCTTTCATCCGGTCTGCCACCACTACAAACAGCTGGTTTCACTTCCTGAAAGGCTTTGTGCACTCAAATGTAGAATGCTAGCACTCTCCCCACATCTAATGAGTGAAACCTCTACTCCTATACATTGGCATATGGCTTGGGATAGGAAACTGGTAGAAAAATGTCCTGGCTGAGGTGGAATTGGGATACCACCTTGGGCAGGAAAGCTGGGTGTGGTCTTAGCTGTACCTTATCCTTGTGGAAGACAGAGTGGGGGGGTTGGGGGTTAGTGCTTTTAACTCTGACATCCTCCTGGCCGATGTGATAGCAACCGGAAAGGCCACCTTCCACAAGAGATACAGAAGGGAACATATAGCCAGTGGCTCGAATGGGGCTACCATTAGTCTAGCTAGGACCAGGTTGTGACAGGGGAACACCCTACACCCCCATCTTCATCCTTGTAAAATGATTGTGTAGTATCCAATGCAAAGTTTGTCATGTCGGGTGTCATGATGCACTGAGCATTGTTGTTACATTAGTGATATAGTAATGTTATAGGTCATAATATGTATGTAGTTATGAGGCTGAAAATGTATCCTCATGGCTTAAAATAAGCCAAGGCAAAAACTCCCCAAGAGCAGAGAGGCAGTTCACACCTGATCAGGGCAGGAATGGGACAAACCCAGCCCAGTCTCACAGGACCGAAGGACACTTGCCTAGGCACAGCAACAAAAGGATCTGTTGGACTCTCGAGTGAGTCACCCCCAGTTTGGGACTGCGATGAGGTAATGCTTACCTGACTCTGAAGGGGGGGGGCAAAGCCAAGAGGGAGGAAAGAACATGATCAAAGGGAGAAACATTTGCCATGCTCTCTCTTCCACCTCCATCTACAGACACCACACCAAGACTGAAGTGCTGATCAAAGGGGAGAGCCTGGCTGAAGAGCAACCAGCTAGCCTGTGGTGAGAAGCATCTAAGTTTGTAAGGACACTGATAGTGTTAAGATCAACTTTGACTGCATTTCGCTTTTACTTCATTTGTCCAAATCCGACTTGTTATGCTTTGACTTATAATCACTTAAAATCTATCTTTATAATGTTAATAAGTTAATAAATTTGTTTGCTTATTCTACCTGAAGCAGTGTGTTTAGTTTGAAGCATGTCAGAGACTCCCCTTGGGGCAACAAGCCTGGTACATATCAATTTCTTTGTTAAATTGATGAATTGATATAAGCTTGCAGCGTCTTGCGGGCATAACTCGACACTGCAAGACGGAAGTTCCTAGGGTTGTGTTTGGGACAGGAGATATTGGCTAGCGTCATTCGGTTGCAGAATCCAAGGAGCAGCTTACATGCCAGAGGCTATGCGTGAACAGCCCAGGAGTGGGGGTTCTCACAGCAGAACAGGGTAAGGCTGCCTCCCAGAGTCAAGGATTGGCGTGACCTAGAAGATCACTGGTTCAGATACCACCAGAGGGGAACACCACACAGGTTGAGGTCCCAAGTTGGTACCTGTGGGCAGGACTGTGGGTGTAGCTGTTCCATGCCCTTAAGGAAACTGCCAACCCTATGGTGGGCCAAGACTGAAAGCCCCATCTCTCCCGGTTGGAACGCTGAGATGGCCACGAGGTGTACCCTGATGGATGATCCAGCCAGGCCTTGCCGCTTCAGGTGCTGTAGACAGTCCAAGATGAATGGTATAGATGCCTGAAGTAGGGATATGTGACTGCGATCGCACCAGCACAAGAACTTTTTCCATTTGGCCAGGTAGGTGGCGCTGGTGGAAGGTTTCCTGTTCCCAAGTAGCACCTCCCTCACTCATTCCATGCATTGGAGCTCCCTTGCATTTAACCATGAAGCTTCCAGGCCTTCAGAGGGAGGTCTGGGTGAAGCAGGAGGCCGGGGTCCTGTGTAATCAGATCAGGGAGGAGCGACAGCACGATCGGGGCGCCCACTGACAGCTCCAGAAGCGTGGCGTACCAATGTTGGCGTGGCCACACAGGAGCCAGCAGAATTACCTCTGCCTTGTCCCTGCGGATCTTGAGGAGAACCTTGTGGACGAGTGGTATCGGAGGGAAGGCATACAGTAATCTGTTCCCCCAGTGCTTTGTGAATGCGTCCAAGATAGATCCCAGACTGTGCTTTTGGAAGAAAAAAAAATGTTGGAAACTTCTTGTTGCTCCTAGTGGTGAACAGGTCTACCTGGGGAAACCCCCACCTTTGGAAGATGGAATGTATGACCTCCATCCAGATGGACCACTCGTGACTGCGGAATGACCTTGTGAGGTGGTCTACAAGCTCGTTGTGTGCTCCCAGGAGATAAGATTCCTCCAGGTGAATGGAGTGGGCTATACAACGGTGCCAGTCTGGTGAGAAACAGGGCCTCATTGCAGGTTTGCCTCTAGATGGCACCCGTCTAGGCGGTGCTGGAGGCTTCTCTCTAACAGAAAGAGGCTGAGGTGCAGTACTTTCTATCAGCTCTTTTGCAGCCTCAAAAGTATCTGGGGTGGAGGGGGGTTCCGACTCCTTCACCAAGCAGTGCCGCATCAGAGAGTCGCTGAGTGCCAGACTCAACAGTGTCAACTGGGTCACCGGAGTTGATGGCACGAGATCTCGTTGTTTGGAAGTTGAGTCCTTCCTCTGAGGCAGCAAAGTCTCCCTGGATGGTCTCGCTCTCTGAGGAGAGCGCCCTCTGTCCGCCGCCTTTGGCATTTATGGGGCACCAGGGATGTTGACCGGTGCCAGGGTGCTGTGGTGCCGGGGATCTTCAGTACTGAGGGTCTCTAACACCAGAGTCCTTCCTCTTCTGGTTCGCAGACTGATGCCAGGACGCTTTGAACCGAGCTCAGGCCCAGGACTTGGTGGTCGGGTGCTGCTGGACGGGGGTGCGGGTTCTATTAATAGCTGCTTCAAACGGAAGTCACGTTCTTTCCTAGTCCTGGATTTGAAAGCCTTACAGATCTTACAGCACTCGGACTGATGCACCTCCCCCTAGACACCTCAAGCACAAGTCGTGAGGGTGGCTATTAGGCATAGGCTTCTTGCATACACCATAAGATTTAAATACTTGGGCTTGAGGCATGCCCCAGAGCCCAAGGTGGGGTGAGGGGAGAACAACCCACTCACCAAGACTACCCTAACTACTGAACAATAAACTAACTACAAAACAAAAAAATGTGTAGAACTAAGTAATAGCTAAGGGAACACTTGCAAGCAAGCAAAATGCAATTCCAACGCCTCCATGGATAGTAAGAAGGAACTGAAGGGGGGTCAGGTCGGCAGGGACATATATTGAGCGCCAGGAGGGCGCCACTCCAAGAGGCTCCCTGGCCAACCCGACAGGAGCTGCTAAGGGAAAAAGTTTCTTTCTGCACACCTAGTGCATGCACAACTGATTGGAATCAACGTGATCACTCGAAAAGAATTAATTTACAAAATGAATTAGCTGAACTGATATGTCACCTTAAAAGTGGCATTTTAAAAATGAACCTGATCCATACTAAAATTCAATTCTTTTTTAGTTGTGATTTTTTTCCCCACTGGTCCTGGGCCTTCTTTCCATAGGAAAGAACTGGAAAGAGCACTAAAGAGGAGTCATTGATGCCACATTATCAGAAAAACACTGCCATTAATGCAGGTCACTATTGCATCAGTTAACCGTTGTGTAAATTCAACCAAAAGAATAAGATCCTTGAAAAATTATCCTATTAAAAGAGAAACTGTAAAAACAACACGAATACTGAAGAAGTTTATAAGAATAAGTTTGTGGTATAGATGAAAGTCTAAAATTCAGTAAGACTTATAACTAAGAAAACCAAGAAAGACCATCTCAGCTGCTCCCAATCTCATGTTGGGAGACACCGGGAAAAGCCTTGACAGTTACCCTATGCAACAGACGTAGGGTATGTCTATCAAGTCAGCCTATCGAGTGACTTACCAGCATTTTAACAGCTGGTGTTGTATGTGGGCTTTATATCAAGAGCTAGATATTTTCCAAACACACTGAGTATTTGCCGTCATGTGACTAAGTGCACAACAGCAAGTGCTTGACTTTGAAAATCTAGTCCATAATTTCCCCCTTGAGCTATGCTTCCTGAAAAGAACCATTTCCATTTATTTTATAAGGAAGTACTAAGAAGTATTGTTTAGAATCACTAGCCCTAAAAAAGAATGACTATGCATGCAAGTCTTAGAGGTGAGAAGGAAATGAGGCATAGATATTCACTGGGGTAATTTGATACCCCCCGAGAACCATGCCTAACATTCATACATGTTTTGAAATATCACCTAGCCAAAAAATGTATTTTGTCTTGCTAATGACCGTACATCACTAAGGAAATACCTGCCTGTGTAACGACAATGTCCCTAAAGGATAATGAAGGTTTCCACAACTAGTACTTCAAAAGCCTACTATGTATAAAAAGGGGGAAAAGGGTATCTAGTACTATGTCTATACGAGTAAATTTACTCCTGTTTAATAGTCCCAAACACATTACCTCTGCTCAGCTAAGATTGAAAATTTTGATCCTGTATACACTATTACTAAATGGATTCAAACCTTACAGAAATCATGCCAGACCCCTCTCTCTTTCCACAGGTCTAGCGTGCCCAGTGGTAGACAACCGTGGATCATGTTAGCACTGACATAACAGAGATACATACTATATAAATAACCAAGATATGTTTTCCTCCTTTCTGTGACTTGTTAGGAGGTCAGAGCTAGCAAATGGAAAAAGCTTTAGGCTGTGAGCCAATTTCATAGCTGATCTAATACTGCTGAAATCAACTGAGTTACACCAGGGATTAATTTGGACCTGAAAGATACTAAAGTAGAATTTCAATATTCTGTAGATTGTTTAGTACCACCATAGAAATGCTTTTGATTGCATTAATCTAGATGCTTATTCCCATCTATGAAGTTTATTATGGCTTTTCTATTTTTGTATTTTTCTTCCCTATTGCCAACATTCTCTTTCAACCCTAAGTAAAATTACATTTGGAGACTAATCTGGGTCCATTACTGATAAGTGTTTTCGAAGAATTAACGAAGTATAATACTCTGGTCAGTTAAGGGAGACAAAGAGGGTGGTAATGATCTAATCACTGGCCTGGAAGAGACTGATCTTTCTTTCTACAAAATGACATATCAGGGCTGCCAGGGGGCCATTGTGGGCAGAGAGAACTAATGACTTACAAGGTATCAGGTGCTTGGTCTTTTTTTTTTTTTTAAAAAGGTTCTGGTTGCTATATTGCCTATTTTATTCTGGAAGGCTCCTGAAATGTAACCGAGATCAAGATACACCATAAGGCTGAGAAACTAGAAGAATCTGTATACCTAAGTACCAAAATAGCCTCTCCACTGCCAGAACCAGCTTTCAGACTCAAGCCTCTCACCATCCGTCTCCCTCATTCCCATATTCCACCTGTAGTTTGACTCTTAACACAACATCTCATGCCTTTTTTTTTTTTTAAAAAAACACCAGTGTAGACAGTGGACTAGACTGTTCTATACTTCCACTAGGGTTTTTACTATTGTATTTCATTTGATGTGGAAGGTGCTCAGATACTACAGTGATGGGCAGCAACACAGATCTCCTGATACATCCAGGTTATTAAAATCAAAAGAAAATCAATATATCAGTAAGCGGTACCACTTTACATCCAATGCAAAGAAAAAAGGATACTTTTAAATAGCACCTGCTCTGAATGGTCTGTTTAGAGCCATGCAACAGACCCAGAAATGTTAAGAAGGTTATGACAATCACAGTGCTAATGGGTTAGTGTTCCTATGAAAACACTGGCTTCCTTTAGAAAAGACTGGAATGAAGAACTCATATATACACTACTAGTTTTACTTTGCTGAAATGGAAACTTTCAGAGTAAGGTAACTTGTTGGGTTCACTGGAGCAGTAAAGGAGCCTGCATTTAATCAACTCAGAGCACCACCATGTGTCCCTACAGCAAAAGAAAAGTCAGAGAGGGTAAGAAGTGATTTATGAAAGTGACAATGCATGGAAAAACCTGCTTAATGTAAGAGGCTTGTATAACATATGTACTTTATACTCCTGATGCCTCTGTACAATCTTTAAATCGATCGAGAAAAGTAATTAAATTAATACAACATGGCTGACCACTTACCAACATGAACTATGTGGAGCACTATTCACCGGCTCTCCATGGACTGCGCTGGCTTCTGATTTGCTTTATAATTCTGTTCAAGGTGGTGACCAATCTAAAGCCATATCATTTGGGTCTTTGGTTCTTTAAAGTATACCTCTCTCTTCTTAGACACTAAGAACATAAGAGTGGCCATACTGGGTCAGACCAAAGGTCCATCTAGCCCAGTATCCTATCTTCCGACAGCGGCCAATCCCAAGTGCCCCAGGGGGAATGAACAGAACAGGTAATAGCGTGATCCATCCCGTCGCGCATTCCCAGCTTCTGGCAAACAGACGGTAGGGACATCATCCCTGCCCATCCTGTCTAACAGCCATTGATGGACCTAGCCTCAATGAATTTATCTAGTTTATTTTTTTTTAACCCTGTTATGGTCTTGACCTTCACATCCCCTGGCAAGGAGTTCCATAGGTTGACTGTGCATTGCCTGACAAAGTAAAGAAGTTACAAAGTACATAAACAAATTTTAAATTCCTGTGGAGATTTTATTATCCACCTACTTTCTTCTTCTTCGCCTTGTCCCATCAGTCAGGGTCAGCAGCTCTTGTTAGTCTCCTAGCACACTTGTCAAATGTGTCTTCAAAGACAACCTTCATCATGTCAAACCACCTTTTTCTAGGTCTTCCTTGTGTTCTTTGGCCCATGACTACTAGCTCTTTACTATAGCCAACATATCCCACATTTCATCATTTCACATGACCCAGACATCATAAGAATGGCCATATTGGGTCAGACCAATGGTCTATCTAGCCTAGGAACCTGTCTTCCAACAGTGGCCAGTGCCAGATGCTTCAGAGGGAATGAACAGAACAGAGCAATTATTGAGTGATCCATCTAGTTGTCCAGCCCCAGCTTCTGAACCATCTAGTCAGAGGTTGAGACAAACCCAGAGCAAAGGGTTGCACTCCTGACCATCCTGCCTAATAGCCATCTCAGGTGATACTCCCTCAGCTTTTCCATAATAGGGGTTACTTGCATCATGGCTCATACCAGTTCATTGCATAGTCTATCAGCTCTAGTCTTACCCAGTATCCATCTATGCATTCTCATTTTGGCAGTGTGAAGTAGTAGTTCTCTCTATTCCTCACTGGTTGGCATTCTGACCCTTACTTCATGACTGGTCTAATCATGATCATACACATTTTGCTCTTTAATTTATTTGGTATATTCTTATGGCAGAAAATTCCCATCAACTCTCTCCATTTATGTTAAGTGCTCTTTCTGTGGCTCCTAAACCTGCATCCACATTCCCATCACTACTCAACACTGAAGCAAGATATTTAAATTGTTGCACAGACTACCCCATAAACCATCTTGTTTTACTGGATTCTCATTGCTTCCTCAACGAAGCATGACATGTATTCCATCTTTTGCCAGTTGATTCATAAGCCATTTTCTTCAATTATACCCTGTAATGCTGTTTAAGAAAGGTGACCATTTATATCATTGTTAGGCATAAGGCAGGCTCTGTCCCGAGGCAGAAATGTAACAGCCTGCCTGCCTATATTCGTTCATTGCAACGAAGCAAGCAGCTGTTTTGCCAGGGTTGGAAATGCAATCAGCCAGTGCTATCCCTTAAATTTCCTGGAGGCTCATTTTATAGCCGATAACAGGAATTGGATTGAAATAAAATTCAGTCAGTTTTTGCTTGAGAGAGGATACGGTATGGAAGAATAAAGTGTCTGCTCTGTGAATTCCTACAAAACTGTTTCAATGTTTGAAATAAAACACACTTCTTGATGTGAAAAAAACATTGTTAATGGTGCTATAGATAGTTAATTGATCTCATTCTCTGAGGCAGAAATGTAGCAGCCTGCCTACATAGTAACATTGTTAATGTTCCTATTATTAGTTAACTGTTCCCATTCTCAGTCAATTCCCCCAGGAGCATAAAAACCTGTAAAAGTTTTAAGGCTTCTTTACATTGCCAGAGTAATGTAGAAGAGCCTTATTATAAATGACAGTAAGGAAATCCTCAGCTAAGACGATTATGTGCTCTCTCACTTTTTTCCTGTGCCAAAAGTGGCGCAATGGGGTTAGATTACAGGTCAGAATTTATTTTACTTACCCATTAAAAATAAAAGACTTTGAGGGCAAATAAAACATTTATCAAGCAGTCAATATAATGTTAGGACAATCACAACCAAGCACTTTCTGAAGTACCTAGCCAAGTCCTTTTGAAGTTACCAAAGGGCAAAGGGATGTTCGTCCTTTTGCACGACATGAACGGCCTTCACATCATGCATCAAAAACAGCTACACCAGCTTCTCATGCTAGAGAATTCCCTACAAAACTGCATGCGGATAGGGACAAATTATTTTGCACATTCTGCAATGTTGTTCTCAATCATGACTGACTGACTGTAATTGTGTTTAATTTTCCATAACACACATTTGGAAAAATAAAATATGCAGAATTTTCAAATGTTGTGTACAGAATTTTTTTTTTTTTATGTAGAATTTTTTTTTTTGGGAGCAGAATTCTCCGAGGAGTAAACCAGTCACAGAGCCCTCCATGGTTCTAGGTTCTTTTCTAGTTCATAACATGTCATCAGTGAAAACCATGCTCCATGGAGCCTCTTCCCCTAATTTCTTAGGTCAAGGAGTCCATTACAATCAAATGGAAACGGGTTTAAGGCTGATCCTTGATGCAAACATACCCTCACAGCAAATGACTCCCTGTAGCCACAGCTGCTTCTCACTATTGTTGTGCTACCCTCATGTGTGTCCATGATAGTCTGAACACGTTTCCAGCAGAGAGCATGACTGCAGGCACCACAATAACAATTCGCTAGGAACTCTGTCATAAGTCTGCTCTAAATCCAAAACCACTAAGTGCAATTCCTTGAGTTTCTCCCTATACTTCTCCTACAATATTCAGGTGCAAACACTGCATCCACTGACAACATTCCTGGCATAAACCCAAACTGGTTGTCAGTTCGTCGATGCTCCAGTTCCTCATGAAATCTTTCCTCGATAATTCTTTCCAGCCATTTCCATTGTGCGACTCGTTAACTTGATGGGTCAGTAATTGCTACATTCCTGCACATTTCCTTTACACTTGAAGGTAGATATCAATGTGCTTTTCCCCTACTCAGGCATTTTTCCAGTTGAGAATGAAGCTGAAAAAGTTAACCACCACTCCCTCACGGACTAATACTTTAATGCCTCAAATGGCGAACTGTCAGGTCTTGCTGCTTTCCCACATTTCATCATCTTTAGCACTTCAGCATCATCTCCACCATGGTAATAGGTCTTATGAGGCTGGTGCTTGCTCATACTTCCCCTCAATGGTTTCTTCGCATTTTCTTCACTGAGCAGTTTCTCATAAAAGCATTGCCATGTCCTAATGATCCCACCTTCCTACACCAGTACTTCTCCATTTTCATCTTTGACCCACTTCACAGCTCAAGTGCTCTGTGCTTCTTTGCCTAATCTATATATTTATTTTACCCCTTCCTTCTTTAGTAGTCTTGCATATAAGGCTTTAAATGCCTGACCTTACTTTCCACAGCCACTCTTTTTACTATTTTCTTTACCAGCTTGTATTCTTCGTAACTTTCCACTGTTCTTTTGGTCATTACGTAAACCCTTTTTCCTCCTTCATTACTGCCTCCATTACATAGTTGGCACCAGCACCACATTTCAATGCCATGAAATTACCCTCCTTCTGCTGGCAACAAGCAGCTTGTGCCCTTTCTGTAACATGTTTGGATATTTCTCCCCAAGCCTAGGTGGTATCATCATGGTCAGTCATTGTCCAATCTCCATGGCACCTCTTCCTTAAATCTCAGACTGACTTTCCTATCCACAAGCCTCCACCACTTTAGCCTTTGTTCCGCAGCTCTTTTGCGTGAAAGGCTAGTGGGGAAACAAAAGTCCATTACAAGCAATCTATGCTGCTCCACAATCTTAGCTCCTAGTATCACTTTACAGTCTGACATTTTTTAGATCTCTTCTTGTCAGAAAATAATTGATCTGGAACCTCTTGGCATTGCTCTTGTATGTAATTAAATGTTCCTCCCTCTTTACAATGTATATATTGGCAACAATCAGGCCATGGGGCTCTGGCTGACTAAGATATCCTCACCAGCTTCATTTTTGGTTCCAAAGCCTCATTCTCTGTGACAATCACCGTAGCCCTCACTGTGTTCTCCCTACTTTTGTATTACTTACGTTAATTGGTGAAACAGAGGCACTTACCATCTGACCATTAGCCCATGCTCCATGAAGTTTTTCAGGTTAGGAAGAGTTTGCCTTAGGTCTGGAGTACCCAATCCATGTTGATATCTAAGCTACAAAGAAAGAATTGTTAGAATTAGTAGGGCTTGCTGAGCACTAGACTGTATTTCAAAGGTGGGAGAATAAAAAGCTGCATAGTAAATTTACTAGCTTTGCAAATTAGAACTGAAGGATAACCAATCAATTCAAAATGGGGAAAAGGGAGAATAATAAATATGCTCTCCTTTAGTTAGGAATATTTTAAATGTAAACTGACTCCCCACAATAATGGGTTAGAAAACCCCTCGATGACTTGGATAAAATAATCAGTTCATCTGATCATTAATCCTTGTTACATACTCGAACTACTTTGTTTTCTGCATACAGCGTGAATGTGCTCTCCTTGTAAAATAGACTGATAAAACACGGGCTGGGGCTTATATTTCAGTAGTGCATTCCTACCTTCGTAGCTTTAAAAAAGCAGATAGTTTGAGAATACCCATGTGTAAACAATGAAAATAATTCTATGCTAAATAGTATGAGATATAATTTTGGTATAGCGTATTAGAAATTACTCCAGCATCAACAGTTTTTGATAGTTAACCCTGTCGGTAATTCCCCCACACGTGCCACTTAAATGACTCCTTGTGATCTATTTATAATCAACAAAATTAGGTAAGGCTATATTGTGTCTATTTCACTGCAGATGCACTACCTACTAGTTCTGTCAAACGTGGCATCACAAACAGAGATACAACGTAGTTTAAAGTAATAAAAAAGGGGGAAAAGCGTGTTTCCTGACAGCTCAACTAAAGATTACTTGATCAAAGTATAACTCACATGTGTGTGTCAACTGATCAAAGAGGCTCACACGGTTACGTGCACTATTTCTTATCAAATTGTGAAATGCTTCAATCCTCTCTCTCTGATAAATGAGAAACTGAAGCATAAACTTAATTTAGCTAGCATAATGTCAGTGACTAGAAAATACTAACTATCCACTTGGAAAATTATTAGTCATCCTGAAACTAAAAATCAGGTTCTTTTAAGATTAGTGCCTTTGGATTATGAAAGACCATTAGAGTCTTAATCAAGTTTGCATTTGTAGAAACTACCTTCAGTTATACAAATTAAGTTGAGTAGTTCATTTGTTAACACACACTCAACTGTTGACAGTGGGGAATTGGGGGAGAGGGAAGGGGAGTTTGAGAGGCTGCAAGAATATTTTAGACAATGAACTCTGAGTGGACAATGCTGGGTAAATCTAAATATGTAACCTACATGCCATAATCCAATTAATCTACTACCTGGGTATCTGGTCTTGAACAGCCTCTATCAGAAGAAAAAATCTGTCACTTCATAACACACTAAATGCCTTATTACACAATAGATACAATATTTTTAAAATTACACCGTTAAGTATTTGTGCTTATTAAACTGTTAAACACTACTCTGCACAGCATTTTGCTATAGCAGTTTCCTAGAAGTTCATACCCAATATTTGTTCCTACATTCTAAACCTTCAGGGAGGCTTCTAGAGTGAAATTTATCCTCCTGCCCTGGATTATACTAGGAAAGACATCCCTAAAATTAAACTTTTAGAACACAATCTGTTGGAATAAGCCAGTCTCAGTCTGATAAATGATGTTTACATTTAATGAACATTGCCATAAGTGGGATTCAAAGTCATATTAAAAAAAACCCTGCATTTCTGAGAAATAACTGCTTTACACCTGCACATAGGCACTGATTCAGTAAGGTATTTAAGCATGCAAGTAAAAGCCTCACTGAGGTCAAAGACATTCCTCACATATTTAAAGTTACACACCTGCTTAAATATCTTGTTGAACTGGGGCGTAAATGAATATACCTTGGGAAACCATGGAGATTGAGTATGCTCAAATCAGCAAATAATTCTTATTTGATAGTTTTCTTTTTTTAAAATACAATTTTTGTTCTTAAAAAAAATCTTGGCACTGAGAATTATTTCTATTGTCATCTGCGCTTAAGAAGGAAAAAATTGCTTTGGAAAAAATAAATTCCAAATACTGGATTGCGTGACAGGAGGCCACTTAATGCAGAGTTTATTATTTCCATATGGACATGAAATTATATACTATGGTGGGCTGTGACGCATACCTTCCACTCCAGTGACAGAACCTGGATTAAAACAACCATACAACGTAAATTACCAAATGATCCGCACTCTCCTGGTAGGATTACACTGGATTTGGCTAAACAAAGAACTATCTTGGAGCAAAGGAAAACATTAAACTAAAAAAAAATGCTAATGACATTACATTTGGACCTTACTATCACAGCCAAATGTTTGCAAAATACCCAAATTTTTAAGTCACTCTTAAATTCTAAGGTTTCATAACATAAAAAGGACAGGATTAAGGGATTTTTTCCCTTTAAGGCAGGCATGCACCCATTTTGAATAGTCAGGATCAGAAGACTGTAGATAAGAAAGACTCTCCAAAATTAAATATGGACAACAGCACTCTTTCTAACTCAATTTTATATCAGGTTAATTCATAAATGCCACGGAACAGTCTTCCAGTTGGACCCATGTTAAAAATTTGGCCTTTTCTTATGCAGATATGCTGTACTGCAAACTCCATGCGGGATTAATATCTGCCATACTACAGTACAGAGCCTTAGCAAGACATCTGATGGAGCAAATTTCATTATTTCTAGTGTAGTTCAATATGTAGACTCTTTTACCCTTAGATATTTATGGTCAATATTGCAGAAGATTAACTGAAGTTACATCTGGCAAGTGTCACTATACTTGTGGACTTTCAATCCTACTTAAATTTCTTTAGTTAGGAATACCATCAGAAGTATAGCTTGCATAATTGCTTTTACCATCTTGCAGAAGGTATGCAATGACCACATGGCTGCTTTGAAACTATGGTATCTATTAGAATCATGTTATTTCTTTGTATCTACATATATAACTTCTGTCAGTGGTTTAGGAGTATTAAAAATATAAATTAAATATTTGTGACCTATAAGAATAACTATAGGAATCATTTGCTGATTTTAAAACCAATTTGAACTTGTGGGACCCTATACATTGTAACAAAATTTGACACAGTCAGCTCTTTATCTTTAGGAAGTGGTACACTGCTTGAAATAAGCATGCAGCAGAAAACAGGTCTTGCTAGAACAAGTCTTCCTTTCTAGTCCATCTGAATAATTCATGGTCTTTGAAATGTGTTAAGGTAAATATGAAGTATAGCTGTTAAATATTATTTTGGCTACTTTAGGTTTTGTGATAACTCAAGCATTAACTCCTGGCAAGAATTCTTCTAGATGTCATTATTTAAAAAGTTGGCCTCAGTGAAGGATTCAGTGCGTCCTTTTACATTCCAAGATATACCAGAACAATTTTTTCATCTTTTATATATCTCCCTTCCTGTAGATTTCCTCTTGCAGTTTTTACAACCTCATAATTTGCATGTGGCCCAGGATGCAAACAGGCCTACATTGTGAGGCATACACAAATGGCCAGACAGGGATAGGGGTCTTTCCTCCTGCCTGAATGGAACATTTCCAAGGAATGTCACCTTCTGGTGACCTGCCCTAACTCCAACACCTAATTTTCGGTATAGATATGTAACTATTTCAATGCAAGGACAAAGGACATACAAGAGGGAATAAAAAGGAAAAATCTAACAAACATCTTAGATTTCGGTATACTACAGCAAGTAGTATTGGGAATAAATGGGAAGAACTAGAAATGGTCTGAAATAAAACAGGATGCAATTCAATAAAGGACTAATGCACAGTACCACACTTACGAAGGAATAATCAACTGCATAAATACAAAATGGGAAATTACTTCCTAGGAGGATTTACTGCAGAAAAAAGATCGGCGGGGGGGGGGGGGGGGCTTAGGGATGGGAGGGGCGGTTTAGAGGATTAAAAACAAAGCATCAGTCAACAATGTAACACTGATGCAAAAAAAGCGAACTTCATTCTGGGATGTATTCGCAGCAGCATTCTGAACAAGACATACGTAGAAATTCCTCCACTCTACTCAGAACTGATTAGGCCTCAGCTGAAGGGGTTGTGTCCAGTTCTAGGCACCACACTTCGGGAAAGATGTGGACAAACTGGAGAAAGTCCAGAGGAGAGCAACTAAAATGATTAAAGAGCTAGAAAACATGACCTCTGAGGAAAAACTGAAAAACTGGGTTTGTTTATTCTGGATAAAAGACTGAGGGGGGACAACAGTCTTCAAGAACATAAAAGGTTGTTCCAAAGGGGAGGATGATAAATTGTTCCCCTTAACCACTGAAAACAAGAGAAGTAGTAATGGTCTTTAATTGCTGCAAGGGTGATTTAGATTAGACATTAGAAAAACTTCCCAATTGTCAGGGTATTTAAGCACTAGAAAAAGTTACCTGGGGAGGCTGTGGAATCTCCATCACTAGAGGTTTGAAAGAACAGGTTAGCTAAACACCTATAAATCAAGATAATACTTAGTCCTGCCTCCATGCAGGGGACTGCACTAGGTGGCCTACTGAGGTCCTTTCTAGTCCTACATTTCTATGATTTAAGATTATCTGTACATATATCTGATTATGAGGACCAGTGGGTTACTGGCTCTTGATAGCAACCTTACATGCCACCCTTTGTTGAACTATTATGCATATATCTGACACAAAGGATCCTTGTATAACCCTGTGCCCTCTGTCAGTTGGGACCAAGGAGTCCATGGGCCACACCAACTTACGTATAAACTCCATAAAATCCATCTCCTGTACTCTTGTCTAGATTGCAAGAACAGAGCAAGGGGTAATATTTGTTTTTACTAAAGGAAAGGAATCAAGTTAGTAAGGAAAGGAACTAAATTTCAGTTGTGAACCAACAACCCAGCATGATGCAGAGAGGTAGTGATGAGGTACTGTTTTTTCCAGAGGAGATATAAAAAAAATGTAGTCCTAATCACTTGTGGCAATTTAAGATCCACAATCCTTTCATAAGAGGAGGAGTGATATTCAGAGCATCCTAGGAATTACCAATCTGGCTAAATTCCTTTTATAGTTTGTGACTTAATGGAGGAAGGTTCTTTCGGAAAGTTAAGGAAAGTTCTGGTGTTGTGTGACAAGTCACGTGACAAGTGTATGAATATTTTAATGTAAGTAAACCTAAAGAATTTATAAATACAGAATAAAATTAATAAAAATAGGTAAACAAGTATATAGTATTTTACAGCTCCAGAGAAATGTACAACCATTAACTAATCAAACTTCAAGCAGAGAGCAAGGAAAGTGATGATAAAATCCACAGAAGTAGGGTACATTTTCATGCAATTTATCGAAGCAATAAAAAGAAATGCAAAAGTATAACATGTCAATCAGAATTTAGTTTTCCAGGGTCCTGGGGATCTTATACCAAAATTTTTACTCTTAACATTTTCCTAACAAAATCAAGAATCAAAGTGACCGATTAAAAATACATGCTTGTGAATGCCCCATGTTTTTGTAAAGAAATGAGCTTTCTACTATACCTGCTATGTCAGTAAATTAGGGCTTTGCCTGACCAGCAGGGGAAGAGAACTTGCTACTAAAAGACTCACCATTAGTAACACTGAAATGTTTAAATCTAGAAATCCAAGTGCCTTAGGCCTTGTCTATACTAGAAAAGGTTTGCCAGCACAGCTATACCAGCAAACTACTTTTGTTGGCATAGCTTATACCAGTTCCCCAAACAAAGTAAGCAATACCAACACATTTTTGCCAATATAACTACATCTACAGTAGAAAATTTGCCAGTACATTAATGTCACTTAGGGATCTGATTATTTTTATGAATTTACTAAACCACCAAGTTTCTCGAGTAGAACAGTCCTTAGTTTCTTGGTCTCTCCCAAATAATCAGGATCTAAGCCATCTAAGGTTTTGTGAGGTGTTGGCAGGTCTTTACGGCCCTTGAATCCTGAGGATTTTGTTTTCATTTTAATCTTAAATATTCACAGGTATGCAAGCAGTGAGGCTGATGACTGCCTGTTTCTGGGGTCAGATTTACTACAGTGTACAGGACCAGTACGAGGAGCCTAGACCCTTAATTCCTATTTAAGTGCTTTTTGCAATGGGATGGATTCCACCCACTGATCTTCCTCTTTTATGGTATTTGCTGACTCTTAGCTTTGAACTTAAAATCTTCTCAGCCGAAGTATAAATTTAAGGGTGTTCATTTGGTAAACAAACAAAAAGACCACTAATCTTTCCTGAAGCTTGATCAATTCCCTCTAAACCATGGGTGGACAAACTATGGCCCATGGGCCACGTCTGGCCTGTCGGACCTTTTAAGCCGGACCTTGAGCTACCACCAGGGGCTTGCCCCGCTCTGCGCTCCAGCCGGCGAGCGGGGTCCGGGCCTTTCCGTGCACGTGCCAGAAGTAGCAGAATGTTCTCCCTCCGGCTCCTATGGGTAAGGGCAGCCAGGACAAGGCGGCTCCGCACACAGCCCCCACCCCGAGTTTCTCCCCCCCCCCAAAGTGATCACTGGCTGGGAACCGTGCCCAATGGGAGCTGCAGGGACGGTGGCTGTGGATGGGGTGGCATGCAGAGCCACTCGGCACCATGCCTCCACGTAGGAGCCAGAGGGGGGACATGCCACTGCTTCCAGTAAGTGCTGCCGGGAGCCTGCACCTCTGAACCCCACTCACCCATGACCTAACCCCCTGCCCCAGCCCTGATCTGTACTCCAAACCCCTTGGTCCCAGCCCGGAGCACCCTCCTGCACCGCAAACCCCTCATCCACAGCCCCAATCCAGAGCCTGCACCCCCAGCCGGAACCCTCACACCCCCCCCCCCCCGCACCCCAACCCCCTGACTCAGTCTGAAGCCTCCTGCCACACCCTGAACTCATTTTTGGCCCCACCACAGAGCGCTCACCCCTCCTGCACCCCAACCGCCAATCTCATGAGCATTTGTGGCCTGCCGTACAATTTCTGTATACAGATGTGGCCCTCAGGCCAAAAAGTTTGCCCACCCCTGCTCTAAACTCTTTAATTCTAAATTAAACACCACTACCATACTTATTTGACTAAGTACTTGTGAATGGTGTAGCAAGCTGAAATGGACAGAAGTGTCCTATGTCATAAACCATACTGACTACATTGACCCAGAGGTATTCTTTGTTGCTATGCAACGCACAAAGAAAAATAGCAATACAATTAATACACGATTGCTTTGCTGCACTTCAGACCAAGACGAAATGGATCTTTGGTATAGAACCTGATCCACAGAAACACACCTACACCAGAGCAGAGAGTTCCAGATGAAGATACTTGCTAAGCCATTTCCATAGAGACACTTTATTCTTTATTGTAGTACCAACTTCTGTTATGGCACAGTTTAACAGAAGAAATTAAGAGTGCACAGAAGGGTTTTTGTACATGCAATGGGTTTAAGACTGAATGGGGCGTGGATTCAATCCAACCAAAGGGTCAGCAGCAAAATAAAATCCTTCCCCACCTCCCAAATTTTGGGAGATCTGTCAAATTAAATCCAGGACAGTTTTTAGGTATGTCTTATTGTATCAAAGGGCTGTTTTCTATTCCCCATGGAAAACTACATGATCTATTTCTGTATGGACATCTTTAGGCAATTACACAGAAAAGTGCTTTAAATGTTGCAACTAGTACTAGATGATAATTACATGAACATAAAACAAGACTACAGCTAGTCACAGGGATCATCAGAAAAAAAGGCTCTTCAATTATTTGAATTTTTTTTGCTGTTATTAAATTCTCACCCCTTCAGCTGAAGTAGTAAAGCCATTAGTTATGTCACTACATATTTAGTCCTATTTCCCAACTTGGTCTTCCCTTTATTAAGGCAATTTAATGAGGTTCTTCCTTACAACATGCCATAACCCAGCCTCAAATACTGAAAAACAAAATCCCAATGTAAAAACCTCAGTGAAAATAAAAACAACACAGCACTGCCATTTGAAAAAACCCAAATAGAGGTTAAATGCTTTCAGAAAGTAAGTTATTGAGACCCTGTAATACAAGCAGGCTATGCCACTGGAGTTTTAAAGAGAGATACATATGGAGATAGTGACTGGTAGGTCCAAAGAAAGCATCAAGGAAGGCAAAAAGATAGAGCAGGAGCACACAGGAAGGGGCACAATGAAGTGTGAGGCATAGGTGAAGCGAAGGAAGGAAAGAGACAAAAGTAACAGTAGGGATGAGTGAATTTGTGCAGTCCTGACAGCTGTATTGAACTTCCAGCTATCAAAGATTTCATTGCTACCACCAAAAGTTGCCCATTCCAACAGGGTTTCCCTCTTCCCGTTATATTTGGACAAGAATGAGTAGAAACTGGCCATTTGTTTTAGGATGCGAGGTAAATTTGTCCCCACTGTGACCTCCTGGGGGTGGGGGGGCATGCCCCACAATTTGGAGACCACTGCAGCAAAATGTCCCACTGATAATGAAAGAGCATTACTGAATTGTGAAGTCTCCATCTCCTAAATTCTACCACTTAAAATTTATAAACAACTATAACCCTAGCCAAGATGGGGGCCCACTGTGCTAGGTACTACGTGTACACAGTGAAACAGCCCCTTCCACTATCTGTCAAATCCCTCCTTAAAACTCCCCTTTACAGTGAGGCCCTAAACAAAACACAGAACAGGCAGTTACTGAGACCACTACCTGTCATGGTGATCAATATGTCCCATTGTTTCCTTGTACTTCCCTGTCCCTTAGGCCAATCTGTTGCCTTATATTTAGATTGTAAACTCTCTGGAGCAAGGACTGTCTTTGTTCTGTTTATGCAATGGGTAGCAGAATGGGCCCTGGTCTATGACTGGGTTGCCTAGATAATACTGCAATGCAAACAAATCATCTAAATAGTCAAAACAAAGGGTGAAAGGGGAACAGGCAAGGAGATTAATTTACTTGCCCAAGGTCACACAGTAGGTCAGTGGCAGAACTCATTCCAATTCAATGCCCAATCCACCAATCAAACCTCCCCCCACCCATGGTTTTTAACTACTAAAACATATATTAACTCTTTAAGGTACCAGCAGAGTCATTCCCTGAACCAAGAAAGTACATTTAGGAGAGAACTGGGATTTGTACAGAACCTTTCAATTCCAGAGTATTCCAAAGTAACTAACTCTGGCAAGTAACTAACTCTGGTTAACAATTGTAAATTGTAAATTTATGAAAATTAGAGGTTTTTGCCATTTTATTTTCTAATTATTTTGCTTTCTCTTCACTTCCTCAAATTGCATCAGTTGTTTTTGGCCCAGTGATGTTTAAACATCTCAGCACTAGATGACAGAGTTCCAACAAAATAATCTTGAGGAAATAAGGAAAAAATACATTAGTTGTATAGGCAGAAAATCAGTACAGGGCAAATTGAAGTCTCAGGGGAAAAAACAGACTACTAAACAAGATAGTCTAACTTTACAAAATATTTTCATCCCAGAACATCTTTGCAGACAGAAGGAGCAATATTGCATCACCATTTTGTTCCTGTCCATGGCCTGTTCCTCCATTAAGCCCAGTCTGGTCATGTCCCTGCATACAATGTTCTGCCATTTGGGTACAAATGACCTTGGTTGTGTTTGCATCTTCTCTTGCACTTTATCGTGATTGTCTTCTGCAGTGTCCCCACCGTCATAACCTTTGCAATAGTACCCTAATTTCACATCGCATTCTCCTTAGTCTTAAAATCATTCCATTTTACACCTTCCATCTTTTGAAGAGCTCATTTATACTGTCTCTAGCTTTCAGATGTCTGTTCCTTTTAGTGCAGCTACTTCCAGACTACTGAGTAAGACTGTTGGAACACTAGTGTGATTAATTTTCATTTTGGTATCAAACAATGTTTTTAATCAGTCCACAATTTTGTCAATTTCTGTGCAGCTCTTGTGGCTAAGGCACATCTCCTTTTAAACTTGCTTTGATGGCACCATTAACACGGATCAAGATTCCAAAGTATACAACAGATTCTACTTGTTCTACACTGCTGCTGCATTTCAACATTATCTGTTGTCCCTTTTCCAAGATGCAACCACTTCATCTTCTTGGCATTTCACTATCCGTCCAAGTTGGCCACACCAATTTTCTAAGGTAGCAAAGAGTATCATTAATTCAGCCATATCTACCAGTTGTACTATGTTATCTACATAAGCAAAGCCATGCTCTCCAACTTGTCTAATATTTTTAATGTCCAGTTTAAGAACACGATGAAAAGCAATGATGATTCCATGTCCCTTGTCTTACACCAAACTGACCTGACCAGTCACTTAAATTTTCCACCAATTCTTATGGCACTGAAGGGGTCTTTATACAAAGCTTTTATAATTGCAATTATCTTACCCGGCTGACAACTCTTTAGAACTCTGATGGGTAAATGGTTTACCCGAGTACAACAGCAAGACAGTAAATGTGACTCATTGCAGGCTTACACTTCTATAATTATCCACTACATATTACATCGTTTTCCTCTTTTATATTCTGAATTTACTTTACTTTGTATTAGCTTACGTAAAGACTCAATCTTGGTATTTCTGTTTCTTTATGGAGACCTTCTGTGGATTCCAAGACTGGCTGGCTAGAAGAATTAGATTTTTGAACGGTCCTCTGTACTTCTGGGAAATATGTTGTTGCCACACTTGAAAGAACAGCTTGTATTATACGGAGGACACTGCCACTTTTGAAAAACGGGTACACAGAATGAATGACAATTTAAGTGCACAGGAAGCTGAGACAGTTTCAACATAGAACATTAGAATGATGAACACTGGGATGATTAATAGGATATTATAGAAAACATTAATTAAGTTCAGCAAGAAGTATGTAGTGGCTGGGTTAGTACATACTTAGCTGAGAGTTCAGTTGATTGCTGCCACTCTGTATTTATCTGTTCATTGTTTCTTCAAAATTTATTTATTGTTTTAGGTCCCCCTGCAGTATACTAATTTGTTCTCTTTATTCTAGGATGTGTAGAAACATTTTTCCAAACACAGACAGGACAGCTAGATTCTCATTACCACATGGCTTAAATTTCTTAAAGCCATAATTTAGACTGAAAGCTTGCAACTTTTTTTCCTAATCTGTAAGAAGAGTAGACATTTTTAGATACTAAACAAATGTCAGAGTTAAAGTTTAACAATTAACATATGCAGCACTTTCCCCTATAACAGTATTTATCTCGATTTTAAAGAGCGTTGTTCATTCTCTGGGCATGTTAATGTAAGTATTAATAGACTTATACCAGCAATTGCAACTGCATAGCTCAATTGTAGTTCTCAAGTATGTTCAGATAAATGATCATCTGAATCTCTTGTTGGTACACACGAATTGGAGAAAATAAACATGTTCCACAAATTTAAAAATGTGAAAGCTGAGAAATAGAGGCAGAAAATGTTCTCTGAATGAATTCTACAGAGTTGGTAAGAAGCCAGCCATTTATAAGGGTTTCTGATATAATAAATACTGGGATACCAAAAAAAAATAAAATAAAAAAAATAAAAAAATAAAAATGGCAGAGTTAGGTGTTTTACAAGATCCTGGTTCTCTTTTCTTAGTATGAAAGAGTGTTGGTCACGATTTGGATGACTAAGCAACGCAATAATCAAAATAGAAAGTGTTGTTATAACGCCTGCTGCTATATAAACAACCTTGGGGAATCAGTGAAATTATGCCTGTTGCTATATAAACAATCCTCTGTGTTTATATTTTTTGTGGGGAAATTATAAAACTTCAGATTATTTGCTCACTAGCATGTTGCCTGCCTATATTTTATTAAAGAGAGACAAGGTGAGTGAGGTAATATCTTTTATTGGACCAACTTCTGCTGGTAAAAAGTTTTCAAGCTACAGAGAGATCTTCAAGTCTGTTCTGAGAAAAATACAAGTTTGAGTAAAAAAACCCACCATGAAAACCCATCCCTGGTATGCTTTTAGAAAGGACATAACCAGAAAGACAAGAGCTGAATGAAGAGTTGTGGAAACAAATCAAGGATTGCCTCCATTTCTGTGGCAGTTCCTTGAACACTGAATAAACTACATGTACATAAAACCATTTCCCCTCTTTATAAAAAAAAACTTGTTAGCTTGGATCTTAAGGTGACAGCCCTACCTCCCCATATCAACTGGATCTGACTACTATGAATCTCTCTGAAAGCCACCTTGAAGTGCAGGTTTTTGATCCGCAATTTAGTTGTGAATTTAGAGCTCATAAAACAGGCACTTGATTGACAGCCCTGGAGACTAAAGCCCTCCATTGATCCACAGAGCGAGGTACTAGCCTAGCGCAGGGTGCCTCATGCTGAGCTGCTGGCTTTCTGACCGCTGACCTGCAACAACCACCCAAAAGCGTTCCATCAGAACTCTGAAAGGACAGTAATGCATACAGCATACAACAATCAAAGCAGCCAAGTTTGATACTGTTTTACTCACAGAACAGTTCACTGCTGTAATTGACCTAATTCAGTTTCTTTAACAATGAAACTTAGATTCTTTGTTTTCTTTAGAATGCACTGATAGCCTGTGAAAGGTGCCCAGTTGTCAGCTCTAGAAACTGATGTTTTTGAAGTGTACAGAAAGGGAAATAGATACTGCAAATTTCCCCATATTGCCTCACCTGGTATGTAACAAATAGAGGCCAAGAGATAGTTCAATAACTGGTCTCTTCACTGAGATTGTCAGGGTTCGAATTGGGGACAACTGTGGCTGGTGGTTTCTGTATCTCCTCCTCCCATTTAGAATTCAGTTCATGGTCCATCTGAATGTCAGGGGAGATCAATGTATAAAATTGATCTGACTGAGAAACCAAACTACAATATCCTTACTGGTATATTTGGACGAACTGAGATCCCTTTTGCTTTGTTTGACTTGCTTCAAATTTTGTACAACCTTTCAATGTGTGCTTTACAATTTTATTTCAATGCTTTTGTACAGTCTATGTGGATGCAGCTTAAGTGACCAATAACCTTTTAAACTGTTTTTCTTGGTATCCTTTTTACCTAAGAGGTTATGATTTTACTATTCACTTGTAGCAGCAATAAAAATTTTTTTGGGGGAAAAAGTACTCTGCATAGAAAGGGGAAAGTTTGGCTTTATCTTCCAAGAACAGCAAAACTACACTAACCTACTGACTATAATCCACAAACATAATTGATTTTTGTTCCCCATCTTTCAATCTTTAACACTAGAGCACTGCGGAAGTCTCATATTACTAGGCATTTGCATTTTGTAAAAATAATTAAAAGTACATTTTCTGATCCATTATGATAAGTCAGCAAATTAAAACCACAATTGTCAAAGTAACTGAACAAAGCTGATAGTGACGCACCACCCTCGATTGTTTGCTTAATCTCTAATTTGTAAATTTCAGTGATCTGCAACCCTTTCCCAGATAGTAACAGAACTATGGTTCTATAATTCTTAAAACTGAAATTGAGAAAAGCTGATGTTTAATACTGGATTTTGCTTTCACTGCAATTTTGTTTAGTGGAGACTGCCCATAGGTATTATGTAAATAAAGTTATGGGAAATAAGAGGATGTGTTTGCGTGCATGCACAACACACTGTATACTTAATCATTTAGATGAGCCAAAAATTGCATTTCCTCTTGGACCCACAGACTTAGATACTAGTGAAATCTTCCACGAAAGTAAACACAATACCCCTCCAGAGAGGTAGCCTATATTAGTGTTCACAGTTTGAATTTATTTGGTATCCTAATAAGGACATGGGAAACAATTGTGAAAGAAAGATTGGGGGGAAAAGGCTACTTATGTAAGTGAAGTATTCCTATAAACCTTGCTGGTTAGTAGATTTCTTATAAAAAGAGTGATGAAGTACAGAGTCAGGGGCCTCACGGAGGTGTCTCATACGCCATGATTATTTTTCACAGCATAAATTTAAAAAAGCAATTAGATAGTGCAGTTACCAGCTTAAAAAAATGCCAAAAAACCCCAAATGCACAGAATTGAACTGAAGCTATTTTTTTATTGTTATCCCACAGTTTTGCTTAAGTTATAACTTCAAAGTTGATGCCTTAGTACTTTTTAAACTCCTCAGTATCATGAAGTTATTTTACTGGATTCCAAGACATGGGCACATTCATTTCCTATGATCTCATTCATTGTGAACTTTTACATTACAGTAACCATTACATCAAGGATTGAAAGAGGGTCAAAAGCCCAAGGAGAAACGTAAGTCATTACAAGTTAAACAAGATTTTTGTTTGGATACATAATCTAATTTCCTTTACGTGATCAGCTTTACATTAATAATTTAACACTGAAAAAGGAAATTTTGGAGAACATGACCACCACCAAACATCACCCTCTTTACAATTTTGTGCTAAGCTAAACCACAGGCCTCTTTCACTTGCTTTCTTTGCTAACTACTATAGATTATAAGTCATTGCTTGGTTCAACATGTTGATCCACAGGTGGCAGTGTGCAAACACTTCTACCCACTTTACACATGCTTCTACTCACTCTTCCCACTTTTATCAATTACCAAAGAAATTTGTGTTTAAACAAGTATTTGTCAACGTATAAACTATAATGGGTAATGTCTCCTTGGTTGATATTCAATTAATTTGTATTTGATGGTCCAATATAAATAAAGTTTGTTATTTCAGTAACTACTGCATGATCACAGGTTCTAGTTATTTAGCTCATTTTCTTCCAAGTACAATGGGAACTGTCATGCTGAATAAGAACAGCAATACTGGGTCAGAGCAATGATTCATCTCACCCATTCGCCTGTCTTCCGATCATGGTCAGTGCCAGATGCTACAGAGGAAATGAACAGAACAGGGTCATTTATCACGTGATCCATCCCATCGACTCCCAGCTTCTGGCACTCAGAGATTTAGGGACACCCAGAGCACGATCCCTGACCAACCTGGCTAGTAACCATTGATGGACCTATCCTCCATGAACGTATCTAATTCTTTTTTGAACTCAGCTATATTTTTGGCCTTCACAGCATCCCCTAGCAACAAGTTCCACGGGTTGACTGTGCATTATCTGAAGAAATACTTCCTTATGATTGTTTCAAACCTGCTGCCTATTAATTTCACTAGATGACCCCCTGGTTCTTGTGTTGTGAAGTGGTAAACAACACTTCCTTAATCATTTTCTCTCCACCATTTATGATTTTATAGACCTCTATCATATCCCCCCTTACTCACCTAAGGCAGAGGGTGCTTCAGAGCAGAGTCCAGTATGGAAGAAAGTACAGAAAAGCCAAACAGTATCAGAAGCGGAGTAGTGAGTTATAGCTTAGTGTTTGGTGAATGTATATATAGACATCAAAGTAGAGACTTGGCAGATTTTAATAATGGGCACTTTTTTCAGGAAGCCATAAAAGTGGCAGTGGAACTTGTGGAATGAGCGTTGTCCTATCCAGATAGAAGGCCCTCAGAGCAGACAACAGACTGAAGGGGAGCACTTGGTATTGAAAGTGGTCCTGGCTGACAGTGAAACTTAAATCATTTGTGGGACGGGTGGATAGCAATATGAAAACACACATCTTTAAGGTCAAGGGCTGAAAACCAATCCTTTTGCTCTAGTAACAGAATCACCACTTCGCACAGGTATCGAGTAGTCTCGAGTCTAGGATGGGTCTTCAACTTCCACTCTTTTGGTACCAGAAAGTACCTTGAATAAAAGCCCTTCCCTCTGTGTTGCCTGGAGACTGGTTCTATAGCTCCCAAATGTAAGAGATCGTATATCTTGACGAAGCAAGCTCTCATGAGAGGGGTCCCTGAAAAGGGAATTCATGGGTGGAAATGTAGTAAAAGGGATGGTGTATCCTGTGGAGATGATGTACAAAACCCAATTACCCGTACTGATAGACTCTCAGGCACGTGTGAAGTGGTGAGGACAGTGGCCCAAGGGGGAAAGACTGGTGAGTCTGCGCAGCTGAAGATGATAAAGATAGCAATTTGAGCCCTTGACGGACCTGTCAAAATTGCTGCTTGGAGATAGATGAGTGAGAGGCAGGAGGCTGGGAATTGGATGGTTTCCTTCTCTGGAATCTCTGCCTCGTTTGGTGTGGTTCATACAACCTCTGAAAGGTAAGGAATTGAGAGCAGGGCGAGATTTCTGGGCCACCTGGGATTGTTGATCTTTCTCTTGTAGGTGTGTATGTAAATACCAAGAGAATATAAGATAGCTCTTGAGTCCTTAAAAGTTAGCAGAGACTTGTCTGTGCTATCTGCGAACAACTTAGATCGATCAGATGGAAGATCCTCTACTGTATTCTGGACCTTTTTGGGAATCCAGAGAATTAGAGCCAGGATGCTCTTCTCATCACTACAGTTGCAGCAATTGATTGGGTGGCAGTATCAGTGGCATCAAGGGATGCTTGCAGGGCTGTTCTGGCAACTAGATGGCCCTCTGCAATAACTGCCTGGAACTGTTCCTTGTGCTCTGTTGGTAGGTGGTCAACAAAAGATTTCAGCTTAGTATAATTGACGTGATTGTACTTTGCCATTAACGCCTGACAGAATCACCAATTAAGCCGTAAGGAGGCAGAGAAATAAGATTTCCTCCCCAGTAATTCTAGACACTTATGGAGTTTTTTTCCATGGTGAGGTGTGGTTTTAGTGTGGTGCTGCCTTCCATGTTCATGAGCTGGGTCAACTACCAAGGAGTTAGGTGAAGGATGGGAAAATAAAACCCACGTCCTTTTCCAGGATGTAATACTTTCTGCTTTTTTGCATGGAGGTGGAGTAGATGCTGGGGTGTGCCAGATCTTTGCTGGGTCCAGAAAAGCTTTATTAACAGGCAAAGCTATGCAGGATGATTAGGGTGAATGCAGGATATTGATCAGCTTATGATGAGGCTCTTTCATCTCCTCAAGAGGAATCTAAAAGGAGTCTGCAACTCTCTGGACCAGATCCTGAACATGTTTAAAATCATCTGCCAGGTATGAAGAAGGCAGCATCATATAGAGTAAAGGCTATATTTGGTTGGTAACCAGCATTAATTTGCAACTAATGAGAATCAGCCTCTCCTTACGAAAACAAAGTTAAAAAATACAAATACAAATCAACTTTAAAATCAATTATTTAAATAAAGATTTTCTGCTTGCTATTTTAAATCACAATTTACACTGATTTAAATCGAAGTCAATTTAAAATCATCAATCTACCCTGGACATTACTGCAATTCTTACTTTACTAGGTTAGCCAACGGTCTGCATTTGATAATTTAATAATTACAACTTGATAAAGTAATAATCACATTCTACATAACTATTTCAGGGAATTGGCAGTGAGCATAAAATAAGCACACTGGATCAGACCAAAGGTCCATCTAGCCCAGTATCCTGTCTTCCAACAGTGGCCAGTGCCAGATGCTTCAAAGGAAATGCACAGAACGGAGCAACTAAGTAATCCATCCCATCATCCAGTCCCAGCATCTGCAGTCAAGTTTAGGGACACCCAGGTCACGGGGTTGTGTCCCTGACCATACTGGACAATTTCTACTTCTTAAACCCGACTTGTAGGATCACTATAATCAGGGGCAAAGGGAGCTAGACATTTCTGGGCTTCCTAACGGCAACTATCACAGAAGGGGAAGGAACTGCTCCGTGTGCTTAGGCTTTGTATTTTATAAATAAAAGGGAAAAATTCTGGGCCCAAAACAGATGAAAGCTATTCTATACGTACAGAATTAAAAACTTGGTTTTGAATGGGGACTGACACAAAGCATGTTTCCCAAATAATGCTTTACAAAACACCTGAATTCTCCTGAGTACACGATATGGTTTTCATTCTTATTGCCCTGTTTTACAAAATACCAGTTAATCTTTAGAGAAGCTTTGATTTCAATAACTTTATGCATTATGGACCAGATCTCCTCCTCACATACACAGAAACCTGGTGGAAGGAGTTACAAAGGCAGGAACACTTGAGGGGAACCTTGCACAATTTCCTTAAGCGGAAGAGGCTGGGGGTAATGCAAATTTGGCAGGGGGCTAGGCTTTCCACTCTCACAGATCACTCAGACCCACATGGAAGTGCGCCTTCTCAGACTTTGAGAGCAGAGCTCTTTCCACAATACTCCACTGGCTCTACCACCCTGGCTCATGCAGCTTCACATAGCAGTCATGGAAGTACTCCTGAGAAATTTAAAGATCTGAACAGTATTAACTCTTGATGGAAAACTGGTTGGCCGACAGGAGTGCTGCTGTGGAATGTGGCCAGCTCCTTGCTCCCATTCAGATCCTACTGCCAACCCCAGGTTATTGGTGTTGCAAGAAGGAGACAGAGGCAGCATTCTCGTTTCCCAGTTCCCCATTGACAAGTGTTAGTCAACCCACATCAGGTCCCTTCTGCATACACAAGACCCTCTGTTTTTCCAAGTGAACTAAACCTACCTTTGAATAATTTTCAGGTGTCTTAAGAGTTTGTAAAGCCCACTTGAATTTGACAGTCCTCAACTCTTCCCCCTCCCCCCCCCCAGCAGTACTTAAAAAGGGACAAACGTAGGATTCTTTCCTTTATGTTTTAGTGGTCAAGGGTAAACTTACTATGTATATACCAAGTGCTTTAGTTTTCCAGAAAAAAAAAAAGTGTTCTACCTGCTCTTATGATGAAAAGTTCTATTGCATATACAGACATACAGCCAAGTTATGTCTTCACTGACTTTTCTTTAGCTATTTCACACACCAGTTATTTCATCAACCTCAACAGAAGAGACCTGTAACTCTAGGAACAGGAAACACTTTAAAATGAGACCTCCGTTCACATTCACAGAGATTTATGAAGAAGAGTCATTGGGAGTATTGGAAGACTGAACAGGACTACTATTTTAGTGGACCACAAACTTCTTCATTTAAGTGCAGGTACGACAATAGTACTTTCATAAATCAAAACTTATACGGGTTATTTAGGAAGCAAAATATATTAAATAAAATTTACATAGCAAAAAAAACAAAGGGTTAGAAACCAGTACAAGGACATGACTTCTTCATGAGTTTAAATTTAATGAGTTTAAATTTGTTTAAATGAGTTTAAATTATTGAACAGATAAGCATAGGTATTAGCAACAAATATTAACACAGATTAGGATAAAACACTATCAAGAAGCGGGGAGAGAGAAAACTGGTTAGGGTTGTACTGCGGGAAAAGCTCAAGAGTGAAAAATAAAGTTAAGGATAGGAATAAGGTAAATAGATCTTCTGGAGCACGTATGGTCTCTTCTCAGACTAATAATGTAAACATTTTTACAGTTTTTGTGGGACCACATCAAAAGTACAGTGTTCAGTTAAAGGTTGCATGATTTGAAAAAACAGAACTTCTCGTTGCATACGAGAAACGGAGGATTTTCTGGACAAAAGTCAGGATATGCTTCTAAGGGCACAAAGCTCTAAAGATTTAGAGCAGATTGCACAGCGGAGCCAAGAGGCCAGTGAAGAAGCTTGGCAACATGTGACCTCCAGGAGAAGAAGGGGGAATGTCCGGGTTCCAGCAACGCGGACACAGGTAACTAACCGCTTTCATGTTCTCTCCACAGGTACCATTGCAGAGAGTGGACCAGATGATATGTCTGGGGGGAGAAAGCAGAAGGAGACTCCGCTGGTTGGAAGGCATGAGATGCACTGTCCTGAGATGGGGGGTTCCACGACCACCACTCCCAAGAGAAGGAGGCGGGTGGTGGTGGTCGGGGACTCTCTCCTCCGAGGAACTGAGTCATCTATCTGCCGCCCTGACCGGGAAAACCGAGAAGTCTGCTGCTTGCCGGGGGCTAAGCGTCGCGATGTGACAGAGAGACTGCCAAGACTCATCAAGCCCTCGGATCGCTACCCCTTCCTGCTTCTCCACGTGGGCACCAATGATACTGCCAAGAATGACCTTGAGCGGATCACTGCGGACTACGTGGCTCTGGGAAGAAGGATAAAAGGAGTTTGAGGCACAAGTGGTGTTCTCGTCCATCCTCCCCGTGGAAGGAAAAGGCCTGGGTAGGGACCGTCGAATCGTGGAAGTCAACGAATGGCTACGCAGGTGGTGTCGGAGAGAAGGCTTTAGATTCTTTGACCATGGGATGGTGTTCCATGAAGGAGGACTGCTGGGCAGAGACGGGCTCCACCTTACGAAGAGAGGGAAGAGCATCTTTGTGAGCAGGCTGGCTAACCTAGTGAGGAGGGCTTTAAACTAGGTTCACCGGGGGAAGGAGACCAAAGCCCTGAGGTAAGTGGGATACCGGGAGGAAGCACCGGCAGGAATGTCTGTGAGGGGAGGGCTCCTGCCTCATACTGAGAATGAGGGGCGATCAGCAGGTTATCTCAAGTGCTTATATACGAATGCAGAAAGCCTTGGAAACAAGCAGGGAGAACTGGAGGTCCTGGTGATGTCAAGGAATTATGATGTGATTGGAATAACAGAGACTTGGTGGGATAACTCACATGACTGGAGTACTGTCATGGATGGTTATAAACTGTTCAGGAAGGACAGGCAGGGAAGAAAAGATGGGGGAGTAGCACTGTATGTAAGGGAGCAGTATGACTGCTCAGAGCTCCGGTACGAAACTGCAGAAAAACCTGAGTGTCTCTGGATGAAGTTTAGAAGTGTGAGCAACAAGAGTGATGTAGTGGTGGGAGTCTGCTATAGACCACCGGACCAGGGGGATGAGGTGGATGAGGCTTTCTTCCGGCAGCTCGCAGAAGCTACTAGATCGCACGCCCTGGTTCTCATGGGCGACTTTAATTATGTAGTGGTGGGAGTCTGCTATAGACCACCGGACCAGGGGGATGAGGTGGATGAGGCTTTCTTCCGGCAGCTCGCAGAAGCTACTAGATCGCACGCCCTGGTTCTCATGGGCGACTTTAATCATCCTGATATCTGCTGGGAGAGCAATACAGCGGTGCATAGACAATCCAGGAAGTTTTTGGAAAGCGTAGGGGACAATTTCCTGGTGCAAGTGCTAGAGGAGCCAACTAAGGGGGGAGCTTTTCTTGACCTGCTGCTCACAAACAGGGAAGAATTAGTGGGGGAAGCAAAAGCGGATGGGAATCTGGGAGGCAGTGACCATGAGTTGGTTGAGTTCAGGATCCTGACACAGGGAAGAAAGGTAAGCAGCAGGATACGGACCCTGGACTTCAGGAAAGCAGACTTCGACTCCCTCAGGGAACGGATGGGTAGGATCCCCTGGGGGACTAACATGAAGGGGAAAGGAGTCCAGGAGAGCTGGCTGTATTTCAAGGAATCCCTGTTGAGGTTACAGGGACAAACCATCCCGATGTGTCGAAAGAATAGTAAATATGGCAGGAGACGAGCTTGGCTTAACGGTGAAATCCTAGCGGATCTTAAACATAAAAAAGAAGCTTACAAGAAGTGGAAGGTTGGACATATGACCAGGGAAGAGTATAAAAATATTGCTCGGGCATGTAGGAATGAAATCAGGAGGGCCAAATCACACCTGGAGCTGCAGCTAGCGAGAGATGTCAAGAGTAACAAGAAGGGTTTCTTCAGATATGTTGGCAACAAGAAGAAAGCCAAGGAAAGTGTGGGCCCCTTAATGAATGAGGGAGGCAACCTAGTGACAGAGGATGTGGAAAAAGCTCATGTACTCAAGGCTTTTTTTGCCTCTGTCTTCATGAACAAGGTCAGCTCCCAGACTGCTGTGCTGGGCATCACAACATGGGGAATAGATGGCCAGCCCTCTGTGGAGAAAGATGTGGTTAGGGACTATTTAGAAAAGCTGGACGTGCACAAGTCCATGGGGCCGGACGAGTTGCATCAGAGAGTGCTAAAGGAATTGGTGGCTGTGATTGCAGAGCCATTGGCCATTATCTTTGAAAACTCGTGGCGAATGGGGGAAGTCCCGGATGACTGGAAAAAGGCTAATGTAGTGCCAATCTTTAAAAAAGGGAAGAAGGAGGATCCTGGGAACTACAGGTCAGTCAGCCTCACCTCAGTCCCTGGAAAACTCATGGAGCAGGTCCTCAAAGAATCAATCCTGAAGCACTTACATGAGAAGAAAGTGATCAGGAACAGTCAGCATGGATTCACCAAGGGAAGGTCATGCCTGACTAATCTAATCGCCTTCTATGATGAGATTACTGGTTCTGTGGATGAAGGGAAAGCAGTGGATGTATTGTTTCTTGACTTTAGCAAAGCTTTTGACACGGTCTCCCACAGTATTCTTGTTAGCAAGTTAAAGAAGTATGGGCTGGATGAATGCACTATAAGGTGGGTAGAAAGTTGGCTAGATTGTCGGGCTCAACGGGTAGTGATCAATGGCTCCATGTCTAGTTGGCAGCCGGTGTCAAGTGGAGTGCCCCAGGGGTCGGTCCTGGGGCCGGTTTTGTTCAATATCTTCATAAATGATCTGGAGGATGGTGTGGATTGCACTCTCAGCAAATTTGCGGATGATACTAAACTAGGAGGAGTGGTAGATACCCTGGAGGGCAGGGATAGGATACAGAGGGACCTACACAAATTGGAGGATTGGGCCAAAAGAAATCTGATGAGGTTCAATAAGGATAAGTGCAGGGTCCTGCACTTAGGACGGAAGAACCCAATGCACAGCTACAGACTAGGGACCGAATGGCTAGGCAGCAGTTCTGCGGAGAAGGACCTAGAGGTGACAGTGGACGAGAAGCTGGATATGAATCAGCAGTGTGCCCTTGTTGCCAAGAAGGCCAATGGCATTTTGGGATGTATAAGTAGGGGCATAGCGAGCAGATCGAGGGACGTGATCATCCCCCTCTATTCAACATTGGTGAGGCCTCATCTGGAGTACTGTGTCCAGTTTTGGGCCCCACACTACAAGAAGGATGTGGATAAATTGGAAAGAGTCCAGCGAAGGGCAACAAAAATGATTAGGGGTCTGGAACACATGACTTATGAGGAGAGGCTGAGGGAACTGGGATTGTTTAGTCTGCAGAAGAGAAGAATGAGGGGGGATTTGATAGCTGCTTTCAACTACCTGAGAGGTGGTTCCAGAGAGGATGGTTCTAGACTATTCTCAGTGGTAGAAGAGGACAGGACAAGAAGTAATGGTCTCAAGTTGCAGTGGGGGAGGTTTAGGTTGGATATTAGGAAAAACTTTTTCACTAGGAGGGTAGTGAAACACTGGAATGCGTTACCTAGGGAGGTGGTAGAATCTCCTTCCTTAGAAGTTTTTAAGGTCAGGCTTGACAAAGCCCTGGCTGGGACGATTTAATTGGGGATTGGTCCTGCTTTGAGCAGGGGGTTGGACTAGATGACCTCCTGAGGTCCCTTCCAACCCTGATATTCTATGATTCTAACTTGTGAGCCTTTTTTGGGCTTTGCACTATCGTCAGTATACAAAACAGGTGTAATATAATCAAATCAATGGGTTTTTTGCTTAGCATACAATTTAAGGGCCATATACAGCACCATATAAGTGGGGTCATGCACAGTTCAAGGGCCAGAGTCCTGGATGCTCATTATGTCCAGCTGCATCGAACTGACGATGGGCCTCTTGCAGCAGCTCATGTTAGATGCAAAAAACGCTTGGCAAAAATGAGATGCACTCATTTAATACAGGCCACTGTGCAGACATCACATGGTAGAATGTCTCTCTAGGAATTTACCACGTCTTTCTGTAACAAATCTCAAAATTTACCAACCTGTGCTATATTTTTGTTGAGAAGATAAACTCCATAATCAAACTGAAGTCTCTCTCCTCCCTTTGGATACAGTGGAAACCTGATGAGGAAGGGTCAGAAGAAAGTCAGATTTAGAAAGTACATATTCAATATTTTACCTTTAAAATTAGCCTGATTTAAGCAGAACCATTTGCTGAGATACCAGCAAGAACACTTCTGAGTGCAAGCAAATCCATAGCCTTGTTTCTGCAGACTTCCAATCCCAATGAATCTGCACAATTTGCACACCAACTGCTCACCAATCCCACTTACACTTCATGCACTTTCTTCCATGAGATATTCTATATATGGAAACCCTTCCTTGGCTTGGGCTGCAAAGTCTCTATTGTCTCCTTTTTCAAGTCCCCCCTGGGAGCAAATGTCTTCTAAATAAGACCTTGAGGGTAGAGCTTTGGAACACCTAGTGCAATAGTGACTCTATATAGAGCCCACAACTATCATATTTCAAGGGGTTATTTCTGTTGTACAGTATGTAATAAGGGAAGCACATTCTATATGATCTCTAAATGTATACTGAGATTTAGGTAATGGGAAAGTACATCGCACGCAGGAATACTTTTGTATTAGAATCATCATGGGTAGTTGCTGGTTCTCAGCTGCTGCTTGTTATAAGGACCATCATTTTAGCCCCAATGTAACTGAAGCTTATTCAAGTTTAATCTTCATTATTACTGTACGGTATTATCAGATATGCAAATTCTTAATAGAGATTTAAATGATTGTTCACAATGAAGCCATTAATTTCACAATTTAATCTTCTACTGCACTCTTTCCTGAGGTTCCTCATTTTGACTTCCTCATATTGTGTCTTGCCAGTTGGGACTTTTACAGGCTGAGCTCACGGTGGTTAACATGTCAGTTTTAGAATCTATCTAAACTACCATATACAGGTTTTTGTCTTTAAACTCAGTATCTTATAAGCTATCTGCAACACATTCTAGACATGTGATTACAAAACATCTATTTTGTTTTGACTTCAAAGGACTTCTTTACTGCAGCTCAGCCACTATTATTATTTGCAACATTTAAAAAGAATTTTAAAGAGCCATTAGAGCTAAATGTTAATAGGTCAGTATTACGGGCAGATGAAATATTAAGACATCAACTCCAAATTTTATGATACTTTCAAACTCTTAATGGGTCACTTCAAGTTGAGCAGTATAAAGACCACCATAACTAGTATATCTAGCTCACCTTGCTTAATACATCTATAAATCCAAGCTGTCTGCAGCATAGGAAAATAAAAGTGCTTTCAAACTGAAGATGTATGCTGCAAAAAAAACACCTACCACTCAATATACTAAGTGCAAGATACAAATCAAAATGAGTTCATTTCAATACCTACAGTTACACTACTCAACTGTCGCAGAATTTAGATTATAAAGGCTACAATTACAATTAACAGTATAAAACTCATTCAGTCTTGACAATAATACTGCTGTTAAAACACAAAGCATGCTTCATTACACGATAGTATTTCGTTAAGTCACTGAAAATGAGAGCTATATATTTTCTGTTAGAAATGGAAACCTCAATTAAAGGGACATGGAAAAAGACAATATCAAGCACTTAAAGGTTTCTCTCCTGCACAATCAATTTCTTGTAATGAACCCTTTAAAGTCATTAAGTTTAAAGTTCTCTCCCTACCAGTTTTTTCCTTCTGACATTTGGCTAACATTCAAGATCCATAAATCAGTGAAATGAGCTAGGGAAACATGAAGTTAATAAGATCTCTTCCTATATACTCATGTAATTACTATAATACTGAATTCCTTGAATTTTAAACTGTAAGTCAGGGAATGTCTTAGCCTATGTAAAGTGGCATGCACATTTTGGCACTACCCAATGAAAAATGCGCTACCTGATTTCTATGTCATCTTAGTTTTGTTCACCTAATCCTACCTCTACCCTTCCCTCTGTCTGTCACACTCATTTGTTAAACCTGGTCAAACACGCAGCACGAACCATGTCCTCTTATGTTTTTAAGCACTTCTTAGTGTAACGTGGCTGCAAATAATGACTATTGATGGCTGTCTGGTGGCCTATGTGAAGTGAATTTGTACTCCTAGCTCATAGTAAGCAATGCTGCTAAGCTCATGCTCTCAATTTGCCATGCAGCCCAGAGTTAGTCTGTAGTTCATTACATTTTCAGTTAAGTCTGTTCATCAATTCAATTGCCATCCACCCAGAGACTAATATCTCTAAAGCCTGAAACATTAAGCATTGTGGGCTTACTAAAGCTCTTCCTATCAATTAATCATGTTTTCCTTCCAGACCTGCCTTCCCTAATCTCTGTTCTTTACAGACTGACTACTTGTTTGCATTTAGCATCTTTAAAATAGAAAGCAAAACCTAGAAAATTGATTGAGTACTCACTCTGGAAAGAATTCCAATGTTATAGGCAAAAGCATCGTACAATAGCCACGTTAGAAGCAAGAAGGTTGTTAGTCAAAACTTGTTTTAACACCTGAATGCAGTACTGGTTTATGTTCAAATCATCTTTTTTTTGGGAGCGGTGTGATGTTAATTTCACACAGAAGAGTCTTTATACAGGATTAGACTATGTTAAATTTGGAGTTGCCCACCCAGAGTCATTCTTTGGTGTGGTGAGATCTCAGTGTTTCCTAGTTCCCACATCAGGCATCAAAAGCAGGGCTACCAAACTATGAGATGGGACCAAGTCAATTTGTTTATATTTGTATAGCTCAAATGTATCCTTCTGCATGATATCTGTATAACCAAAAAAAATTATAATAAAAAAGTAACTGATTAACCAGTAGTAGTACTGCAGAAAACTATCTGAGGAGTATAATGGATCACAAATTGAGTATGAGTCAGCAATGTGATGCAGTCACGAAAAAGCTAATATTCTGAGGTGTATTAACAGGAATGTTATAAAATACAGGCAATAATTGTTCAGATCTACTCAGACTGGTGGAGACTAAACTGGATTACTGTGTCCAGTTTTAGGCATCACACTTCAGACAGGTTTGGATAAAACTGGAGAGCAACAAAAATGATAAAGAGCAGGGCTGTCAAGAGATTAAAAAAAAATCACAATTAATTGCACTGTTAAACAATAGAATACCATTTACTTAAATATTTTTGGATGTTTTACACATTTTCAAATATATTGATTTCAATTATTACAGAATACAAAGTGTACAGTCCTCACTTTATATTTATTTTTATTACAAATATTTGCACTGTAAAAAACAGAGAAATAGTATGTTTCAGTTCAATACAAGTACTGAAAGTTGAACTTACAAATGTAGAATTATGTACAAAAAATAACTACATTCAAAAATAAAACGTAAAACTTTAGAGCCTACAAGTCCACTTAGTCCCATTTCTTGTTCAGCCAATCACTCGAACAAGTTGTTTATATTTGCAGGCGATAATGCTGCCCGCTTCTTGTTCACGTCACCTGAAAGTGAGAACAGGTGTTTGCATGGCACTGTCATAGCCAGCGTCATAAGATATTTACATGCCAGATGAGCTAAAGATTCATATGTCCCTTCACGCTTCAACCACCATTCCAGGGGACATGTGTCCATACTGATGACGGGTTCTGCTCGATAACAATCCAAAGCAGTGCTGACCGACACGTTCATTTTCATCATCTGAATCAAATGCCACCAGCAGAAGGCTGATTTTCTTTTTTGGTGGTTCGGGTTCTGTAGTTTCCTCATCGGAGCTTTGCTCTTTTAAAGCATCTGAAAACATGCTCCACACCCCGTCCCTTTCAGTTTTGGAAGGCACTTCAGATTCTTAAACCCTGGGTTGAGTGCTGTAGCTATCTTTGGAAATCTCACATTGGTACCTTCTTTGTCAAATCTGCAGTGAAAGTGTTCTTCAAATGAACAACATGTGCCGAGTCATCATCCGAGACTACTGTAACACGAAATATATGGCAGAATGCAGGTACAATAAAGCCGGAGACATACAATTCTCCCCTCATGTAGTTCAGTCACAAATATAATTAATACATTATTTTTTAACATGCATCATCAGCATAGAAGCATGTCCTTGGGAATGGTGGCCGAAGCATGAAGAGGCATACGAATGTTTAGCATATCTGGCACATAGATAACTTGCCATGCTAGCTACTAAAGTCCCATGAGAATGCCTGTTCTCAATTTCTGGTGACACTGGAAATAAGAAGTGGGCAGCATTATCTCCCATAAATGTATACAAACTTGTCTGTCTTAGAGATTGGCTGAACGAAAAGTAGGCTCTAAAGTTTTGCATTATTGTTTTTGAGTGCAGTTATGTAACAAAAAAAATTTACATTTGTAAGTTGCACTTTCAAGATAAAGAGATTGCATTATGGTACTTGTATGAGGTGAATTAAACAAAAGAAAGTATTTTTCATCATTTTTACAGTGCAAATATTTGTAATAAAAAATAATATAAAGTGAGCAGTGTACACTGTATTCTGTGTTGTAATTGAAATCAGTGTATTTGAAAAGTACAAAAACATCCAAAAATAAATAAGTTTCAATTGGTATTCTACTGTTTAACAGTGCAATTAAAACTGTGATTAATCGCAATTAATTTTTTATCACGATTAATTTTTTTGAGTTAATTGCATGAGGTAAATGCAATTAATCGACAGCCCTAATAAAAAGTTTAGGAAAAGGTGACTTATGAGTAAAGGATAAACCGGGCATGTTTAGTCTTGAGCAAAGATGACGGGGCAGGAGAGGGGATATGATAGTCTTCACCTATGTTAAGGGCTGTTATAAAAAGAGGACAGGGATCAACTATTCATGTCAACTGAAGGTAGGACAAGTAGTAATGGACTTTATCTGCAGCAAAGGAGATTTATGTTCGATATTAGGAAAAACAATTTTTAAACTATGCAGGTAGTTAAGTTCTGGAACAGACTGCCAAGGGGTGTTGTGGATGATCTAGGTATACTTGGTTCTGCCTCAGCATGGGGGAATGACTCTATGACCTTTTGAGGTCTCTTCCAGCCCTGCATTTCTATGATTTTATGTTTAATTTCAGAAAGTATTCCACAGACTTCAGAATCAAGAAGCAGGGCTGATTACAATTAAAACAAACGGCAGACACCCTGTTTCTTTTAAGAGTGCGTTAGTCAAGACTACAACAGTCCATGCTTCTAATTGCTTAATGTTTTGGTTCACAGGAAGTTAACTTCTTAAATATAGTAGCAAACAAATCCCTAAAATCTTAAGGCATGTTTGCCTGGATGGGAATTGAACTCTCCACCTCTGTTAAGTTACAACTGCACTAATTGCTGTCCCCACAGTAGTGTTATTCCTGGTCCATCAGAGCCCCTTATTTGGGCTATAAGTGTGATATCGGCTCTAGCATCACCACGGACAAGCATGTGGAGTGCTGGTGATGGAGGGGACAGGAAGTCGGACTGCTGTAATTCTAAGTAGCACCACACGTGACAAGTCTGCCCTTGCCGGTCAACTGCCAATACTGTGGTGCTCACACTGAAAACACTTTAAATTTTGGGTGGAACAACTATCTGGAAAAAAAGTAGTCTAAATTGTGTTATACTCAAATTAATATACAAAACAGATGCACTTTTTAATACTACTAAGTATCAACAATTATTTCTCCACACAGGAAATAAATGACTAAGTTGTGGGGATCAAAGCAGAGTTCAAATTAAAACTATTTGGCCTGAATTTAGATGACAGCATGGCAAAAGACCAGACTAGAGCCACTTTCTATGACCCAGGTCTAACAACTAGAATGTATTTGAGTTTGAAATAAAAGTTTATATAGTCTCAGTTCTCACTCCCACAGAAGTCAGACACACTGAAAATGAGACTGAGTATCCTTGGTACGGCAGTCCAAACACACACACACTTAACAGGAACAATACCTCTTCATTTTAATTTATTTGCACGACAGATTGTGGGATAGCCAAGAGATAAGAAATCCTTCCCCCTCCTTCAATCTAGAAGAGGCAGGGGGATTGGAGACAGATACCAACATTAGCAAATACTACTTATGCTTGAATACTACTGAGTGTCTCCAATTTAAACACGGAGGGTATGTCTATACTGCAGTGAAAAACCAAGGGCTGGCCCATGCCAGTTGACTCAGGCTCACGGGGCTGAGGCTGTGGGACCATTTCATTGCAGTGTAGATGTCTGGGCTCAGGCTGGAGCCTGGGCTCAAGGACTCTCCCACCTCACAAGGTCCTAGAGCCTGGGCTGCAGCATGAGCCGTGAAGTCTACACTGAAATGAAACAGCCCCATACCCCAAGCCCCACAAGCCAGAGTCAGCTGTTATGGGCTGGCCACAGGTGTCTAGCTGCAGTGTAGACACAACCTGAGTTCAGCTCCACTACACTCATGTCAAAGGTAAGAATCCCTACTTTTAAAAGATGGGGAAACTCAGGCTGAGGTCATGTGACTTGTTCAAGGTCACCTGAGCTAGGAATGACCTAGTTCTAACACCCAAGACTGTTATTTACCCACAAGAGGTTGTCCCTTCCATAAATTAGAATTGGCAAAAGTGCCTGGCTATATTAGCATCACATAATATTTTGTTAAGTTTTAACTCTGTGAAGACCTCTTGTAACATGGATAGCACAATGCTTCAAACTTGAAAGTTTAAACAGCATGCATAGAATATTTGAAAATCTTTCCAATCTTCACAAAGCAACATACTCGCCATTTTCATTGGTTTGATAATTTTTAGGTCCACACCTACTCTGCCAAGTGAAATCTTAGGAAGCCATTTCTTAAAAATTAGTCTTCACTTTTAGCAAGCATTTGTCAAATGAATACATCTGACAATGCAGTGTAAGCGTTAGGTGTGCAGCTGCATGCTAACTATGTCAGATGCTAACCGTTTAAAAGGATAGTTTTATATAGTAAGCCATATTTTTAATTGACAGTGGCATTTTCAGAATTTAGGGCAAGACCTTACATTTTTAACTTAGGTTTAAAAGCCCTTCTACAAAATACAAAGTAGAGAAATTCAATATATGCAATACAAATCACAACTTGGAAAGCTAAAAGAGGCTGGATACGGTCACTTCAATTCCAGTTGAATAGTTAAGATGTAATCAGTGAAACAGAAGTAGCCAAGCTAAGCCAAGGTAGATATTTGAATATTTACTTTCTAGTTCTTAAGGCACCCTTTCCTGTCTGTGGGAATAAGCACAAAACCTAAAAAGCTTTCATGATTTGGTTACATTTCCAGCTGCTGTTGGATGATCAGAAAGCAGCAGTGTGCAGAAATACTTTTTACCATCTGCAGCTGGCCATTGCAATTGTTTCTTCCTGATGCAGGCCTTACTACTGTGATACTGCTACACCTCAAGAATAGATTACTGCAATGTGCTCCACAGGGGACTACAGTTCAGGATAATATGGGCATTTAAACTAGCTCCGAATAGAGCAGCCTGCTTATTAAGTGATGCTTCTGAGTTGCAGGAAGTCATTGGTGTTCCATATTCTTCACCATCTACCTACGGGTGTCCAGATTGGGTATACGGCACTTTTGATCTCTACAAGGCCTAAATGGCTTCAAACTATTTGGGATACCGCCTCTCTCCTTGTGCCAGATCAAGATCAAAGGCACCTGAACTGGATCCCTCTCAGGTTCCACAGTGCTCTTTGAGAGGGGCCCTCCAGTTCTGGAACAAGTTTCTTCCCCTCAGTTTAAAAACAGCACAAGTCTACTGACCTTCATGGCAAGCTATAAGGCACAACTATTTAAGTTGGCTGCTATGAAGTCAATTTTTGGGGGAGCAGCTAGGGGGAAGGTTTGGTATTCTGCAGGTAATTTACTTTTGCGTAAAGTGGGTGGGGTGCTTACAGTTCTGGATTAGGGACCTTTTCCTTTTTGGTATGAATATAAAAAAACATGCCTCTCTTCAAATAAATTCTCCAGAGGAAGTAATCACCCCATGCCCCTCCAGAAGACACCTGTCAGAATGTCTTGTGTCACACTGTAAAATGGTCAGACACTTGTTATGGTGGGTGAGTGAGGGGAGAAAAATTCCAAAGCAGAAGGTCTTCCATCAAAATGGCCTGTCACCAGCCCTCTGACATTTAAATCAAAGGACTGAATGTCCCCTTGGTACACAGAGGAACTGCGGACATGCAGACAGACTGAGGTAGCCAGGAACCAGAGCACATAGTTTTATAGATCAAACATTAGCATCTTGAATTGCAATCCAAACACAATGAAGTTGAACTTAGAGTAACATGCTCTATTAATAAAGTAACAGAAGAAAAAGGGAGAAGCAAATACCCACACTGAGGTAAGTTAGGAGTCAAAGGTTTTGGTAGCAACATAAAAATCTCTCCCACAAAGATTTCCCAAAATAAATCTTAAAAACCAACCATCTGCAAAGGCTGCATACTATACTAACAAATTACTGCACATATTGCAGAATACTTATTCAAATATGATTGCTGGAATTCTTCCATGAGTTCATGAAACAAACTAGTTTTTACGCCAATCTTCTAATTGCATATTTTCGTTAAGAAGCAGCTAAGTATTTTGTACAATAGCAAAGACTGCTAGGCTCTCAAAGTATTCAAAATAGGAAGAGTAAGATCTTCTGATGCAGATGTGCTTCACCCATGGAATATCTGTCCTGGGAAATCAGTAGTTTTATTGGTGTCATGTGCTTTCAGATCTCAAGTTTGTAAAAAAAAGTTGACATGCCCATACTAATTTGTGTTTTAAGCACCGTTCTAAGATCACCGTTGTTAGTCTAATTGTGTTCATTAACTGTGTCATAATCAATCAGAACTACCAACTTATTCTCATCTCTGAGCTCTCTTTTTGGGCTGCCCTAGACAAGTACTTACCAGTCACTGAAACCTCATTTATTTTACAGCCTCATATCTGTTATTGGGCTAATCTGTACCTGTTCAACATCACACAGCAGCTTAAATATTTGAGTAACCTGCAGTAAATCTCCACAGGACTGTTTGGTCAGTCAGATGTTAACTCTTAAGTAAACCTAAAAGGGATCTATACTCCATAAATTTATTTCAGACACTAAGGTTGTTCTTATGAGTTCTGAAGTCCAAACATCTTTATAGCTAGATTTTCTGATTTATGAACTCCTCATTTTGTATCCAAAAAGATCACAAATGTGCCAATATACTGGTGACTGATTTTTACTATATATAAAACCACCTGTCTTTAATACAAACGGTTTTAAAAGTTTAAGCAATTGCTTTATTTTTAACTGCCTTCATGTGTTTCCAATTTGGCATTAAAACACATGGTTTGGATTTTTTTTTATTCTCTTCTAATCAGTCCTTTTCCCATGTCCCAAACTGCACTGAACCTATGCAAGGAACTTGAAATCTCAAAATTTAATCTCCACCAAAAAAGGTCTTTGGACAAGCCTGAAGTGAAATAGTGACATTCTGTTCATTTCTAAAAGCTAGTTTACTACAGACTGACATGTGGCACATTTAAAGAAGGTCTGTATTAAATCCCAATGGGGTTTCAAGTGAATTAACTCAGAATAAATGGTTGTGGGAATGTATAATCAGTCTGTGGAATTCACTACTGCTAAAAGTCAAACACAGAGACTGAATTTTCTAGTGGCTGGAAAGTTGCAGGTACTCTAATATCTATAGCTATGCTAGCGATGGTTAATAACTGCAGACATCTGCCTACCTACTATAGCATTGAACAGATGCCTGGTTATAAAGGTTGCCTCCCTATTTCCTTTAAGACACCAGGTACAGGCCACTGTCAAAAGCAGGCTGTATCGACTCAAATGAACTATTGTGCAACTGCAGTATGGGAAACTCTACATGAGTCTTTGGGCATGTCTACACTGCACCACAGTGTGGATTAAAGGGGTGTAAATTGCAGAGTGCACCAAAAAGTTGGGCTCCAACTGCAGACCCTGATGGTGTAAACTAAAAAGGTACACGGTTCATGTTAATGTCGTCCTCTTTCAAAGAGGATGTGAAGGTGAACGGAGTAACTTTGAGTTTGCACCAGCAGTGTCTATACAGAGCAGTTAAGAGCGCAACTCTTTGGTGTGCTCTGCAATTCACACTCCTGTGCTCTGCACTGCAGCCTTTGAAAGAGAGTAGTGAATTTAGTGCCATGAAGCGTTAGATATCCAATTCTAAAATTTTGGCCCTAGTGTCAGACACTGAAAGTAAGCGGATTGTCAGAGGTGCTGAGCCTGCCACTGATAGCGGGAAAAGTAATACTTTTCTACCTATACACCAACATTCCACACAAAGATGGACTGCAAGCCGTCAGGAACACTATCCCCGATAATGTCACGGCAACATGGTGGCTGAACTTTGTGACTTTGTCCTCACCCATAACTATTTCACATTTGGGGACAATGTATACCTTCAAATCAGCGGCACTGCCATGGGTACCCGCATGGCCCCGCAGCATGCCAATATTTTTATGGCGGACTTAGAACAACGCTTCCTCAGCTCTCGTCCCCTAATGTCCCTACTCTACTTGCGCTACATGGATGACATCATCATCATCTGGACCCATGGAAAAGAAGCCCTTGAGGAATTCCACCATGATTTCAACAATTTCCATCCCACCACCAACCTGAGCCTGGACCAGTCCATACAAGAGATCCACTTCCTGGACACTACAGTGCTAATAAGCCATGATCACATAACCACCCCCCCATACCAGAAACCTGCTGAGCACTATGCCTACCTACATGCCTCCAGCTTTCATCCAGACCACACCACACGATCCATTGTCTACAGCCAAGCTCTACGATACAACCGCATTTGCTCCAACCCCTCAGACAGAGACAAACGCCTACAAGATCTCTATCAAGCATTCTTACAATGACAATACCCACCTGCTGAAGTGAAGAAACAGATTGACAGAGCCAGAAGTGTACCCAGAAGTCACCTACTACAGGACAGGCCCAACAAAGAAAATAACAAAACACCACTAGCTGTCACCTTGAGCCGCCAACTAAAACCTCTCCAGCGCATAATCACAGATTTACAGCCTATCCTGAAAAATGATCCCTCACTCTCACAGATCTTGGGAGACAGACCAGTCCTCGCTTACAGACAGCCCCCCAACCTTGTTCACCTTCAGCCCCCAACTAAAACCTCTCCAACGCATCATCAAGGATCTACATCCTATCCTGAAAGACGACCCATCACTCTCGCAGATCTTGAGAGACAGGCCAGTCCTTGCTTATAGGCAGCCCCCCAACCTGAAGCAAATACTTACGAGCAACCACACACCACACAACAGAACCACTAACCCAGGAACCTATCCTTGCAACAAAGCCCGTTGCCAACTGTGTCCACATATCTATTCAGGGGACACCATCATAGGGCCTAATCACATCAGCCACACTATCAGAGGCTCTTTCACCTGCACATCTACCACCAACGTGATATATGCCATCATGTGCCAGGAATGCCCCTCTGCCATGTACACTGGCAAAAATGGACAGTCGCTACGTAAAAGAATAAATGGACACAAATCAGACATCAAGAATTATAACTTTCAAAAGCCAGTCGGAGAACACTTCAATCTCTTTGGTCATTCGATTACAGACCTAAAAGTGGCAATTCTTCAACAAAAACACTTCAGAAACAGACTCCAACGAGAGACGGCTGAATTGGAATTAATTTGCAAACTGGATACAATTAACTTAGGCTTGAATAAAGACTGGGAGTGGATGGGTCATTACACAAAGTAAAACTATTTCCCCATGTTTATTCCGCCCCCCCCCCACTGTTCCTCAGACATTCTTGTCAACTGCTGGCCCACCTTGATTATCGCTACAAAAGGTTTTTTCCGCCCCGCTCTCCCGCTGGTAATAGCTCACCTTACCTGATCACTCTCCTTTCAGTGTGTATGGTAACACCTATTGTTTCATGTTCTCTGTGTATATAAATCTCCCCACTGTATTTTCCACTGAATGCATCCGATGAAGTGAGCTGTAGCTCAAGAAAGCTTATGCTCAAATTTGTTTGTCTCTAAGGTGCCACAAGTCCTCCTTTTCTGTTTGCTTTCTACCTATGTGGCCACTCAAAATTAACCAACATATACTGAATGCTCCTCAACAAGATGAGACCAAGAATTCACAGAAGTTAATTGATAAAAATAGTGAGCTAGTAACTGTCAAGTGAACAGGCTATATTAACTGATGTACTGCATGGAATCACTCACTCACCTAGCTCTAGCTACCTGTGTCAAGGTTCCTCCCCCACTCTGAACTCTAGGGTACAGATGTGGAGACCTGCATGAAAAACCTCCTAAGCTTCTCTTTACCAGCTTAGGTCAAAACTTCCCCAAGGTACAAAATATTACACCCTTTGTCCTTGGATTGGCTGCTACCACCACCAAACAAATACTGGTTACTGGGGAAGAGCTGTTTGGACACTTCTTTCCCCCCAAAATACTTCCCAAAACCTTGCACCCCACTTTCTGGACAAGGTTTGGTAAAAAGCCTCACCAATTTGCCTAAGTGACTACAGACCCAAACACTTGGATCTGAGAACAATGAAAAAGCATTCAGTTTTCGTACAAGACGACTTTTAATAGAAATAGAAGTAAATAGAAATCACCTCTGTAAAATCAGGATGGTAGATACCTTACAGGGTAATTAGATTCAAAACACAGAGAACCCCTCTAGGCAAAACCTTAAGTTACAAAAGAGATACACAGACAGAAATAGTTATTCTATTCAGCACAATGCTTTTCTCAGCCATTTAAAGAAATCATAATCTAACACATACCTAGCTAGATTACTTACTAAAAGTTCTAAGACTCCATTCCTGGTCTATCCCTGGCAGAAACAGCATATAGACAGACAGACCAGACCCTTTGTTTCTCTCCCTTCTCCCAGCTTTTGAAAGTATCTTGTCTACTCATTGGTCATTTTGGTCAGGTGCCAGTGAGGTTACCTTTAGCTTCTTAACCTTTTACAGGTGAGAGGATTTTTTTTTTTTCTGGCCAGGAGGGATTTTAAAGGGGTTTACCCTTCCCTTTATATTTATGACAACCTGCCTCACAAAAGTAGAGTCCACTAAAAATAAAAAATGAACCCCACATCACTATGCTTTTTGCAATTACAAAATCTGTATCTATCCCCTAGATTTTGACCTCACCCTCCAATCCACCCATTTAGACTTGTGTTCTGTTGTAAACTAACAGCTTTGCTCCATTACTGAACTCTTTTCAGAAAGATTTGACTATATGGCAGGCTACGTAGAACAAAAATATTGGGCTTGATTCTCCACTCTGTTGCAAGACATGAAATTGGTTTAATTCCATTCATTCCAGTGGAATCAATGGCATAACTGAATGGAGAGTCAGTCATCTAGAGTTGCCCTTTTTAAAAAAAAAAAAAAAACTTGCATGGAAACTGTGCCTCACACATGCCTATCAAATTATGTTCATTTACAATGAGGGAGAATTCTGGGCTTAAACCAACTAACCTAATGTCCTCCCACGGCTAGGGAAATAGTCTGCCCAATCCTGTTAAAGACAGACAATCTATAAATATTCAACAATGCCAGATCCTCAAGTTGAGTAGTTTAAATCCAAAATTTGAGTAGTTTAAAATTGCTATAATCTTTGCTTATTTGTTCTGAGCCTGAAAATCTGATTGCTTTGATTATGGTATAATTTAAGAATTACATTTAAGTGGGTCACAGCAATTCTTATTTAAATGTGTGATTTCATAGATCCACTTTTGGGAAAGATTGCTATTTTTCCCTCTCTTTTAAATGTTTTATGAAGGAATACTATGCCTATAGCTGGGTGGAAAATGGCAATTCTGTTCTGGAGGATTTGGAATGCTGGTTGCATTCCAATTTGGAACAAAACCCAAACATTTAGAAATCCTCCACAAAATGGATTTACTGTCCACTGCCCAGCTCTACTGTGAGCCCTGCCCCTGGGAGCTCAGGCTGCCAAGAAGCCAGGAGGCAGGGGCTCTCATCTTCCCACCAGCCCATGAAGAGGGATGCTGAGGAGCCAGGTGAGTGAGCTGGTAGGTAACCAGCTTGGGGGGGGAAATGGGGGAGGAAGGGGAGAGTTCCATCAGAAACACACCTGCTTTCCGGTGGAATTTCATCAAAACCTGTCTCCACACAACCTTTTGACTTTGATGAATTGGCAAATTCTAATGAAAAATGCTTTAGTTTTTTTCCCAACTAGCTCCATTTGTGTCATTTTCTGCACTTTCACTCCAACTTTCACAATTACTGCAGAGTATTTCCACTAACAAGGCTAACAATTAGAATGGCTTTATAGAAATTATTTAAAAATTAATAAAAAGGTATAGAATAGTACAACTGCTCAAAAAGTCATCTACCTCAGCGCCCTGGGCTGAGACAGAACCAAGGAACCATTGACCATCCCTGATGTTTGTCTACCCAGGGGTTCTCAAACTGGGGGTCAGGACCCCTCAGGGGGTCACCAGGTTATTACATGGAGTGGGGGTGACAAGCTGTCAGCCTCCACCTCAAACCCCACTTTGCCTCCAGCATTTAGAATGGTGTTAAATATATTAAAGTGATTTTAATTTATAGGGGGAGTCTGACTCAGAGGCTTGCTATGTGAAAGGGGTCACTGATGTTGCACCCCATAATGCTGGATAGAAATATGCTCATTCCAGTTATGTCCTATTTACAGACATATGTTTTATGCTAGATATGCCATGTAACATATCCCTGCAAAGGTTATGATTGACTGAATATATTCATCCTATTTCTATGCATGTATAATTTTTGTATTCAAAGTTATGAATATTGGCTATGTACTTGTTTGATTTTAAGTAGACTCAGTGAAGCAGTTGGTCAGCTTTTTGAGAAAAGACTATTCTCAGAAGTGCCCAATCAAGAAACATTTAAGCTAACAATGAACTTTGAGATACACCAGTCCACATCTGAGCTTTTCTGGAAATGTGGCATCGGCTTGTAAGGAACTGAGTCATGCATGGACATGTGACTCGCCCATGTGACTCCAAAACTCCATCTTGGAGCTGGATTCTGCATAGGAGAGGGGAAGGGGTTTCCACCCACAAGAGAAAGTCTATTTAAGCCTCTGGAAACCCCTCCATTTTGTCTTCAGCTGGCTCAAGAGATAGCCTCTCGACCCCAAAGGATATCTGAAAGGAACTGGAACAAAGGACAGTAAGTACAGGGGTGTGAGTGATTGCTGGACCCAGACTACAAGGAGGCTAGTCTGTCAAAGAAGCTTATTGGAACATCTGAGGGGAGATTTACCTGAATTTAGTTTCCTATTGTATTAGGCATAGACTTGCGTGTTATTTTATTTTGTTTGGTAATTTACTTTGTTCTGTCTATTACTTGGAACCACGTAAATCCTACTTTTTACTTATTAATTAACCCAGAGCAAGTATTAATACCTGGGGGAGCAAACAGCGGCGCGCATCTCTCTATCAGTGTTAGAGGGCGAACAATTTATGAGTTTACCCTGTAAAAGCTTTATACAGGGAAAACAGATTTATTTGGGGTTTGGACCCCATTGGGAGCTGGGTATCCGAGTGCTGGAGACAGGAGCACTTCTTAAGCTGTTTTCAGTTAAGCCTGCAGCTTGTGGGGGATGTGGTTCAGACTTGGTTCTGTGTTTGCAGCAGGCAAGCATGTCTGGCTCAAACAAGGCAAGGTACTGAAGTCCCAAGCTGGCAAGGAAAATGGTCTCAGAGGTACTCTAGGCACATCAGGTGGCAGTCCCAAAGGGCTTTCTGTGATCCAACCCGTCACAATCACCAGTACAAAAATTTGAGAACCACTGATCTAACCCATCTTTAAAAACCTCCAACGATGGAGGTTTCACAACCTCCCTTGGAAACCTATTCCACTGCTTAACTATCGTTCTAGTTAGAAAGGTTTTCCTACTATCACCTAAATCTCCCTTCCTGCAGATTAAGCCCATTACTACTTGGACACAAGGAGACAACTAATCACCATCCTGTTTATAACAGCCCTTAATATATTTGAAGGTTTATCAGGTTCCCCCTCACTCTTCTTTTCTCAAAACTAAACATGCCTAGTTTTTTTTTTTTTTTTTTGTTTAAACCTTTCCTCATAGTTCAGAGTAACAAAAATGATAAAAAGTTTGGAAAACCTAAACTCTCCAATTTATCCATATCTTTCTTAAAGTGTGGCACCTAGAACTGGACACAATAGGCCAGTAGCCCTGTTAACAGAGCAAGTTAGGTTGGTTTGGAATGATTTTATCTTAAAAATCCATGTTGGCTATTACTTATAACCATATTATCTTCTAGGTGCTTACAATCTGGTTATTTAATAATGCGTTCCAATATTTTTCCAAGTATCGAAGTTAGGACGACTGGTCTATAATTCCCTAGGTCCTCTGTTTCTCCTTTTAGATAGGTATTATGTTCGCTCTGCTCCAATCCTCTGGGACCTCCCCTGTTCATCGGTTCTCAAAGATAACTGGTAATGATTTCAAGATTGCTTCAGCTAGTTCTTTAAGTACTATTTCATCAGGCCCTGCAGGCTTGAGTATATCTAAAGAAGGTTAGTGGCGACTGGGTGTCTAACATAGTGAATGCTAGTGAAAATGAGGTAGGAGCAGGGTGTAAAATAGGGGAAGAACAAGTCAAAAACTACTTAGATAAGTTAGATGTCTTCAGATCACCAGGTCCTGATGAAATGCATCCTAGAATACTCAAGGAGCTGACTAAGGAGATATCTGAGCCATTAGCAATTATATCTGTCATGGAAGACATTCCAGAAGACTGGAAAAGGGCAAATACAGTGCCATCTATAAAAAGGGAAATAAAGACAATCTAGGGAATTACAGACCAGTCGGCTTAATTTCTGTACCCAGAAGATAATGGAACAAATAATTAAGCAACCAATTTGCAAACACCGAGAAGATAATAAGGTGATGAGTAGCAGTCAGGATGGATTTATCGGGAACAAATAGTGTCAAACCAACCTGATAGCTTTCTTTGACAGGGTAACAAGCCTTGTGGATAGGCGGGGAAGCGGTAGATGTGGTATATCTTGACTTTAGTAAGACTTTTGATACTGTCTCGCATGACATTCTCAAACGAACTAGGGAAATACAACCTAGATGGAGCTACAACAAGGTGGGTGCATAACTGGCTGGAAGATCATTCCCAGAGAGTAGTTATCAGTGGTTCACAGTCATGCTGGAAGGGCAAAATGAGTGGGGTCCTGCAGGTTCTGGGTCTGGTTCTTTCAAATCTTCATCTTTGATTTAGATAATGGAATAGAGAGTAAACTTAAAGTTTGCGGATGATACCAAGCTGGGAGGGGTTGCAAGTGCTTTGGAGGATAGGATTAAAATTCAAAATGATCTGGACAAAACTGGAGAAATTGTCTGAAGTAAATAGGTTGAAATTCAATAAGGACAAATGCAATGTACTCCACTTAGGAAGGAACAATCAGTTGCACACATTTACAAAATAGGAAATGACTGCCTAGGAATGAGTTCTACAGAAAGGGATCCAGGGTCATAGTGAATCACAAACTAAATAGGAGTCAACAGTGTAACACTGTTGCAAAAAAAAAAAAAAACAAACAAACAGCATTCTGGGATGTATTAGCAGCAGTATTGTAAGCAAGACACGAGAAGTAATTCTTCCGCTCTACTCCGCGCTGATTAGGCCTCAACTGGAGTATTGTGTCCAGTTCTGGGCGCCACATTTCAAGAAAGATGTGGACAAATTGGACAAAATCCAGAGAAGAGCAACAAAAATGATTAAAGGTCTAGAAAACATGACCTATGAGGGAAGATGGAAAAAATTGGGTTTGTTTGGTCTGCAGAAGAGAAGACCAAAAGGGGATATAACAGTCTTCAAGTACATAAAAGGTTGTTACAAGGAGGAAGGAGAAAAATTGTTGCTCGTAACTTCTGAGGATAGGACAAGAAGCAATGGGCTTAAATTGCAGCAAGGGTGGTTTAGGTTGGACATTAGGAAAAACTTCCTGTCAGAGCGGTTAAGCACTGGAATAAACTGCCTAGGGAGGTTGTGGAATCTCCATCACTGGGGATTTTTAAGAGCAGGTTGGACAAACACCTGTCAGGGATGGTCTAGATAATATTTAGTCCTGCCTTGAGTGCGGTGGACTGGACTAGATGACCTCTCGAGGTCCCATCCAGATCTATGATAAATGTATCTAAACATTCTTTAAATTCTTCTTTTCCTAGAGGGTCGGCTTGCGTTCCTTCTCCCTTCTTGTTAATATTAATTGTGTTAAGAATCTGGTCACCATTAACCTTTTTAGTCAAGGCTGAAGCAAAATAGGCATTAAACACCTCCTCCATCTTGATGTTGTCTATCATTAGTTCTCCTCCCCCTACACCTTCCTTTGTCATTCTCTTGGCTCAACATATTTAAAGAATCCTCATCTTATCACCTTTTCTGTCCCTTGCTAGGTATAACTCATTTAATGCATTAGCCCTTCTGATTTTGTCCCTACATGCTTGTGCTAGTTTTTTGTACTCATCCTTCGCAATCTGTCCATGTTTCCACTTTTTATAGGATCCCTTTTTGATTATCAGGTCATTAAAGAGCTGATGGAATGATACTTGCCTCTTACTATTTGTACCATCATCTTTCCTTATCAGCCTAGGGATTCTGTCACTCCATACTAAAGGCAGGACTGGCTGCAGGCCATCTGATTGCCCTTGGGCCAATCACTTGGCAGAGGGCTAGAGAGAACAGGCTGAGGCTTCAGCACATGTTGCTGTTTGTTGCTAGTGGAAGCAGTTGTCCCAAACAGTCTGAACTTGCAGCTAAGGGAATCAGCCCAGTAAGCAGGCCGGGGCATGACTACGACCAGGGTAAGACAGTAGCCTAGACCCAGAAGGGTCCTGATCAGCACAGTAACCACAGGGATGGATCTGCCTCGCATTGCAGCAGAGGTCTGAACTCAGCACTCCAAGCTTGCACTGTGCCCAAGCACCAGCAACTGCCACGACGGCTGGAAGGGACCATGTTTAGGACTTAGACTGGGAAGTTTTGGACTCAATCAGCTTAGAGAGCTTTAACCTGTTTATGCAGATGTTGGAGAGTGGAGGTGTATGTGTGATTTCTTATAGGGCCCCCCCAATACTCACTGAGGGTTTGTCTGTGCTCAGATGTGTTTATTGCTGAGCACGTTTGTTTCTGAGGTTACTTCCTGCCTCCCTCAAGATCATGGAAGGAAACCAAGGGATTTAGGTCTAGTCAGAGGTGAATGGGGTTCTTTTGGCACATGGCTTTGGATCTGAGAACTATTCAATCAACCCAACGGTGCCCTCACCACATAACTATAAAGCAGCGTTCCCAGTGACCTCAGTTGCAAGTTATCAACACTTCTGTAAATCAGGCCCCAGGGATGTCCATTTAGATTCACTGTGCTCCTCATTTTCAGTGTATGAACTTGTCCAGTGTCACACAAAACTCTATGGCCAAGGCAGGGACAGAATCCAGTTCTTCAGGGTAGCATTCAGCTGCCTTATCCAAGAGACCATTCTTTCCTACCATTCCTTGTCTCATTCACCACACAGCATCCAGCTTCTGCAACAAATGAGACTGGGGTCCTACAAATAGCTTCATTAACTACACAACCCTGGTTCTCTCCAGAGCACTGTCCATCTTGTGAATGAGGCACTATACACTATAACAACATGTAAAATCATGAAGAGGGGGAGAACTGAACTGAGGTATCTTTCTTGAAATCTATGGGCTCCTAGCTAGCAAAGGTAGCTATTAGGCTAAAATTGTGGTCAGATGAACTACCATCCATACAATGATACATTTTATTTAAAAAAAGTCTGAGACACCTAGATGTTATTGCAATCATGACATAATTATAGAAATGAAATCTAGATCCAGGAGCTATTACAAAGAAAAAGCACAAAAAAACTCCTGTACTTTTCAGCAAGTCAGGTGCTACTATAAAATCCAGAAGCAGGCTAATGGAAGTGTTACATGCAAGTATTAGAATATGTGACAAATATTAAAGCTATGGATTAAAAGCACACCTACAAGTAGGGGAGAGAAAGTGTTGTGCTGCTATTTCTCATAGTAATGCCAAGAAGTTTAAATTGGTTATTTATTCAGCACCATCAGCATGGCGGACATTGGAGAGAAGAACACACATACTGTCCCTAGAAGCTTAAAATCTTAGACAGTCCAATCCAAATAAACAAAGGATACATAATTTGAGTCCAAACTTCAAGCAGCCTGGGGCTCTTTATTTTTAAAATAACTTTCTGTACTTTCAAGATGATTGTTGAAAGACACTATTGAAGAAATGTGTTTTAAGGAGGTATTTAATGAAAACTGCATTCTTTTCTAAAACCATTGAGGTAAGACAGTTTTATAAACTGAGACTGAGAAATTTCTGTGAGGGAACTTATCTGCTGACACAATATTACAAGACTATATGTAATATACGAAGGAGGGAGCAGTTAGAATACATCATGGAAACACCATAGCTTTAACACTTCTGTTTCCAATTTCAAAAGTTGGCTCTTCGTTGAAGACCAGTGGCTGACATTTTCATACTTCATCTCTAGTAGTTGGGGAGTTATGCAAGTGTTAGGACAACCCTGTAGCCTCCTGCTTATTTTAGAGACTCATACTTTCCTAAGACCATAAGTGGCCTGGATCATCCACTTTAAGAAATAAAGTACTTTATTTGCAATTGCCAAGATGCTTGCTATATTAAATAGTGGGTACACATTTTAGAATGCATATTTTACCCAAGAGAAACAGGTTTATCATGTAAGTGTTTAGGCACTATTTAAAAAGTTTATTTTAGGAACTTGTAATAAGTATTACTTCCATCCATTAGGTTGCTGTTATAGTATTAAGTTTTAAATAGACTAAATCCAAACCACCTGAATTTTTTAAATTAATGTAACAAAAACATCTCCCCTACCCTTGAAACAGAACCTTTTAAAAACTCTTCATTTTGATACTACAGGCAAAGTTTCAGCCCAAAGTAAAATGAGATTCTAAATTAGAACCTCTTCAAGCTAAACATTTAATGAGTCACCCTAAATGTGATGCCAACAAAGGGTGCTGTGTATTACATCTGCCAAGTATGAAGAAAGCCATACCACAATTACTCGATAGTACACCTTGCACTGAAGTTGAACAACTGTCTTAATAAAAGCCTACTAAACACACACTAAGTGTTGGATTCTGTTGCACATTTAATCACCATGTATTTCAACTAGACGTGTATGAAAAGGAAGCAGCTAGGGCAGAGGGAAAGCAACTGCAAGTTAAGATACTAAAACTAAGTACAGTGGTGCCAGCTACCAAGACTGCAGTGCCCAGAAAGATGGCAGGACAGAGAGGTCTCATCTGTTCTTAATCTGCCCCTTCAGTATTGGAGGCTGACTCTTAGGACCTCGGACAGGGCCAGCTGAGGAAGAATAGAGCTTACTGAATATCTTGGGAGAAGGGTTAACACCAGACGGTGTTTTTGGAGTACTGTAAGCTAAATCTCTCCCTCTTTGGGAACATATTGTGGAACGTAAGTGTTGAATTCATGAGAGCTAGGGGGAAAATAATCATTTATATAAATAATCTGAGTATAACTGGCTCAAATTCAAAACACCATGACCTGAAGAACTTTAAGTCCTATTGGCAGATATTTGAAGGATGGAAGGAAAACACGGCTGTTACTCTGAAACTTTAAACATAGTTCTCTCCACTTGCATGAGAAATCTGTTGAAAGCCAGCTACAGTATTTGCTTCTCTACCTTAATTAAAATCTGGATAAAGGACAGTTGTGTGGTTAAAGAACTAGAGTAGGACTCAGGAGATCTGAATTCACATCAGGCTTTGTCAGACTTTCCAGATCACCACGGGCAAGTTACTACACTTGTATCACCTCCCTTAACTGTAAGATGGGGATAATTATTCTTCTCCCACCCTTTGTTTAAATAGTAAGATCTTTGAAGCAGGGTCTGTCTTTACTATGTGTAGTCACTGAATTTCAATGGGACGTGTGCTCCTACATCACTTAAGCAATTTTGAGAAATCAGATACACAGTGCCTTAGCACTGTAGGGCCCATCCATCTTGGATGGAGTCTGCAGCTCGCCCGTACTACTAACGTTTACATATGAATTCTGTTTAATGTGTAATCCACACACTAAACTATGGCTTGTTAAAAAATTACAACTCCAATGAGTTTAATGTCAATTTGGATACATTCCTTGTCCCCTTTCTCTCCTCCCCTGTGCCAATGCAGACAGTTTGTCTAGACAATGTTTCCTAAGTGCAAGCACAGCAGCATCCCCCGTAGCCTTTTCTTCAATCTTGCCTAAGTGCTGCAACTCCACTGTTATCCGTACGTGCTGACTACAGAATGAAGAGCACCAGAGCCAGTAATACTGTAAGCTTGACTTTGCAGCTCACGGTACACAGAGAAAGAGCAGACCTTTTTATTACCCTTAAAGTTTATATGCTCAAATATAAAGTAATTATGTGAAAATTCACCTTACATGTCTCGTGTATATATTGTGGGTCAACAGTATGGCTATAATGAAATGTATTATATATTCTACGTCGTACAAGGTAGACTTGTATTAGTGATGTGTATGTTGAGAAGTTTCATATATACACCCTGTGGGTCAAAGATAATGTTGCTGTTTGTGCAAGGTGAATTTTCACATCAGTGTCATTCATTACCTGCAGGCATCCCAGGTCAGAGAATTCAAGTAGGTGAATTCTTTAACTGGCCATTTTCTGTCATTAGTGCTTAGGTTTTCTAATGGTAATACTGTAGTTACCTATTTCACTAAGTTATATTACCTAGCAACCTTGACTAAGAGTGTGTGAAAGAATTGCAGGAATTAAGATTCTGATGGCACAGGATAGTGAATAGACACTAATATTAAACCAACAGACATTTGTTGTATTGAATCCATTGCTGGTTACAGAGCACTGAGTATGGATCAGACTAAGAAATGCAAAAATATTCTAAAACTTAAAATTCACTGTAGTCTGTCTGGTCTACATGTGTAACAATGAAGTTTCACCACACAAAACTGAAATTTAATTAAAAAGTAAAGAAAGTACCCCATTGCACCCCTAAACTAATAAAACTAAAATGAAGTTACATAAACTAGTCTAATCTGCTACAAATTTCAACCTAATCCTATTCACATGGGATTCACACACCGCAATGGAAACTGCACCCTTGACTTGGGCACTAAAAATAACCTATTTCAATATCAACTACTGCAACTCCATCAACCTTCTTGCCTAGTTAAGATGCTGCATCTTTCTTAGAAAGTACATAGGAAGACTACATACTTACTCTCGCTCTTTCTCTGTCAGTTTGTCGTTGATATTATCTTTGATTGCAGATCTGGAACCTTTGTGAATTATGGGATACCTGAGTGGCACTTGTAGAAAGAAGGAAATCATTGAGACCAAGTGTGCAGTGTAGCCCAGGGCAACAGCAATGCTTCCATCATCTTTTGCTGTTAATGAAAAAGCAACTTCTTTACCCAACTGAATTCTACTGATATGGTAAATATTTTAAGAGTATTAATGAAAATTTAGCATGAGAAGGGTGTCCATATTACACAAACAGTAAAGACTTACACATGATGAAAATAATATTTATTAAATGATTTAACAGCTGCACACTTAATGAAAAAGATAAAGTAAGACTGCAAGCATCTTACAGAAATCTTAGTGGTATTATTAAGCTTATTCTATCACACATTACAATGCATGGTTCTGACATGCTTACAATGCGATAATAGCACATTTAAACAGTCAATAATAGAAAGGGGTACTGCATTTCCAATATAGTGTTTAAACATTTTTTAAAATAGTGGTTGAGGTGCTATTTTCTGATGCGAATGGTAAAAACCCCTCCTGGTTTTAAATCTGCTTATCTCTCGTCTATTACTTGTATCTTGTGTTGAAAGGTGACAGAGAGGTGACGGATTTCAGAGTAACAGCCGTGTTAGTCTGTATTCGCAAAAAGAAAAGGAGTACTTGTGGCACCTTAGAGACTAACCAATTTATTTGAGCATAAGCTTTTAACTTAGGCTTGAATGGAGACTGGAAGTGGCTAAGTCATTATGCAAGGTAACCTATTTCCCCTTGTTTTTTCCTACTCCTCCCCCGCAGACGTTCTTGTTAAACCCTGGATTTGTGCTGGAAATGGCCCACCTTGATTATCATACACATTGTAAGGAGAGTGATCACTTTAGATAAGCTATTACCAGCAGGAGAGTGGGGTGAGGGAAGGTATTTTTTCATGCTTTGTATGTATAAAAAGATCTACACTTTCCACAGTATGCATCCAATGAAGTGAGCTGTAGCTCACGAAAGCTTATGCTCAAATAAATTGGTTAGTCTCTAAGGTGCCACAAGTACTCCTTTTCTTTTTATCAGAGAGGTGATGGTTTGAGCCTGCAGTTTAAGACCTACTCCTATACTTTCAAACTGCAAGGGAAATCGTTTTCAGCGTAGGGTTTTGTTTTTAAAAAAAGGCTCCCTAGGCCAGAGTTCAAGTCTTCAGGGGACTGCAATTCTCTGGCTGCAGCTGATGACCTCACTAACACCTACAGCAGAGAAAGAAGGTGCATTCTTACATTGCTTTAGGCATTAGTGAGATCACCAACTGTTAAGACAGGGACACTGAATCCAGGGTCTGAACTCTAGTATTGGCCAGTAATTGGAGGAACTGATTTTTAACCATTGTTTTAGAAGGTTAAAGTTTCACATTTATTCAGCAGATGATGGGGAGATCTGAAATTGTGTATTTAAAAATTAATTTACCTCCAGTGAAGATCTATTTACGGCTTTTCTGCCCCACCCTCTAACTCCTTTTCTGCAAAAAGTTATTAATCTTTTGAAGATTTCCATGCTATACCTTCATCCTATTTTCTAGCTTATTAGAAAAAACACATATGAATCTATGAATAGCTGGAAAGAAGATATAGCCAGCCCAAATCCCTTCCAATGACAACAGAAATTCTAGTGACCCTAACTGAAATACACGAGGACCTGAACAAGGAAGGAAAAACACTAATTTTATGTCCTCTGTGACATCTATGAAATCATACCTTGCTCTCAGTAAGGCAATTCATGACACACAGATTTAAAAACACCACCCATTCCAAGGAATTATTCTGTACAAAGGGATTCAACTCTGCAGCAAACATGGGTCTCATTACAGTAGAACTCTAATGTCATGGACTTCAGACTTTATTTTTAACCTAGCTGTCCACTAACACATTATGTTAACATGCAAGAAATCAGATAAACAATATTTCCCAAGTTAAAAATATCAATATTTCATTTTTTCCATTCACACAGTCTGTAGTATGCCGCAGGGCAGGCTGACTAATTCCTTGTGACAAACTTGAAAGGACTCAGTCTCTCAGGATAGCACCAATAAGTTATGACTAAGGCTACGATTTTATCATGGATATTTGTCATGGACAAGTGACAACATAACAACCATAATGGAATTGAATTTAACATCCCTGTGAGGGGGAAGAATACCAAAGAAGCCAAGAGCACTATAATAGAAGCTCAAATTAAATGTATACCCCACATAAATAAAAAATAGTAAGAGGATCAAAAATTGCCACCATGGCTAAACAGAGTAAAAGAGGCCATTAGAGCAAAATGTTATCCTTTAAAAATTGCAAGTCAAGGAAAATAAAAAGGAGCATAAACTCAGGCAGGTGTAAAAGTATAATTAAGCAGGGCAAATTAAGAATTTGAAGAGCAACTACCAAAAGAGGCCAAAAAAAAATTAAGTACATCAGAAGCAGGAAGCCTGCCAAACAACCACTGGGCCACTGGACAATCAAGGTGCTAAAAGGAGCACTCAAGGAAGTCAAGGCCACTATAGAGAAGTTAAATTAATACTTTGCACCCAACTACACTGCAGAAGATGTGAGGGAGGTTCCCACACCTGAGCCATTCTTTTTAGGAGGCAAATGTGAGGAATTGTCCCCCACCAAGGTGTCAATGGAGTTCTGAAGGAACTCAGATATGAAATTGCAGAACTGCCACCTGTGGTATGTAACCTATTACTTAAATTAGCCTCTGTACCAAATGACTGGATTCCAGTTTTTAAAGAAGACTCTAGAGGTGATCCTGGCAATTACAGACTAGTCAGCCTAACTTCAATACTAGGTCAATTGGTTGAAACTATATTAAAGAACAGAATTATAAGACGTATGTAGTGTAGTTGTAGCCAAGTCAGTCCCAGGATATTAGAGAGATACGGTGGGTGAACTACTGTTGGTGAGAAAGACACGCTTTCGAGCCACACAGAGCTCTCTTTCAGGTCTGGGAAAGGTACTCTGAAGATCACAGCTAAATGCAAGGTAGAACAGATTGTTTAGCATAAGGAGTTAGGGACCATATTCTAAGGGACCATTCAAAGTAGAGTGGCCCATTAACACCTCTGCAGTCACAGGACTTCAAGAGGGGGTTAGCAGGTAACAGATTGTTGTAATAAGCCATAAATCCAGAATCTCTGTTCAGTCCATGATTTTTAGTGTCTAGCAGAGTTATGAATTTAAGCTCCCATGCTCATCTTTTGAGAGCATTGTGAAGGTTTCCTTTGAGGATGAGGACTGATCGAGCACTCTACATCTGACCTCTTTGTGAAAGTGTTCACCCACAAGTGATATAGGAAAATGATTTAAAGACAAACTCTCTGACAGTTCGAAAGTGGAGTGATTGTCTGGTTTCACCCACATAGTTGTTATTGCGGCATTTAGTGCACTGGATGAGATTTACCACATGTTGTGATAGGCCTGTGTAGGGTCCATGGATCTTGAAAGGTGTGTTGTTGGAGGGTGTCGATCATTGCAGCAGAGATACAAACGAAAAGGAAGAAACAGTTACTCATTCCGTACAGTAACTGTGGTTTCAGTTGTTTCCCCCTTATGGGTGCGCCACTCTAGGTTTGCTACCACGCCTTTAGCCTCGTTCTCTGCTATGGAGCTTTGCAGTAAAGAAGGAACTGAGGGTAGTTTGCCCATGCAATGTTATAACACGATGGCATGGGGCACAAGACTGACTAACATGCATGCACCCATAGAGACTACTTGAGGAAGTAGTTTTTCCACACAACATACAGTCAATTTGTGAACTCGTTGCCAGAGGATGTAGCAAAGGCCAAAAGCATGACTAGATTATGAGAATAATTAGATAAGTTCGTGGAGGATACGTCCATCAATGGCTATTAGCCAGGATGGATAGGGATGCAAAACCATGCCCTGAGTGTCCCTAAATTGTGGGCTGCCAGATGCTGGGACTGGACAAGAGGGGATGGATCACTATGAATTGCCCTATTCTGCTCACTCCCTCTGAAGCATCTGGCACTGGCTGCTGTCAGAAGACAGAATACTGGGCTAGATGGACCACTGGTCTGACCCACTATGGCCAAGCTTATGTTTATTACTTGAATTCATGTTTTTATTTTCCTGAGGCAACACCCCTACCAGACTGAACAAAAGGCTGAGAGGCAAGAGTTCCTAGTGAGCTGTAGCTCACGAAAGCTCTTGCTCGAATAAATTGGTTAGTCTCTAATTGGTTAGTCTCTAAGGTACTCCTTTTCTTTTTGCAATTATTAATTTAGTCATTCTAATTTTCAAATACTTGTACAGATAACTGCACAAAATTTGTTTACAGGTGTTAGACGCAGGCATACAAAGACAAAAAACACATGCCATACAGAACATCTGCAGATGCACTTATGATATATTATAAATATTGCTATAAAGGCAACCGAAATAGCATTGCCGTAACAAGATAGGAACGTATGCATTTGATGAAGCCTATTTGGTGTAATATTGTTTATATGAATAGATACACAGCAAGCTAGAATTTTTTTTTTAAATAGATAAACATATTGAAATCTAGAGCTAAAATATTTGTGTAGGTATGCACAAAGAGGTTAGTCAGTATATAAGGATTAACCAGAACATATGGTGTCATGTAATTTAGCTCAGAATCCAATTTTTTGTACATGTCCCCATCACAGTAGTATTTCAGCACCTCCCATGAGCCAAAAATAACATTTCCTTCTAGGTTTATCTGTTTATTGCATGTTGTGAGTAACCCAAGTTAGCTATTTTTGCCTGATTAAAAGTGTGATTTGCTCTGTTTTGTGCCTCACAGGGGGTTGGGTTTTAATCACTCAAGGTCTGAAGCATTTCCTGGCACGTATTAAATACCACAACTAGATATTGTTCTGTTTAAAATATTTTTTCAGAATGTGGAGGCCTGGAGAGAAGCAGCTCACAGCAATGGATTGGTCTTTACCCAATAACGTCCAAAGTTTTCTGCAAGACTGGGGTTGTGGTGACATTTGAGTCTGCGGGAAGTCCCAGAAGGACTGTTGTGCACTATGTGTGTCTCCCGCAGAAATCAGAGGTGGAGTTAGTTTTATAGGAGATTACTGGGGTGTAAAAGCATAAAAAGCAGACATAACAAACCCATGGGGAAAAAAACCCCAGAAATTGGGCTTGTTTTTGGCTTAACAGTTGCTTGTTGGCTAGTTTTTGGCTTGTTGTAGCTTGTTACTTCTTTTTATTCTTTGATTGCCTCCCAGCAAGCAAGGTCAAGGCAGGGGGAGAGTCAGGGTGCACTGCGGGCCCTCCAAAGTCCCAGACTGCACACCAGGGGGATCTTGTCAGAATGTTGGGGTTCTTAGGAATTGGCTTGTTTTGGCCTTGTTTCAAAATGGGATTAGCTTGATTTTTGGTTTATTGTGAAAGTCAGGGTGCTTATTTACCACATGAAAGTTGGCAACTGTGATAAAAAGATAATCTTCAAAATGATGTCACCATTCAGTCTTCATCATGAATAGAATTTCAGTGGAAAGTTGTTTATCTAGTACAAAACCTCAAATTTTGGCAAAATAGATTATATTTTGATCAGACTGATTTTTCATTTTGAGATTTTGAAACATTTAGATGTCACCCTTTATTGTTTTTAGTTTTTAAAAATACAGTTTTGAAATTTAACTAAAAAGTTGTTTTGAACCAAAAACCCCAAAAAACCCCACCCACAACTTTATTTAGAAAACGATGAAATGGTATGTTTGACAATTCTGAAGGTTTTTCAACATTTGTTCTAAGTCAAGAAATTCACTCGAATCAGCCCTTTCCCACAAAAACAGTTTGGTTGTAACAGTTCAGCTTTTTCAGTGACAAATGTTTAATCAAAGTCCCAGCTAGTTCAACTCGGAGGTGAACAAGGATTGAAAATTAGATCAGAACTGTCTGCTTGTCTAAATTTTTTTCAATCAGTCTCCAAAAGTGGACTGTGGCTCCTAAAATGGTAAGTCTGCCCTATGAGATGTTAAAGTAACATCACAACTCTAGGTACTAAATGAAAGAAACAGCCAGCTACCTTGAAAGTCTTCAGAATTAGGCAGCTTGACTCCGCAGACAAAGTAATCCTTTTGATCATTCTATGGATTTGAACAGCAGAAAATGAGAATGGGACATAGTACATTTAAAAATAAGACAGAAGTTGCAAATTCCAAGCAAAAAAACTTAGAGGCATGTTAAAATCAGACCACAGACTTTGTAAAGCATCAGTTAATATAGATGAAAAATTCAAAATTAAATAAAATTCAGAGTAATATCTCACTCAACATTAAATTTAAAATATTTTGAGAAGACTAACTCTCAAACAGGAATGGATTCACTTTCATCCAACAGAACTTCCAAAATCTGAAACTTATGTTGAGCAAAGAATGTTGGACCTCAATCTTCTGATGAGCATTTTTTTTTTGCCTCGTATGCTAAAAGTTTAACTAAGTTAGTGAAGTCTGGTAAGATGATTATTAGCTACTCTATTGTGCTCTCACTATCCGCTTTACTTGCCATTTCATATGCCACCACAAGAGGTTCAAGTTTAAGTTACCATGTGGTGGCAGCAGTATCCTGTTACAGTGCAGCACAATAGGGTCCTTTCCTTGTGTCATTTACAATCTAAGTTAGACAAATAATTCAGTGTGAATGACGACACAGTGACAGCCCAAGCATGCCCCAGGCCTTCTTTGGACTCATTTGCCTGACTACAGTGGTGGCAACAATTCCCAAACAAATTGCTGCAGCAAGACAAGGAAAGAGAGGGAGAGCAGGGGAGGCTGGGATGTGGGAGGAGAATAGGGAGAAGTTCTGTGGCAAACATTACCAAATCGGAAACCCAGTGACTGAAAGAGAGAGGAGCAGGAACACCAGAGTAGATGAAGTCCCTGCCAGACAAGCTCACTGTCAGATTCAAAGTAAGAAACATCAGAAAAGAAACAGGAGAGAAATTTACATGAGCATGGAGCTCAGTGTGGAAGAGAGAAGCATTTTACTCTGAAGGCAGCTAGAGCGCACATCTGGCAGACAAAGTTCATTCTAATTCAGCAGGTTTCTTAAGGAGTTAGAAACTTACCAAATCAATAGAGTAAATATAGGAAAGCTCTGACAACAACTGCCTGCATCGAATGGTCAGCTGTGCATTGGTCTTCAAGAACAGTTCTCTTTAGGGAGAGAAAAACCAAGATCATTAGTGACCTCAAAGTCTTTGCACTATCAACCCCCACCATTCCCAGGAATCACATCCCCCTACCCGCCTGTCAAAAAAGCAAGCCCCAGATAACTTTGCAGTTGGGAAGATAATGACAGAAAGCAATACTGGCCTGTAATTTTCAGTCATGCTGACGTATTGCTTGCACCCTTTTCAATTTTGAGACACCAGTTTTAAGTGTTATAAAGCAATTATTTATATTACAATTGCATCAAAAGGCCCCATCATCTTATGCTCTGTATACACACACAATCCCCATCCCAGAGCGTTTAAAAGCTAAACAAGACAGGAGAAGGGAGCATAGTTACATATTTTACAGATGAGGAAACTGACGCAGAGATACAGTGACTTGCCCAAGGTCACACAAGAACTGAGGGAGATGATTTTGTGATTCTAGTCCAAATGCCTTAAATCACAAGAGCCTCTTTCCAATTACAGAATAAAAAGATGAATGGAATCACGGTGCCTTTACCTCTTAGCAGTGCATTCTTTTCTCAACTCATGCAGGGATTCTTTATGCATTTGAAGCCTCTGGTATTCAGTCTCAAATGCATTTCCTAGAGAAGAGAAATGATTAAAAACCTTTTAACAGCATTGTATATCCAGTGAACTGACTCAAGCTTCAATACTGGAACACTTCTGAAAATTAGATACAAGCTTGGGTACACAAATTTCTTCAATTACCATTAGGCATGTTCTCCACAGTATGCAGCCATATGAGGGAATAGAGTGAATAGCTGTAAAAACCACACCTCCCTCCCAGTAAAGGGAGAAATTCAGTCCACACACACTGTACACCAACCAAATACAGCCAATGGCAAATCCTAGTTCTCCTTTGACACCTGCCCACCCCAATCTCTATAGTTACAGAGGTATGCAGACAAAGTAGCTCAATTATTTCTACCGTTAGAGTTAAGGATAAAAAAAGAGTAGAGTTAAGGATAAGAGTTACCACGACACACCCCTCTATTTTTAGAGTATCAATATTCTTTGAATGTCCTATTTTTCAATCTACTATAAAGTCCCATGCTCAAATCAAAACTATTTTATTTGTGGTGCTCAGTCCATAGATCTTTAAAAAAAGAGATCAGCACTTAGTGTTAACAGAGTATATTAACAATATGCTTTATTCTGTACCAACAGACTGAGGGTTAAAGCATTTACTTAGATAGTAAGCTTCTTGGGGTAGGGACTGTTTTTGTACTGTGCCTAGTAGAATGGGGTCTGGCTCTATAATGTGAAACCTAGGCATTATTGCAATGTTAGTAATAATCCCTCATCCTTGACTAATTTAATTTGAGGTGTGTTATTATTACACCATCACTTACTGTGTTGTGACGTTGCTTTAGTACATGTCGGATATTGCTAACTGCTTGGATTAAGCATGGAGCTAAGGACAGGGTAGCCCTGTTACTCAATGGGGGGGAGGGGGAGAATAAGAACAGAAAATGTGGAAATGGCAGAGGTGCTTAATGACTTTTGTTTCAGTTTTCACCAAGAAGGTTGGTAGTGATTGGATGTCCAGCATAGTGAATGCCAGTGAAATAAGGTAGGATCAGAAGAGTCTAAAATAAGGAAAGAACAAGTTAAAAGTAAGTTGGACAAATTAGATGTCTTCAAGTCACCAGGGCCTGATGAAATGCATCCCAGAATAGTCAAGGAGCTGACTGAGGAGATCTCTGAGCCATTAGAAATTATATCTGAAAAGTCATGGAAGATGGGAGAGATTCCAGAAGACTGGAAAAGGGTAAATATGGTGCCCATCTATAAAAAGGGAAATAAGGACAACTCAGGGAATTACAGACCAGTCAGCTTAACTTCTGTACCTGAAAAGATAATGGAGCAAATAATTAAGCAATCAGTTTGCAAACATCTAAAAGATAATAAGGTGATAAGTAACAGTCAGCATGGATTTGTCAAAAACAAATCATGTCAAACCAACCTGACAGCTTTTTTAGACAAGGTAACAAGCCTTGTGGATAGAGGGGAAAGCAGTAGATGTGCTATATCTTGACTTTAGTAAAGCTTTTGATACGGTCTTGCATGACCTTCTCAAAAATAAATTAGGGAAATGCAACCTAAATGGAGCTACTATAAGGTGGGTGCAAAAGTGGTTGGAAAACTGTTCCCAGAGAGAGTATTTATCAGTGGTTCAGTCATGCTGTTCTGTTCAATATCTTCATCAAAGATTTAAGATAATGGCATACAGAGTAAAAAGTCTGCAGACAATTCCAAGCTGGGAGGAGTTGCAAGTGCTTTGGAGGATAGGATTAAAATTCAAAATGATCTCGACAAACTGGAGAAATGGTCTGAGGTAAACAGGATGAAATTCAATAAGGACAAATGTAAAGTACTCCATTAAGGAAGGAACAAATCAGTTGCACACACATAAAATGGGAAATTACTGCCTAGGAAGGAGTACTGTGGAAAGGGATCTGAGGGGTCATAGTGGACGACAAGCTAAATATGAGTCAACAGTGTAAAGCTGTTGCAAAAAAATCAAATAATCTGGGATGTATTAGAAGGAGTGTTGAAAGCAAGACATGAGAAGTAATTCTTCTGCTCGAAAACATGGATTTGTGCTGGAAATGGCCTAACCTGATGCTCACTTTAGATAAGCTATTACCAGCAGGACAGTGGGGTGGGAGGAGGTATTGTTTCATATTCTCTGTGTATATATAAAGTCTGCTGCAGTTTCCACGGTATGCATCTGATGAAGTGAGCTGTAGCTCATGAAAGCTCATGCTCAAATAAATTGGTGTGGGGGGGTGGAGGGTGAGAAAACCTGGATTTGTGCTGGAAATGGCCTAACCTGATGCTCACTTTAGATAAGCTATTACCAGCAGGACAGTGGGGTGGGAGGAGGTATTGTTTCATATTCTCTGTGTATATATAAAGTCTGCTGCAGTTTCCACGGTATGCATCTGATGAAGTGAGCTGTAGCTCACGAAAGCTCATGCTCAAATAAATTGGTTAGTCTCTAAGGTGCCACAAGGACTCCTTTTCTTTTTGCGAATACAGACTAACACGGCTGTTACTCTGAAACAGGAGTAGTGTGTCCAGTTCTGGGCCCCACATTTCAGGAAGGATGTGGACAAATTGGAGAGAGTCCAGAGAAGAGCAACAAAAATGCTTAAAGATCTAGAAAACGACCTATGAGGGAAACTTGAAAAAAAATTGGGTTTGTTTAGTCTGGAAAAAAGAGACTATTGAGAGGGGACATAACAGTTTAAGTATGTAAAGATTGTTACAAGTAGGAGGAAGAAAAAAAATTTTTTTCTTAATCTCTCAGGATAGGACAAGAAGCAACAGGCTTAAATTGCAGCAAGGGAGGTTTAGGTTGAACATTAGGAAAAAAACTTCCTAACTGTAGAGTGGTTAAGCATTGGAATAAATTGCCTAGGGAGGTTGTGGAATCTCCATCATTGGAGACTTTTAAGAGCAGGTTAGGCAACCACTTGTCAGGAATGGTCTAGATCATTAGTCCTGCCACGAGTGCAGGGGACTGGACTAGATGACCTCTCGAGGTCCCTTCCAGTTCTTTGACTTTCTTGGTGTGATCTCCACATACAGCAATCTTATGTGTTTTTAGCTGTTAGGCCTGATTGATATCAGACAAGTATTTTTGATGTCACTTCACTTGCATCTTCTAATATCACTCTGGTATGCTGTGACTTGATAATTCTTTTAATACAGAGCTTGCACAGGCTAAGTGCAAGCCTTTTGGACTCAAGATGTCACATATGGCTGCAAACTTTAAAGTGGGAATCCAGCTACGTATACAAGATGAAATGTTTCAGAGGAGCAGCAGCGTTAGTCTGTATCCGCAAAAAGAACAGGAATACTTGTGGCACCTTAGAGACTAACGATTTTATTAGAGCATAAGCTTTCGTGGGCTACAGCCCACTTCATTGGATGCACAGAATGGAACATATAGTAAGAAGTAATATATATACATACAGATAAGTTGGAAGTTGCCATACAAACTCTGAGAGGCTAATTAAGATGAGCTATTATCAGCAGGAGAAAAAACTTTTGCAGTGATAATCAGGATGGCCCATTTAGACGGCTGACAAGAAGGTATGAGGATACTTAACTTAGGGAAATAGATTCAATATGTGTAATGACCCAGCCACTCCCAGTCTCTATTCAAACCCAAGTTAATGGTATCTAGTTTGCATATTAATTCAAGCTCAGCAGTTTCCTGTTCGAGTCTGTTTTTGAAGCTTTTCTGTTGCAAAAATCGCCACCCTTAAATCTTTTAATGAGTGGCCAGAGAGGCTGAAGTGTTCTCCTACCTGTTTTTGAATGTCAGATTTGTGTCCATTTATTCTTTTGCATAGAGACTGTCCGGTTTGGCCAATGTACATGGTAGAGGGGCATTGCTGGCACATGATAGCATATATCACATTGGTAGATGTGCAGGTGAACGAGCCCCTGATGGCGTGGCTAATGTAATCAGGTCCTATGATGGTGTCACTTGAATAAATATGTGGACACAGTTGGCATCAGGCTTTGTTGCAAGGATAGGTTCCTGGGTTAGTGTTTTTGGTGTGTGGTTGCTGGAGAGTATTTGCTTCAGGTTGGGGGGCTATCCATAAGCCAGGACTGGTCTGTCTCCCAAGATCTGTGAGTGAAGGATCATTTTTCAGGATAGGCTGTAAATCTGTGATGATGCGTTGGAGAGGTTTTAGCTGGGGGCTCAAGGTGACAGCTAATGGTGTTTTGTTATTTTTTTGTTGGGCCTGTCCTGTAGTAGGTGACTTCTGGCTACTCTTCTGGCTCTGTCAATCTGTTTCTTCAGCAGGTGGGTACTGTAGTTTTAAGAATGCTTAATAGAGATCTTGTAGGTGTTTGTCTCTGTCTGAGGGATTAGAGCAAATGTGGTTGTATCTTAGAGCTTGGCTGTAGACAATGGATCGTGTGGTGTGTCCTGGATGGAAGCTGGAGGCATATAGGTAGGTATAGTGGTCAGCAGGTTTCCGGTATAGGGTGGTGTTTATGTAAACATCGCTTATTAGCACAGTAGTGTCCAGGAAATGGACCGCTTGTGTGGACTGGTCTAGGTTGAGGTTGATGATGGGATGGAAATTGTTGAAATCATGGTGGAATTCCTCAAGGGTTTCTTTTCCATGGGTCCAGATGATGAAGATGTCATCAATGTAGCGCAAGTAGAGTAGGAGTGTTAGCGGACGAGAGCTAAGGAAGCGTTGTTCTAAGTCAGCCATAAAAATGTTAGCATACTGTGGGGCCATGCAGCTACCCATAGCAGTGCCGCTGACTTGAAGCTATATCACTTTTGTAGTAGTTTTCATGCTCTCAAAGCAGGCTACTTGGCCTTTTGGATAGGGAGTTGTGAATATTGGCACTGGAAAATTCCTTTCATTCTGCACTCACCTTTGTCAAGTAACATATTTTGTTTCTTATGCAATAAGGCCACCTCTCGACCCAGTGCCTTCTTCTGCCTCTCCAGCTCATGCCGAAGCACCAAAATCTTCAACTGTAAACACTCACTCTTTTTTTTCTATTAAAAAAAAAGATTATCAATAAATATACCGAAAAGATTACCTGAATTAAACACAGTAACCGATTCAATTATGTGCATTCCCTGGCAGCAGCACCAAAGGTTGGGCTAACCAGTTGCCAAGAAACCATGCCTAAATTATAGTTACAAATAGGATTTTCAGTTATTGATTTTTTTTTTAACGGGAACATGCACACAATAATATGCTTCGAGGGCAGCAGAGGAAAAGGTATCAATGGAGACAGCATCATTTCCCAGAAACTAGCCTATCAAGTCTGGCTTTGTCTGATGTAACACCCAAGTCTGTTGGGAAGCTGCAGCATTTTGACTGGGTCTAGTATATATATTTTATATACTTCTTTGCACAGTAGCATCTGTACCTGTAGGGAAATATATCTGTACATACGGCATATGGAAAGACAGCTAGAAACACTGCACACCTGAAGCTGAGCCCTGATTTAGGGGGTGGGGCTTCTCTCACTAGGGGTCCTAAAAGGTAGCAGCCAGTCAGGCAGTGGCACAGACAGCTGCAGCAGCACAGGAGCTAGCAAACAGAGCTGTAAACAGGGGAGTTTGAGTGGGAGTTTGTCTTGTGGTGCTTGTTGTTTGTTGTGGGTGGTGGTGTTTTGGTGTGGTGTGTGTTTCCCAGATTAACAGGATTTAGGTGGAAAGGCAATGACAGAGACAGAGGCAGCAGTGGGAGTGACCCATGTAGCGGAAGACACAATGAAGATGACTGGATGTGGAAGCTGTGGTATGTACGTGATCCTGGAGGGGGCACCTGGTAAGAGAGTTTTGTCTGTATGAAATGCCGTCTGATAGAGCTGATGGAGGAAAAGATCCAAGGTTTGGAGATGCAGGTGGAAAGTCTGGTAGAGTTTAGGAAGGGGTTTGAGCAGATTATGGAGCAAAGACATGAGGTATCTGAAGGGAAAAGCTCAGACTTGCAGATGGAAGCAGGACTGGGGAATTCTGAGGGGAGACTGGGTGAGGAAAGTGGTCAGTGGAAGCATGTGACTAAAAGAACCAGGCAGAGGAAAAGACGGGCTAGTGAAGGAGAAATAGAGCTTAAGAATAGGTATGCAGAGTTGGAAAATGAAGGGGCTCAGCAGGTAGTCACTAAAGGTGGAAGGGCAAGGAAGAAGAGAAGAGCGGCTAGTCCTATAGGAAAAGGGGAAGAGTTAATGGAGATTACACCAAATATGAGCCCCAGGAGGATACAGGATGGGTTAAAGAGGATTACAAGGGAGAACAGGAATGGAAAGAACTTGCAGCCAGAGGGAACAGGGGATAGACTGGAGAATAGCACCGTCACTAGGAAAAGACAGGTCTATGTGATTGGGGACTCTTTACTGAGAAGAATAGATAGGCCTGTAACCAGAGCTGATCCAGAGAATAGGAGGGTGTACTGTCTTCCAGGTGCTAAGATACGGGATATAGACCTGAGGTTGAAAAGGATTCTAAAGGAAGCGGGAAAGAATCCCCTAATTATCCTTCATGTGGGAACAAATGATACGGCTAGATTCTCGCTGGAAAGTATTAAGGGAGACTATGCTAGGCTGGGGAAGACGCTTAAGGAAACTGAGGCTCAGGTGATCTCTAGGAACAGGCAGAATCCCACTAAAGAAGGGCAACAAAGGTGTGACAAGATTATGACTATCAACAGATGGCTTAGGCAGTGGTGCTATAAGGAGGGCTTTGGGATGTATGGCCACTGGGAGGCATTCATGGATAGAGGACAGTTCTCTTGGGATGGACTTCATCTGAGTAGGGAAGGAAATAGACTTCTAGGATGGAGGCTGGCACAACTGATTAAGAGAGCTTTAAACTAGGAATTAGGGGGAGATGGTTGGGAGATGTCCAGGTAATCTCCACGCCAGAATTTAGCATTGAGAGGAAAGAAAATTAAGTAAGAGTAGATACAGCCATGGGTAGGAGGAAGGGCAGTATAGATACAAGTCTAATAGGTTATACTGGTAGTAAAATAACCATGCCTAATAGGGTACAGAATGTGAGTGAGGCCAAACAGCAAAAATTAAGATGTTTGTACACTAATGCGAGGAGCCTAGGTAACAAAATGGAGGAACTAGAGCTATGGTGCAGGAAGTGAAACCAGATATTATAGGGATAACAGAAACATGGTGGAATACTAGTCATGACTGGACTACAGGTATTGAAGGGTATGTGCTGTTTAGGAAAGACTGAAATAAAGGTAAAGGTGGTGGAGTAGCACTGTATATCAATGGTGAGATAGAATGTAAAGAAATAAGAAGCGATGAAATGGATATGACTGAGTCTGTCTGGGCAAAAATTAAATTGGGGAAGAAAACTATTAGAGCCTCCCCTGGGATAGTGCTTGGGGTGTGCTATAGACCGCCGGGATCTAATTTGGATATGGATAGCGCCCTTTTTAATGTTTTTAATAAAGTAAATACTAATGGAAACTGTGTGATCACGAGAGACTTTAACTTCCCAGATATAGACTGGAGGACGAGTGCTAGTAATAGTAATAGGGCTCAGATTTTCCTAGATGCGATAGCTGATGGATTCCTTCAGCAAGTAGTTGCTGAACCGACTAGAGGGGATGCCATTTTAGATTTGGTTTTGGTGAGTAGCGAGGATCTCATAGAAGAAATGGTTGTAGGGGATAATCTTGGCTCAAGTGATCATGAGCTAATTCAGTTCAAACTGAACGGAAGGATTAACAAAAATAAATCTGCAACTAGGGTTTTTGATTTCAAAAGGGCTGACTTTCAAAAATTAAGGAATTAGTTAGGGAAGTGGATTGGACTGAAGAATTTATGGATCTAAAGGTAGAGGAGGCCTGGGATTATTTTAAATCAAAGCTGCAGAAGCTATCGGAAGCCTGCATCCCAAGTAAGGGGAAAAAATTCATAGGCAGGAGTTGTAGACCAAGCTGGATGAGCAAGCATCTCAGAGAGGTGATTAAGAAAAAGCAGAAAGCATATAGGGAGTGGAAGAAGGGAGGGATCCACAAGGAAAGCTACATTATTGAGGTCAGAACATGTAGGGATAAAGTGAGACAGGCTAAAAGTCAAGTAGAGTTGGACCTTGCAAAGGGAATTAAAACCAATAGTAAAAGGTTCTATAGTCATATAAATAAGAAGAAAACAAAGAAAGAAGAAGTGGGACCACTAAACACTGAGGATGGAGTGGAGGTCAAGGATAATCTAGGCATGGCCCAAAATCTAAACAAATACTTTGCCTCAGTCTTTAATAAGACTAAAGAGGATCTCAGGGATAATGGTAGCATGACAAACGGGAATGAGGATATGGAGGTAGACATTACCATATTTGAGGTAGAAGCGAAATTCAGACAGCTTAATGGGACTAAATTGGGGGGCCCAGATAATCTTCATCCAAGAATATTAAAGGAATTGGCAGAAGAAATTGCAAGCCCATTAGCAAGATTTTTTAATGAATCTGTAAACTCAGGGGTTGTACTGTATGATTGGAGAATTGCTAACATAGTTCCTACTTTTAAGAAAGGGAAAAAAAGTGATCCGGGTAATTATAGGCCTGTTAGTTTCACATCTGTAGCATGCAAGGTCTTGGAAAAAATTTTGAAGGAGAAGGTAGTTAAGGACAGTGAAGTCAATGGTAAATGGAACAAAATACAATATGGTTTTACAAAAGGTAGATCGTGCCAAACCAACCTGATCTCCTTCTTTGAGAAAGTAACAGATTTTTTAGACAAAGGAAACGCAGTGGATCTAATTTACCTAGATTTTAGTAAGACATTTGATACTGTGCCACATGGGGAATATTAAATTGGATAAGATGGGGATCAATAGGAAAACTGAAAGGTGGATAAGGAATTGGTTAAAGGGGAGACTACAACGGGTCCTACTGAAAGGTGAACTGTCAGGCTGGAGGGAGGTTATCAGTGGAGTTCCTCAAGGATCGGTTTTGGGACCACTCTTTTTATTACTGACCTTGGCACAAAAAGTGGGAATGTGCTAATAAAGTTTGCAGATGATACAAAGCTGGGAGGTACTGCCAATTTAGAGAAGGACAAGGATACCCTACAGGAGGATCTGGATGACCTTGTAAACTGGAGTAATAGTAATAGGATGAAATTTAATAGTGAGAAGTGTAAGGTCATGCATTTAGGGATTAATAACAAGAATTTTAGTTATAAGCTAGGGATGCATCAATTAGAAGTAACGGAGGAGGAAAAGGACCTTGGAGTATTGGTTGATCATAAGATGACTATGAGCTGCCAATGTGATATGGCTGTGAAAAAGTTAATGCGGTCTTGGGATGCATCAGGAGAGGTATTTCCAATAGGGATAAGGAGGTTTTAGTACCGTTATACAAGGCACTGGTGAGACCTCACCTGGAATACTGTTTGCAGTTCTAGTCTCCCATGTTTAAGAAGGATGAATTCAAACTGGAACAGGTACAGAGAAGGGCTACTAGGATGATCCGAGGAATGGAAAACTTGTCCTATGAAAGGAGACTCAGGGAGCTTAGCTTGTTTAGCCTAACTAAAAGAAGGTTGAGGGGAGATATGATTGCTCTCTATAAATATATCAGAGAGATAAATACCAGAGAGGGAGAGGAATTATTTAAGCTCAGTACCAATGTGGACACAAGAACAAATGGATATAAACTGGCCACTAGGAAATTTAGACTAGAAATTAGACGAAGGCTTTTAACCATCAGAGGAGTGAAGTTTTCGAATAGCCTTCCGAGGGAAGCAGTGGGGGCAAAAGATCTATCTGGCTTTAAGATTAAACTTGATAAGTTTATGGAGGAGATCGTATGATGGGATAACATGGTTTTGGTAATTAAATATTCATGGTAAATAGGCCCAATGGCCTGTGATGGGCTATTAGATGAGGTGAGATCCGAGTTACCCAGGAAAGAATTTTCTGTAGTATCTGGCTGATGAATCTTGCCCATATGCTCAGGGTTTAGCTCATCGCCATATCTGGGGTCGGGAAGGAATTTTCCTCCAGGGCAGATTGGAAGAGGCCCTGGAGGTTTTTCGCCTTCCTCTGTAGCATGGGGCACGGGTCACTTGCTGGAGGATTCTCTGCTCCTTGAAGTCTTTAAACTACAATTTGAGGACTTCAAGAGCACATATAGGTGTGAGGGTTTTTTTTGTAGGAGTGGTGGGTGAAATTCTGTGGCCTGCGTTGTGCAGGAGGTCAGACTAGACGATCATAATGGTCCCTTCTGACCTAAATATCTATGAATCTATGAATCAGTACTAAAGACAATGAACCAAATTTTGAAAGAGCCACTCATCAAAATATACACCAAATCTTTGGATCTAAAGGTTTGTCACGTGAGTAAAATGAATAATTACTTTTCACCCACTCTATAGTTAACAGGATTAAACATGGATATTCCATATTTTGTCAAAACCTTTGCCTAGTTTGAGACACTTACTGAAATTAGTTCAGTATTCTCAGTCCAGGACCTAGCACATCACAAAATGATTGGCTTTTTTTTTTTCAAAGGGATACAAGGCGCCAGAAGCCTGCCAATGGATGCCAATATAAATTTCTAAATGAAGTCACCATGAACAGTTTTGGCTATATTAGCTCACAGCTCTGAACTGAGCTCAGCTGTTCTGTGAGAGAAACTAGTGCTAATATGTTGCTTCTCTCTAAAAGCCAGTGAGGACAAGAATACAAAGCTATAACTAAATCACAGTAAATATTTATAATGGCTGTGTCATTTGTGTGTTTGAGAAGTTGTTACATGCATTGCGCTGAGCCCAAAAGACTGGGCTGCAAAGTAGTACAATTATTAGACTCAACCCAAACAACTAGAAACCACCACACTTTTTTTCCACTGGTAGATCATTAATCCCAATCTCTAAAATTTTATTTTTGCTGGCAAATGTTGTGTTCATTATACAGTTGATGTTTACGCATTAGCAATGTAAAATATAAAGTGACCTATTAATCCCCCCCCACCTTCTCCGTTATGTAGATGTAATCCAAAATCCAATACATTGCACTTTCCAGATAAGTTTCCATTCAAAATAGCTGATATTAAATGTAAAGGGTGTTTTATACTGAAGTTTTAAAAGATGCTTGTGTCCATTGGGCATCATTTAACTGCATTCTTTTAAGGAAGTCTGCAAGAGTAAGATTTCAAAGTTGAATGTCAAAGCCTACCAGTCCATTGCTTGTGGATGTAAGTCTCAGTTTTTCTTCAATCTCCCTTCCTATTTTCTGAACAGTTACCTGAGTCTGTTTAATTGCACACTGGGCTCTATGAAGCCTGAAAATAAAACACAAGTTATAGAAGGAATGAAATATTTTTTATATAATGTGCCCTTGTAATGAATATACTGGTTACTCCAAACAGCAGAAACAGTATGAACCCAAAACTACTGACTCCCATTTTAAAAGGGGAAGAATACCAATGGTCTCTTTAGATACTGAGGTTTTGTAATTAGATGTCCAAAATGTACCCCTACGGTCTTAACTCTGCCATGTGTGTCAAATGTCCTCCCCATTAGCTAGGTTGAGACTCACATCACAGAACTTCATAGTGCGTCTACAGGAGATTAGGTAAGTGGGATATGATGGGCTGTCAGAGGGGAGCCCCCACTGTGCCACAACTAACTGGAAGTTGCGAGACCTAAGCGGATGAAGATCTGGATATTATGGGGTGGTTATTACATTTTCAGCACCCCTCAATCTAGCTAACGGGAGCAGGAGGGGAGATGGGCACTCACCACATACTGCTGAATCTATTTTTAACTAGAAATTAAAAGAACTGTGAAGGAATGTAATGGCAAAACAAGCTTAAAAAGCTTTAAAAAAGCTTAAAACTCCTTCCCAGAGCACTAGAAAGTACCATAGGGGAATCTAGCACTTCCAATACTATTCGGGAGAAGAGGAGCGGACTCTGAAAAGATAAACATGTCAAATACTTCCCATAAGGCACATAATTTAGCTTTAATTAACTCACCAATACTATAAAGCAACTGGTAAAACAACGGGGCCATACTTATGACTATAAGAAAACGTTTGCTTTACAAGATAGTTCATCTTATCAATTTGGCTCAGAAAGGACCCTACAGAATAGCAGCATTTTATATTCACTTTGCACAGGTGTAAGCATCTACATGGGGTGTAAAGTGATTGAGAATAAGGCATATTCGCTTTAAACTGTCAAGGGAACAGAACATGGGAAATTTCCAATACTCCATGCTCTCATAAAGCATAGGAGGAGTTTTCAAAGGATTCAAAGGGGAGTTCAGTGCTCAGTTCCCTTTAGAAATCCCAAACCATGAGTCCAGAAACAAAAACAGCAACTCAAGAGCCCCATCAGAGATTTTTTCTATTTAAGACAAAACAATCGGTCAGGGATGGTATAGGTATACTTGGTCCTCCCTCAGTGCAAGGGGATGGAATAGATTACTCTAGAGGTCCCTTCCAAACCTACACTTCCATGATTATATGAAGTCACATTGTTCCTCAGCCAGTTAAAACATATTCAGAATAGAGATACAAAACAGAATCCACCTAAACAAGGTTTCAAGGTGAGACTATGCTTACAGTAAGGATCTCAATTTACTCCAAAAATTGAATTTTTTTAAAATCAAAGTCAGTATTGCCAAAAACACAAAGCAGCCTGAAACAATGGTAGTATGTGAATGCTCATGAGTTCCGAAATACAAGGGATTCATGGCCATTATGCATGACGAGTTTGTACCATAGATTGTTTTAGACAGGCCATGCCAGTGGTGTAGATTGTTATCCCAAAGGAAGTACAGCTAGAGATTCTAGTTTGAATTTGCTTCTGAACTGGCAGTGCACTCCGCTCCTGTGGCATGACACGTATACAGAACAGCAGTGAAAACTCAGCTGCACAAGTGCTATTGACTGGAACTTGAGAGAGAACTACCTTAATTCTTGACCAGAGGACAGGTCCTGGGATGTGAAGCCTTCGAGAGACTATCATCTGAAATCCAGTGTAGGTGAACTCAACTGTCTTCAAGTCTGGATGCAGGGCCGAGCTGTTGGCCAATTTGTTCCCATGTAATAATTGTAATTTAATAGCTTAGATGCCTGAATATTTTGTTTCCTTATTTTCAGGTGATGATAATTTCATATGGAAAGGTACTACCCTGTAGTGAGACAAACATGCCACTGCCATAGTGCCTTTTAGCTAAGTCGTCCTATTATGAAATGACTGACACTGATCAAAATAAAAATATCGCGAGTCCCACACATGAAGTGCATTGCTCGTGCATGGAGGTGAGGGAATGAACCTCTGAAGGGTATTTGTATTCATTTTAAACTAAAACGGGTCAACAGTATTAGTAATCTCCACTACAGTATTGTAACTGCCTTTGCACTGTAAGGGTATGTCTACACTACGGAATAAGGTCGAATTTATAGAAGTCTGTTTTTTAGAAATCGGTTTTATATATTCGAGTGTGTGTGTCCCCACAGAAAATGCTCTAAGTGCATTAAGTGCATTAACTCGACGGAGTGCTTCCACAGTACCGAGGCTAGAGTCGACTTCCGGAGCGTTGCACTGTGGATAGCTATCCCACAGTTCCCGCAGTCTCCGCTGCCCATTGGAATTCTGGGTTGAGATCCCAATGCCTGATGGGGCTAAAACATTGTTGCGGGTGGTTCTGGGTACATATTGTCAGGCCCCCCCTTCCCTCCCTCCCTCCATGAAAGCAAGGGCAGACAATCGTTTCGCGCCTTTTTTCCTGAGTTACCTGTGCAGACGCCATACCACGGCAAGCATGGAGCCCGCTCAGGTAACCGTCACCCTATGTCTCCTGGGTGCTGGCAGACACGGTACTGCATTGCTACACAGTAGCAGCAACCCATTGCCTTCTGGCAGCAGACGGTGCAATACGACTGGTAGCCGTCCTCGTTGTGTCCGAGGTGCTCCTGGCCACGTCGGCTGGGAGCACCTGGGCAGACGTGGGCGCAGGGACTAAATTTGGAGTGACTTGACCAGGTCATTCTCTTTAGTCCTGCAGTGAGTCCTATTGAACCATCTTATGGTGAGCAGGCAGGCGATATGGATTGCTAGCAGTCGTACTGTACCATCTTCTGCCGGGCAGGCAAGAGATGAGGATGGCTAGAAGTCGTACTGTACCATCTTCTGCTGGGCAGCCATGAGATGTGGATGGCATGCAGTCCTTCTGCACCGTCTGCTGCCAGCCAAAGATGTAAAAGATAGATGGAGTGGATCAAAACAAGAAATAAACCAGATTTGTTTTGTACTCATTTGCCTCCTCCCCCGTCTAGGGGACTCATTCCTCTAGGTCACACTGCAGTCAGTCACAGAGAAGGTACAGCGAGGTAAATCTAGCCATGTATCAATCAGAGGCCAGGCTAACCTCCTTACTCCAATAAGAACAATAACTTAGGTGCACCATTTCTTATTGGAACCCTCCGTGAAGTCCTGCCTGAAATACTCCTTGATGTAAAGCCACCCCCTTTGTTGATTTTAGCTCCCTGAAGCCAACCCTGTAAGCTGTGTCGTCAGTCGCCCCTCCCTCCGTCAGAGCAACGGCAGACAATTGTTTCGCGCCTTTTTTCTGTGCGGACACCATACCAAGGCAAGCATGGAGGCCGCTCAGCTCACTTTGGCAATTAGGAGCACATTAAACACCACACGCATTATCCAGCAGTATATGCAGCACCAGAACCTGGCAAAGCGATACCGGGCGAGGAGGCGACGCCAGCGCGGTCACGTGAGTGATCAGGACATGGACACAGATTTCTCTGAAAGCATGGGCCCTGCCAATGCATGCATCATGGTGCTAATGGGGCAGGTTCATGCTGTGGAACGCCGATTCTGGGCTCGGGAAACAAGCACAGACTGGTGGGACCGCATAGTGTTGCGGGTCTGGGACGATTCCCAGTGGCTGCGAAACTTTTGCATGCGGAAGGGCACTTTCATGGAACTTTGTGACTTGCTTTCCCCTGCCCTGAGGCGCATGAATTCCAAGATGAGAGCAGCCCTCACAGTTGAGAAGCGAGTGGCAATAGCCCTGTGGAAGCTTGCAACGCCAGACAGCTACCGGTCAGTTGGGAATCAATTTGGCGTGGGCAAGTCTACTGTTGGGGCTGCTGTGATGCAAGTAGCCCATGCAATCAAAGATCTGCTGATATCAAGGGTAGTGACCCTGGGAAATGTGCAGGTCATAGTGGATGGCTTTGCTGCAATGGGATTCCCTAACTGTGGTGGGGCCATAGACAGAACCCATATCCCTATCTTGGCACTGGAGCACCAAGCCGCCGAGTACATAAACCGCAAGGGGTACTTTTCAATAGTGCTGCAAGCTCTGGTGGATCACAAGGGACGTTTCACCAACATCAACATGGGATGGCCGGGAAAGGTACATGACGCTCGCATCTTCAGGAACTCTGGTCTCTTTCAAAAGCCGCAGGAAGGGACTTTATTCCCAGACCAGAAAATAACTGTTGGGGATGTTGAAATGCCTATATGTATCCTTGGGGACCCAGCCTACCCCTTAATGCCATGGCTCAAGAAGCCGTACACAGGCAGCCTGGACAGTAGTCAGGAGCTGTTCAACTACAGGCTGAGCAAGTGCAGAATGGTGGTAGAATGTGCATTTGGACGTTTAAAGGCACACTGGCGCAGTTTACTGACTCGCTTAGACCTCAGCGAAACCAATATTCTCACTGTTATTACTGCTTGCTGTGTGCTCCACAATATCTGTGAGAATAAGGGGGAGACGTTTATGGCGGGGTGGGAGGTTGAGGCAAATCGCCTGGCTGCTGGTTACGCGCAGCCAGACACCAGGGCGGTTAGAAGAGCACAGGAGGGCGTGGTACGCATCAGAGAAGCTTTGAAAACCAGTTTCATGACTGGCCAGGCTACGGTGTGAAAGTTCTGTTTGTTTCTCCTTGATGAAACCCCCCGCCCCTTGGTTCACTCTACTTCCCTGTAAGCTAACCACCCTCCCCTCCTCCCTTCGATCACTGCTTGCAGAGGCAATAAAGTCATTGTTGCTTCACATTCATGCATTCTTTATTCATTCATCACACAAATAGGTAGCCCAGGAGGGGTGGTGGAGGAGGGAAGGAAAATGCCACACAGCACTTTAAAAGTTTACAACTTTAAAATTTATTGAATGCCAGCCTTCTTTTTTTGGCCAATCCTCTGTGGCGGAGTGGCTGGTTGGCCGGTGGCCCCCCCACAGCGTTCTTGGGTGTCCGGGTGTGGAGGCTATGGAACCTGGGGAGGAGGGCGGTTGGTTACACAGGGGCTGTAATGGCAGTCTGTGCTCCAGCTGCCTTTGCTGCAGCTCAACCATACACTGGAGCATACTGGTTTGGTCCTCCAGCGGCCTCAGCATTGAATCCTGCCTCCTCATCACAGTGCCGCCACATTTGAGCTTCAGCCCTCTCTTCAGCCTGCCACCTCTCTTCCCGGTCATTTTGTGCTTTCCTGCACTCTGACATTATTTGCCCCCATGCATTCGTCTGTGCTCTGTCAGTGTGGGAGGACAGCATGAGCTCTGAGAACATTTCATCTCGAGTGCGTTTTTTCTTCTTTCTAAGCTTCACTAGCCTCTGGGAAGGAGAAGATCCTGTGATCATTGAAACACATGCAGCTGGTGGAGAGAAAAAAAGGGACAGCGGTATTTAAAAAGACACATTTTATAAAACAGTGGCTACACTCTTTCAGGGTAAACCTTGCTGTTAACATTACATACATAGCATATGTGCTTTTGTTACAAGGACACATTTTGCCTCCCCCCACCACGTGGCTACCCCCTCAACCCTCCCTGTGGCTAACAGCGGGGAACATTTCTGTTTAGCCACAGGCAAACAGCCCAGCGGGAATGGGCTCCTTTGAGTGTCCCCTGAAGAAAAGCACTCTATTTCAACCAGGTGACCATGAATTATATCTCACTCTCCTGAGGATAACACAGAGAGATAAAGAACGGATGTTGTTTGAACGCCAGCAAACATACACTGCAATGCTTTGTTGTACAATGATTCCCGAGTACGTGTTACTGGCCTGGAGTGGTAAAGTGTCCTACCATGAAGGATGCAATAAGGCTGCCCTCCCCAGAAACCTTTTGCAAAGGCTTTGGGAGTACATCCAGGAGAGCCGCGAATGCCAGGGCAAAGTAATCCTTTCACATGCTTGCTCTTAAACCATGTATAGTATTTTAAAAAGGTACACTCACCAGAGGTCCCTTCTCCGCCTGCTGGGTCCAGCAGGCAGCCTTGGGTGGGTTCGGGGGGTACCGGCTCCAGGTCCAGGGTGAGAAACAGTTCCTGGCTGTCGGGAAAAACGGTTTCTCCGCTTGCTTGCTGTGAGCTATCTATAACCTCATCATCATCGTCTTCGTCCCCAAAACCTGCTTCCGTATTGCCTCCATCTCCATTGAAGGAGTCAAACAACACAGCTGGGGTAGTGGTGGCTGAACCCCCTAAAATGGCATGCAGCTCATCATAGAAGTGGCATGTTTGGGGCTCTGACCTGGAGTGGCCGTTCGCCTCTCTGGTTTTCTGGTAGGCTTGCCTCAGCTCCTTCAGTTTCACGCGGCACTGCTTCGGGTCCCTGTTATGGCCTCTGTCCTTCATGCCCTGGGAGATTTTGACAAAGATTTTGGCATTTCAAAAACTGGAACGGAGTTCTGATAGCACGGATTCCTCTCCCCATACAGCGATCAGATCCTGTACCTCCCGTTCGGTCCATGCTGGAGCTCTTTTGCGATTCTGGGACTCCATCATGGTCACCTCTGCTGATGAGATCTGCATGGTCACCTGCAGCTTGCCACGCTGGCCAAACAGGAAATGAGATTCAAAAGTTCGCGGTTCTTTTCCTGTCTACCTGGCCAGTGCATCTGAGTTGAGAGTGCTGTCCAGAGTGGGCACAATGGAGCACTCTGGGATAGCTTCCGGAGACCAATACCGTCGAATTGTGTCCACAGTTCCCCAATTTCGAGCCAGCAAGGCCGATTTAAGCGCTAATCCACTTGTCAGGGGTGGAGTAAGGAAATCGATTTTAAGAGCCCTTTAAGTCGAAATAAAGGGCTTCATCGTGTGGACAGGTGCAGGTTTACATTGATTTAATGCTGCTAAATTCGACCTAAAGTCCTAGTGTAGACCAGGGTTAAGTATGGGATAGCTCCATATAGAACAAATTTTCCATAACTTAGTTTAGAGAGGTTTTCTTAAATTTTTGCATTAATGGGTAATTGCTTGAACTACATTCTTAGAGATTTTTAAGAACAGGATTTAGTGCTGCATTTGTAAAGCCAATCTTATATTTTTTGCTGTCAGTCACCTCAATACTGCTCTCTACTTACTCATAAGTACTAAACCCAGTTGGTTAGCATTTTGAAGTCAGGATTTCCTGACACGTTCACACTAATTACAGTAGCTCCACCTGCTCCAAGAATCTGCAGTTTTACACTTGCAATTCAGATAGAATACTTAGAGATGGAGAAGTGGCAGCAGCAGAATTGCAGTGGCATTTTAGAGACAGTCCACTACGTCAATGTGGGCAGCCACAAACCATGACGCACATTGTTGAGGACTGCAAAATGACAGCTTCCCGGAGGTGTTTATGCTCTGAACATTGCTGATAAGAACGCTTGATCGGTTTGGCTTGATCCGATTGCATAAACCAAATAAATAATAAATGACCAACTACAACTCTTGATCCAAAGAGCCAACTCCCAAACACCTGTTTATACCAAGGACTTTACATATTAAAACTAAGTAAGTTTATCTATATTGGACTACAATGCATCTTGAAGATAATACGTTAGTCTGCACCAGTAATTCCTCCATGAATTTTAGAAGACTTGTCCTAATAAAGACACACAGATTGAAGTTTGTTACCCTGTAACTTTCCCCCACTTTTATCTCCATTCTAAACAATTGGGAATTATTCCTTTTAGAAATTTGCGGAGACTGATGAAAGGATCCACTTCCAGCTTTCATAATATTTTAATAAGGCTAAAATACTAGTTTTCTTTTTCAAATATCCATAGTTATTAGCATTCTTCAAAACAGTTTGGCTCCCCACAATGGAAGCAGATGTTAAATTTCAACATGCACAATATAGTTTTGTGTTCAAAGCTTTACATATCAGCATACCCACAGCTAGCTCAGAATTCAACTGCCCTAAGCAGCTAAAGGGATACTTATGGAGAAAGGTTGCAAATACACACCACTAGAACAGGGAGCCAGGTCCCCAGCAAGCTGAGGAACTCCATGGGGTAATGAGAGCAGACAGGAAAACCAAACATGCCTGCTTCCCAGAGTCATGGACTCTCTAGGACACAGATAACTTCCTGACCCACATGGAATTCTGTACAGTTAAGATGAGTTCTCAATCAGACTGTTCACATTTCTGTCATGCAAAGTTCCTACACAAAAAAAAGACTCTTCTCAGTTCTGTCTTCAGTGCACAGGAACTGATTTAATTCAACAAGCTCACTAGCATTTGCTTTTGATCTTGATCTATGTCCTCTCCCTTCTATCTTCAGTGGTATGAATCCTCATTTCAATCTTATGCTAAATAATTCCTTTGAAATTCTTTTGTTTATTCTTCAAAGTGTTTGCAGATTCTGCTGTCCAACCCTTTCAGTCAAGCTACACATTTCATTCCTTTAAAATCCCCCCCAGAAACAATTCCTCCAGAACCCTGTTTTCTATAGGGTTTCTCTGAATTCACTGCAATTTATCCATGTATGTCTAGGATTAAGATGCCCAGAAATGAACACCATTTTCCAGTTATGTCGCATAGGCATGTAGAGACGTTCCAGTGATGGGATAAATATACAGTTCAAACGTGCATTGGCTTATTTTGCTGCCATATCATAGGGCAGACTTCTGTTTAATTTGCTGTCCTATTGACTGTGCTGTCTCAGCTTCATTGGTTTCCAGGATACTCCTTTTCAAAGGTCTGGATCATTTCCCCCCGCCCCCACACATTAGCTACAGATGGAGGCGGCCTGGGTCTATGCTAGGGAATTAGTTGAGTATAACTGAAATCCACACCCCGAGCGATGCAGTTCAGCCCACTGAACACCCAGTGTAGACAGCGGTACATCAATGTGAGAATTCTCCCTTCGCCCTAACGACTGGCTTTCAGGGAGGTGGTTTATCTACTCTAACAGGAGAGCCCCTCCTGTCAGCACAAGTAGTGTCTTCACTGAAGCAGTGCAACTGCACCGCTGCAGCATTTTAAGTGTACACAAGCCCACAGGAAAAGACAGAATATTGCGTTTTCCCCCTGGCTTCAACCCCCTTTAGTTCTTTTATGCTTAACTTCAAATCATTCTGGGCCCCTTTGTATTTTCTTCTTTCAAAACTTTGCTGGCATTTGCTGCTCATCACAAATTGGTATCAGTACTAAGAGTGGGCCGTTTTACTCAGTTTTCTACATCAGCAAAGGTACTGAGTAAAATTTTCAAAAGTGCCTAAGTGACTTAGGAGCCAGAATCCAATTTATGTCCCATTTTTCAAAAGCAGAAAATGAAAACAAGACTTAGGCACTTTTGAAAATAATATGCATTGACAGAGCTCTGGCTAATATTTTATTTTAATTTTTTTTAAAGCAAAGTATTTTTATAAAGCCACAGCTCTCAGGCACATTGTGCAATATTTCAACTAGTACCCGCCAGGAATCTCTCTACTTTCAGAATTTCTCATGTTGAGAGGTTTTAGTCGTCTCATGCTCACAGTAAGGTCGATAAACATTGCAGATATTCATACAGGCTTCCTTAAGCCAGTACATACTTTAGCAGGATATTTTTTCAAGGTGGTGAATTTATATGCCAGTTATTCCAGACCTATTCAACCTGCCCACAGGATAATTTTATATGACAATTCAGTCCCACAATCAAATCCTCTTCTATTAAATGAGAGACTTTAAAATTTAAACCAAATATCAGGCAGACATATTCCAGTCATTTCCTTGTGGTAAGAAACAAAAATTGCTTAACTGTTATATTTGATTACGTTTGGATTAAGTTTAGAAGTGTGTGCAACAAGAGTGATGTAGTGGTGGGAGTCTGCTATAGACCACCGGACCAGGGGGATGAGGTAGATGAGGCTTTCTTCTGGCAGCTCACGGAAGCTACTAGATCGCATGCCCTGATTCTCATGGGTGACTTTAATTTTCCTGATATCTGCTGGGAGAGCAATACTGCGGTGCATAGACAATCCAGGAAGTTTTTGGAAAGCGTAGGGGACAATTTCCTGGTGCAAGTGCTAGAGGAGCCAACTAGGGGGGGCGCTTTTCTTGACCTGCTGCTCACAAACCAGGTAGAATTAGTGGGGGAAGCAAAAGTGGATGGGAATCTGGGAGGCAGTGACCATGAGTTGGTTGAGTTCAGGATCCTGACGCAGGGAAGAAAGGTAAGCAGCAGGATACGGACCCTGGACTTCAGGAAAGCAGACTTCAACTTCCTCAGGGAACGGATGGCCAGGATCCCCTGGGGGACTAACTTGAAGGGGAAAGGAGTCCAGGAGAGCTGGCTGTATTTCAAGGAATCCCTGTTGAGGTTACAGGGACAAACCATCCCGATGAGTCGAAAGAATAGTAAATATGGCAGGCGTCCGGCTTGGCTTAACGGTGAAATCCTAGCGGATCTTAAACATAAAAAAGAAGCTTACAAGAAGTGGAAGGTTGGACATATGACCAGGGAAGAGTATAAAAATATTGCTCGGGCATGTAGGAATGAAATCAGGAGGGCCAAATCGCACCTGGAGCTGCAGCTAGCGAGAGATGTCAAGAGTAACAAGAAGGGTTTCTTCAGGTATGTTGGCAACAAGAAGAAAGCCAAGGAAAGTGTGGGACCCTTACTGAATGAGGGAGGCAACCTAGTGACAGAGGATGTGGAAAAAGCTAATGTACTCAATGCTTTTTTTGCCTCTGTTTTCACTAACAAGGACAGCTCCCAGACTGCTACGCTGGGCATCACAAAATGGGGAAGAGATGGCCAGCCCTCTGTGGAGATAGAGGTGGTTAGGGACTATTTAGAAAAGCTGGACGTGCACAAGTCCATGGGGCCGGACAAGTTGCATCCGAGAGTGCTGAAGGAATTGGCGGCTGTGATTGCAGAGCCATTGGCCATTATCTTTGAAAACTCGTGGCGAACCGGGGAAGTCCCGGATGACTGGAAAAAGGCTAATGTAGTGCCAATCTTTAAAAAAGGGAAGAAGGAGGATCCTGGGAACTACAGGCCAGTCAGCCTCACCTCAGTCCCTGGAAAAATCATGGAGCAGGTCCTCAAAGAATCAATCTTGAAGTACTTGCATGAAAGGAAAGTGATCAGGAACAGCCAGCATGGATTCACCAAGGGAAGGTCATGCCTGACTAATCTAATCGCCTTTTATCATGAGATTACTGGTTCTGTGGATGAAGGGAAAGCAGTGGATGTATTGTTTCTTGACTTTAGCAAAGCTTTTGACACGGTCTCCCACAGTATTCTTGTCAGCAAGTTAAGGAAGTATGGGCTGGATGAATGCACTATAGGGTGGGTAGAAAGCTGGCTAGATTGTCGGGCTCAACGGGTAGTGATCAATGGCTCCATGTCTAGTTGGCAGCCGGTGTCAAGTGGAGTGCCCCAGGGGTCGGTCCTGGGGCCGGTTTTGTTCAATATCTTCATAAATGATCTGGAGGATGGTGTGGATTGCACTCTCAGCAAATTTGCAGACGATACTAAACTGGGAGGAGTGGTAGATACGCTGGAGGGGAGGGATAGGATACAGAAGGACCTAGACAAATTGGAGGATTGGGCCAAAAGAAATCTGATGAGGTTCAATAAGGATAAGTGCAGGGTCCTGCACTTAGGACGGAAGAATCCAATGCACCGCTACAGACTAGGGACCGAATGGCTAGGCAGCAGTTCTGCGGAAAAAGACCTAGGGGTGACAGTGGACGAGAAGCTGGATATGAGTCAGCAGTGTGCCCTTGTTGCCAAGAAGGCCAATGGCATTTTGGGATGTATACGTAGGGGCATAGCGAGCAGATCGAGGGACGTGATCGTCCCCCTCTATTCGACATTGGTGAGGCCTCATCTGGAGTACTGTGTCCAGTTTTGGGCCCCACACTACAAGAAGGATGTGGATAAATTGGAGAGAGTCCAGCGAAGGGCAACAAAAATGATTGGGGTCTAGAACACATGACTTATGAGGAGAGGCTGAGGGAGCTGGGATTGTTTAGCCTGCAGAAGAGAAGAATGAGGGGGGATTTGATAGCTGCTTTCAACTACCTGAAAGGGGGTTCCAAAGAGGATGGCTCTAGACTGTTCTCAATGGTAGCAGATGACAGAACGAGGAGTAATGGCTTCAAGTTGCAGTGGGGGAGGTTTAGATTGGATATTAGGAAAAACTTTTTCACTAAGAGGGTGGTGAAACACTGGAATGCGTTGCCTAGGGAGGTGGTGGAATCTCCTTCCTTGGAAGTTTTTAAGGTCAGGCTTGACAAAGCCCTGGCTGGGATGATTTAACTGGGAATTGGTCCTGCTTCGAGCAGGGGGTTGGACTAGATGACCTTCAGGGGTCCCTTCCAACCCTGATATTCTATGATTCTATGATTCTATGATTGCCCAGATTCCTCCACAACAGTACCATTTGAAGTAAGGTATCAGTGTGTAAGTCTGTACACACACACACACTAAATGAATGGAGAGGATTTGTGTGTTAAGTGTTGCCTTATTTTTTTAAAAAGGCTGGACAGTAAGGTTCTGTCCACAGCTAAAGTTAAACTTTCCAAAATTAAACTTCTAAAGGGATTTCCCTGTCAGTAACATGCCAACTGAACGCCCATAAAACGAACTATTGACGTTGAGGTGTGCACTATTCACAGTAATATTATTGGGGAAGTTACGTGCACATCTTCCCCATGCCAAGGGAGATGGGAACTATCCATTTAGATAGAAGTGTCAAACTGTTGGGAATGGACTCATGACTGGGAGTGCCTACCTCAGGGCAGACTATCAAAAACAGGGCAGACACCCCAAACTAGTAGTATGTTCTATAATTCGATTTCACCAAACAGTAACATGTGAATTCCTGGATCTCTGTACCAGTCTTACCATGGAGTACACAGACAATCCCCTTAGGCTCTCCAGTCTACCTTGCCACCCTGGCAAGATGAACTAATGATAAATGGTCTCACACACACACAAGTTGTTTCCAGTCCCATGAGAACAATCATTTACCCCAGATCAAATGGTACCCTAGATCTTGGATCAGTAACTGGTTAAAAAGATAGGAAACAAAGGGTAGGAACAAACAGTCAGTTTTCAGAATGGACAGAGGTAAATAGTGATGTCTGTACTGGGACCAGTACTGTTCAACATTTTCATAAATGATCTGGAAAAGAGGTTAAACAATGAGGTGGCAACGTTTGCAGATGATACAAGACTATTCAAGATAGTCAAGTCCAAAGCAGACTGTGAAGAGTTACAAAGGGACTTCACAAAACTGGGTGGATGGACAACAAAATGGCAGATGAAATTCAGTGTTGATAAATGACAGAATATCAGGGTTGGAAGGGACCTCAGGAGGTCATCTAGTCCAACCCCCTGCTCAAAGCAGGGCCAATCCCCAACTAAATCATCCCAGCCAGGGCTTTGTCAAGCCTGACCTTAAAAACTTCTAAGGAAGGAGATTCCACCACCTCCCTAGGTAACGCATTCCTGTGTTTCACCACCCTCCTAGTGAAAAAGTTTTTCCTAATATCCAACCTAAACGTGAAGTAATGCACATTGAAAAACATAATTCCAACTATACATATAAAATAATGGCATCTAAATTAGCTATTACCACTCAAGAAAGATCTTGGAATCACTGTGGATAGTTTTCTGAAAACATCCACTCAATGTGCAGCGGCTGTCAAAAAAGCTAACAAAGTTGGGAATCATTAGGAAAGGGATAGATAAAAGAAAATATCATATTGCCTCTATATAAATCCATGGTACTCCCACATCTTGAATACTGCATGCAGATCTGGTCACCCCATATCAAAAAAGAGATTGGCATTGGAAAATACAGAAAATGACAACAAAAATAATTAGGAATATAAAACAGCTTCCATATGGAGATTAATAAGACTGGGACTCTTCAGCTTGGAAAGGAGACAACTCAGGATATGATAAAGGTCTATAAAATCATGACTGGTGTGGAGAAAGTAAATAAGGAAGTGTTATTTACTCCGTCTCAACACACGAACTAGGGGCCATCAAATGAAATTAATAGGCAGCAGGTTTAAAAACAAAAAGTATTTCTTCACACAATCCACAGTCAACCTATGGAACTCTTTGCCAGAGGATGTTGTGAAGGCCAATACTATAAAAGGGTTAAAAAAAGGAACTAGGTATGTTCATGGAGGATAGGCCCATCAATGGCTATTAGCCAGGATGGGCAGGGATTGTATTCCTAGTTTTTGTTTGCCAGAAGCTGGGAATGGGAGATAGGGGATGGATCACTTGATGATTACCTGTTCTGTTAATTCCCTCTGAAGTACCTGGCATTGGCCACGGGTGGATGGGGCAATTAATGTTTTTGTCTTATAATGGCCCACTTAATTTTTGACAGTCCTCTGGAGGTGAGGGGGGGAACAATTCCTGTGCCTAGGTTCACAAATTCAGAGCAAACATTTTCAAAGCTGTAAATCAAAACTTACATATTTCCTTATAGCTTGGAACACAGACGTTACAAGTGAGTTAATATATGCAACATTTCATAGAGTCTTAACACTAAACACAGTCTTGTAAGAAAAGGAGGACTTGTGGCACCTTAGAGACTAACATTTATTTGAGCATAAGCTTTCGTGAGCTACAGCTCACTTCATCGGATGCATGAGCTTATGTTCAAATAAATTTGTTAGTCTCTAAGGTGCCACAAGTCCTCCTTTTCTTTTTGCAGATACAGACTAACACGGCTGCTACTCTGAAACCAGTCTTAAGACAATACCTATTTTGAACAAAACTAATATACAAATGAGCTGATTTGGTTTCCAGCTGTGAGTTTGTTAGTTCTTAGCTAATCTACAGCCTTGGCTAGAGCTAGCACTTAGTTTACCAGCACAATAACTCAATTTTCTGTAAAGACAATTCCTAGAACATGAATCAGACCTCTTATGAAGTGTCTAGCATAACAATGAGACTCAATTCTGTGCAGAGAAAAGAGTATCATTACAGAAAAGTAGTGGAACTGCCATCATCTCTGTCCTACATCACACAGACCATGATCCTGATTCTCATTTAAACAACCATTATAACACCTATGACTTCAATGAGTTACTTATGATATACCCCACTGCAAAAGAGATCAGACTCTAACCCACACATTTGAATGCTACCTCCCCATTAAAACTGGATTAGAAATCTAGGAGTACTTTTCTGCTCAGTTTCATTGTCATCCTGAATCTAAGATCATCCCCTACAGTTCTCATCCTAAAATTAGCAAGATCTGTGCTTCACTACAATCTGCTTCATTTATAGTAATGACAACTATGAGCATGCTGATAGCATAACAAATATTTAGTCATCAACCAGTGCGGGATTCGTCCTAGGTAGTTCTGGATTTTATTAGAATTAGCACTTTAAAAACTAAATTCAAGGTTTCAAAAGTCCACTGGACAGACTTTCCTTTGGAAGCAAGGGGATCTGGGCCAATTTTCACAGGATGTAGAGACTTTTTAAAAAACAAAAAACGGTTTAGCCAGTGTTGTGTTCTCATTCAATGTCTGCAGATTGCTCTCCAGTGTCTCTGCAGCAACTCAGCTTCGTCAAGCAGCAGTAGAGTGACATTAACAAAAAATGTGACCGTTTTACTATTACTCTAGGCCCTGTGAGCTGCAGTACAATTCTCCAAAATCATGTAAATTTCATGCATTTTGGCAAAGCTACATTCAGGGGGAGGACCACCCAAAAGTAGTTTGGTGAGGTAAAATAGTTGAATCCTTATTCCTCCTCCCAAGCCCTTATCACAGCAATAAGGATGTTTCAGAGAGAGGAAGAGGAAACAGCTCTTTCTTCCTTCCAAAAGGAAAGTGAAAAGGGAATGGGGTGAGTACACAAAATCAAAACTTGAGACCTTTACTAGTTAGAAACTAGTATCAAAGACTGATTCCCTAAACCGGATACCAGCATGCTGGTAGAAATCCAAACTATTTCTATTTGTCTCAGCAACAGCGTTAACTAGGCTGCTCAGCAAACCATTATTGCTGACTAATAAAAATCACAGTAGTCTGAATTTTTTCAAGCCTGAGCTAGTTTGTTTTCTTGAACTGGTTTCTAGATTAGCCACAAGGCTTCATACTGGAAGCGTGAACAAGGTATGGCCAGTCAAAGGGTAAGACTAAATTTCATCTCTTTTGTATGTATTGTGAACTCTGGGCCTAATACTGGAGATCCACTAATGTCAGTGGTCAGGTTTCAGAGTAGCAGCCGTATTAGTCTGCATTCACAAAAAGAAAAGGAGTACTTGTGGCACCTTAGAGACTAACAAATTTATATGAGCATAAGCTTTCATGAGCTACAGCTCGCTTCATCGGATGCATTATCAGTGGGAGTACGGATGTGAATTGAGGATTGCAGAATACGGCCCTCAATCTGGAAAGTCTTTGGACTCCTTTCACTATGCTATGGATATCTTAAGACCAAAGCACTTGTGCTAATTAGTTGAAAGATCACAAGACTTTGGAAGAGTGAACAATTTTTGTTTGACAGTCCATACAATGTCAATGACACCATGGGGTCACTGCTGATACAAATTCGTGGTCATCAAATTCTATTTTCTTAAGAAAGTTGTTTGTGTGTTTCTTCTCTGTGTGTTTGGAGGCTATTTAGGGTAGTCACAATTGTTAGACCATAGCTTTTATTTTGTAGACTGGTAATCTTTTCTTTTATACTTCTATGGATTTGCATTCAGCATCGATTTCTGATTTTATTAGACATTTATTTCTTTGATGCATAGATGTGGTTAATTGTTTGAAAGATTATCCAACTTTTTGGATTGTTTCAATTTTTTGTTCTCTTCCTTCTATCTCTGTTGTATCTGAACTTTCATGTACAGTATTTGAATTCTTGGTTGTCAGCCATGACTACCCAGACTAAATACAACAGTCACACATGCTACAGCTATCTCTCACAAGAGAAATAAATATACTGAAGGTCAGATTTGCCAAAACAACCTTAGTTTACACTAAATTTATTTAAACAGTATTGACACTGGGGATTTAGAAAATAGAACAAAGCTTTTTTGGCAACAAGAGAGATATGGGATATCCAAATTGCAAACACCCAACCCCATTATTAAAAATAAGGCTTCTATTAAACAGATATTAAATAAAAATACAAAGCCTGTATAAACATTGCTTTACATTTGTCCAGAGATTAGATTCTAGGAAGCTCCTGCCAGACTCCAGCCAATTTAAAAAAATATATTTTGAGAAAGCCCCGTTAAAATGTCATTTACTTTTTCTTCATTTCCTTTCCCACCTACGATATCCAACAGATTTTTCTGCTTTATAATTAACCTCACCATCACCCAATTCCTTTAGAAATGTGCCAATGACCTTGCAATTTGACCTGGGCCAAGAAGCAGAAAGTAGTGGTGATGGAAAGAGGAAGTATGGAGTCTGAAGACCTACATTCTATTCCTGGCACTGACATTGACTTCCAGTGTGACCTTAAGAAAGGTACTTTACAGAAGAAGTTGCTGGGCACAGAGGAGAAGTGTAGGCTGCTGAAACACGCTGGACTCTTGGATGAAATGTGCTATGAAAATGCAAAATGTTCAGGGTGACAATCCATAATGTAAGATTATTTCCTGGTGGGTGGAAAAAGCTCCTATCTTGAGGTGAGGTGGGTATGCACTCACTCCTAGGATTCAAATCAACAGTAGCCAGAGTCAAAAATCATAATAGGACAAATGTATCTGTGCTTACCTGAAAAATCTCCTTTCTTCAAGTAAGATTTTTTGGTCAAAAGAAAGGAAATGGCATTTAGAGGAGATAAAAATCTTTTAAAATTAGGTTTTATTTAAATTATAAGTTTCTTTTAAAAATAAGCCTATTTAAAATGAAATCTGAATTTAATACAACATATGTTAAGGCCTAAATTTACTGTAATCTCAACACATTTGATAAAAAATATGCTGTATCCATGAGCCTCAATCAAAAAACTGAGTTAAAGGCTGCTTTTCTCCATCAAGAAAGAATCAAGGGAAAAACATCCTGTCTTCTGAGGTCAAGCTTTATAAGGCTAGCACAATAGGTCATGTATTATATTAAGGACTTGATCCTGTAGAGGATCCAGGGATTGTGCTACTAGGTGCAAGAGACTGGCAAAGTCATCACAGGCATTGGGATTGGGCCTCTGGACTCCAGGAGACACCATAATGTATCTCATCAGGCTCATCCACTGAGCCCACCTGGGTGGTCTTACACTTGTTACATGGCTTCTCCCTTGAAACTCCGTCTACCATGGCAACTTACTCTCCAGCTCATGCTAGAACACTGATCTGCCCAGTAACTACCAGCCCTTGCTTCTGGATGGTTCTGGGCACTTCACGCAAACAGCCTTGCTCTGTCTTCTTGCACATGTACATAGGCAGAGATACAAACAAGCAGAAATCCATTAATTTCTCAACTGCCTCACTGTCTCTAAACAAATAAAATACTGCAGTGCAAAAAAGGCATGTGGGTTACACAAGCAGAAGTCTTGGATAGTTCTTTTGTTTTTTCGGGGGTGGGGAGGGGAGGGATAGGGCAGGGAAGTTCTGTAACAAAAGGAAAAGAAGCAGAGTGTGCAACCAGAAAGGAGCAACACTTGTGTCAAAGCAAGGCACTGCGGGAAGAAAGGACAGCTTTTTTAGAACAGAGCAGAGAGTGCTGATTTCAACACCTGGGAACTGGAGGGGGAAAAAATGCCATGGCTACAGATTGTAAAAGTCACCCTATGTGGGAATATTTTCAAGGAGTTCCTGTACCTCTGGGTGAGAAAGGAATACTTGCCAAATGTAAACAGTGCAACAAAAATGAAAGGCCTAGTTTTCAGAATGAAACATTATGAAAGACAGACACACATCAAAAGGCAGTGGCTTTAAAGACAATGATGTGGACATCTTAACAGTCTTGATCAACCATTAGTAAAAACTTATTTTTGCACCTTTTTGTGTCCTTCCTACCATGTCTTACTACTCTAGTAAATAACAGACTGTCAAAAATTTGTGTTCTGGGTAGGTTACTTACGAATTTCAAAATATAATTGGTATATTACTTTGTTGAAGTAGTTACATTTTTACTGGTTTCAGAGTAACAGCCCTGTTAGTCTGTATTCGCAAAAAGAAAAGGAGTACTTGTGGCACCTTAGAGACTAACCAATTTATTTGAGCATAAGCTTTCGTGAGCTGTATCCGATGAAGTGAGCTGTAGCTCACGAAAGCTTATGCTCAAATAAATTGGTTAGTCTCTAAGGTGCCATAAGTACTCCTTTTCTTTTTACATTTTTACTGTTACTGCTGGACTTCTGAAATTATTTTTATCGCTCAATATAAACAAACATCCAAGCTGAAATTTCCTGTTTAAAGTTTAGACATTTATGAATTTTAATATTTTTTAGAAGTCTTCAAACTGCTTGGTTTGTTGCTAGAGGTAAGGGGTTAAATAGATTTAGAATCTTCAGTGGTTCTCAAACTTTTGTACTGGTGACCCCTTTAACATAGCAAGCCTCTTGTGTGCAACCTCCCTTTTAAATTTAAAACCTTTTTACATATTTAACACCCTTATAAATGCTGGAGGCAAAGTGGGGTTTGGGGTGCAGGATGACAGCTCGCGACTCCCCATGTAATAACCTCAAGATCTTCTGAGGGGTCCTGACCCCCAGTTTGAGAAATCAGGATTTATTTTTTCCCTATAAAACTGGATTTAGACTAAATAAATTGTAAATGAGATTCCTCCTCCTGAAACTGTTTATTACTATCTTATTTTTCAAAATGAGAGCACTGAGTAATACTCAGTGACGGACTTTTCTTTACTCCATTGTGTTTCAGGGTCCAGCTTTGACATAAGGGGTTATGAATGTCCACCAACAGCAATGTCAACAAACTTCAGAGTAATCTGCTAGTACAACCAGCAGCGCTGCAACTAAACATACATCAGACAGTAAAATGACCCGTGTACATTTAAAAACAAATAAACAAAACAAAAAACTTCATCGTCCAGTAAAGCCCATGGATGTGTTCATAATCAGGACCAGTAAATTCCAGCAAGACTCCATAGATGAAAAGATTGCTCAGTTCAAATTCTTCCTTTCATCTTGTTCAGATGAAACATTTCATGGACACGGTTCAATCACTATGACCAGGCTACTCTCCACCTGGCAGAGCACACACTGCTGGAAAGAGGAAATTGAACACTGTGCAAAAAACATTGAAGGGAAACTCATTAATCTGAGTCTTGATGGGTGGAGCAATGTATACAATGATCCACTAACATATGCTTGTGAGACAACAGAAAATATGGTTGTCTATCTTACAGCAACAGCTGAAACAGGAAATGCCCATACAGCAGTATACTTAAAGTAGCAGTAAAAGCTGTAACAAATTTAAAACTTCATATGTCAAGTGCACAGCTTTATCAGACAATGCTGCAAATGTAGCAAAGATGAGAAGAAATCCAGAAGACTATAATGAAAGGAACCTGAAACTTATAGCACATGGGTGCAGTCTTCATCTGTTGCATCTTTTAGCCAAAGATTTAAGTACAACTCCAGGAAAAGGAAAAATATTGTTGAAATTGCAAAATATTGCCATAACCACTTTGATTCAACTTCACTGAAGAAAGAATAAGTATTGTTTAATTTTCTTTTGGGACCCATAAGTACTTTATCCAAGTATTCATTTTAAACCAGTCTGGTTTTCCAGTAGCAGACCTCCTATCCACCCAAAGATCCAGCGTTAGGTCAATCAGTCCCCAGAGTCATAGCCTCTTCAGTCAGAAAGGCATAAGCAGCAGTATCAGTATTGCTCTCTCATTCCAATTTTTTGTATCGTCCTAGGGAGCAGCAGTAAAGATTGGAAGCTATAGCAAGGACCAGGCCCAGTTTTGCAAGAGGTCACTCACCACCTCACATCCCAGGATCGGACACACAGGACCCAGGGTACTTTATTTACTGTTTCCAGATGCAAAGAGGTTGATCGCCAGCCCATCTTGATAAGCAAGATTTCTGGAGCCACTATATTAGTCAGACTTCTGCCACGTAAATCTTGGTGATCATCTCCCCCTTGACTGGCCGCGAACATAGAAATAAAACTTTGGTCCAGCCAGGACAGAAGCATCTCTCTCTATGTTATAGGGCTAACTGTGTTCTTCCAAATTACGAAAACAGACATGTTGACAGTTGTGACTAAAACAGGCCTGTTTTCCATGGAAGGAGCAGTGCTCCGAGACCTCAATGAATTGGTGTGTTCCAGCTGGTGGATACTGTACTCTTTCGGGTACCAATTCCCTGAAGTGAACCAGGAATTTCTCTTCAAAAAAATATCCAAATCTCTGCATTTACCACTCGTGGAAGTGAATATATCATTGGAACTAGATTTGACAGAAAATAAGATGAAATGCAGAGGGGATAGATAGATTACTGTATAGATATGATGAACTCTATCACTGAAGCATGCACATGTGTGAGATCACAATCCCCAAAAGAGTCCACTAAATTGTTATTTTTTGTTAGGTTGGTTCTGGGGCAACACTTGTTTTCCCATTACATCCATCTTCATCTCTATCAACATTCTTCAGAGATGTAACCTTATACGCAACATCCTCAACCCAGGCCTATGACTCACTTGCCTGGCACAATGAATGTGTGTCTCCTTATCACTGTTTGCTTCAGTTTCCTATACAGAACCTTTAACAGAGCGAAGGGAGCAGGGGGAAAAAGGTCCAGGGAGAGAAGTGAATTTCATAGATACATAGATTGACCTCCTGTATAACAGGCCACAGAACTTTCCCAAAAATTCCTAGAGCAGATTTTAGAAAAACATCCAATGATGAAGAATCCACCACAACCTTTGGTAAATTGTTCCAGTGGTTAATTACCTTCACTTAAGAATTTACACCTCATTTCCAGGGCAAATTTCTCTAGCTTCAACTTCCAGCCATTGGATTGTGTTATACCTTTCTCCGCTAGACTGAAGAGCCTACTATTAAATATTTGTTTCTATAATCCTGCTTCAGAGGGGGAGTGAGACCAAGCTCAGAGTTGCTCTGAAAATATTTCATGTAGCTAGAATCTCCCAACCTTAAAAGAAGCTGGGGCACTCCCCTCCCCAGACATGTGCTCCTGGGTCACTCAAGGAAGGTGGTATTGGCCCAGAGTTCAAGAACGGGCTCCCCAGAAGGCCTATCTCCTCTACTGCTTGTGATTCACATGGGCCAGATAGGTCTGCTTTCTCTGGAAATCTCAGCCTGGCTTATGAGTAGGGAGGGGAGAAGCTGAGCCAAAAGGCCTGTTACTGTTCTCAAGCACTGGTAATGTCCATGCTGTATCCTGTGCCTTTCCCATCCATGGCCCATGGGGAAACAGAGGGGGAAGAGATGGCTGAGCTCCACAGCCAGAGGTGCAGTGGTTGGTGCAGCTGTAAAGACTTGGGCACCATCTTCCAGCTAGCAAACTGCCCTTCTGGCTTCACTTCTCACATGGAGATGGGGGAAAGGTGGTTGCTTTCCTTGGAGCCAGTTCTTCTCCAATTCTGCCTAACTCCTTTCCTGCTAGGGGACAGGGGCCAAAGTGACCCCACCCAGCCTGGGCTGCATCTTTTTAAATTATTTAAGCCACTGAGTGGTAAGCTACAATGTCAGAAGTTATTACTGTGAGAAGGAATGAATTGGAGGGAGGAAGCAGTTTATTACTTTTGCTATTCAGTATAAGAACCTAGCAGCTAAAAACCATGGCCCACCTGTTCATGAAAGCACAGTAATCAGGTTGGTCTTCTTGGCTTTGAAGCTTAGGGAGAACTAATACACATCCTTAAGTAAACAAGGCTTTGCCCTCTGGAGTTTTAGTTTCCTCAGCACTGCTACCCTGCCACAGCTTCAGCAGTTTTAGAAGCAATGGGAATGTACTGGCAACCCCTGACATTTTAGCCACAATGCCATCTAGACCTGCTTTGAGAGGAGTTAGAGGACATTATGGTTAGCGCCTTAGCAGCTATCTGGAGCTCTGCTTACATTAGTTTTTCCATTGGTAACAATAGTGCTACATTTTAGAAAAAAAAATCTAGTACAGAAACAAGCAAGTGTTTTCTATATTTACATATAGCGACAAATACAGCGTGGCTGAAATACCTCAACAACTGTAGTGAAAGTTGCCAAAGTGTATTCACACCTACAGAGTTCAACAATACAGGGATCAGGAGGAACAGCAAATCTTGGAGGACAAGAACTACATAGCACTAGATGTGCTAAAGAAAAGCCCACTTCATAAGGAGCATGTTCTCTTTATTTCCTTGTACTCAGCCTGTATCCACCCATCTGTTGTCTTTACTATGGGCTAAATCGGTGCTGCTGCAATCGATGTAGCGGGTATAGATTTAGTGGGTCTAGTGAAGAAGCAGTAAGTTGATGGGAGAGCACTCTATCCATTTCAGTATTCCACTTCAACAAGAGGTGGAAGATATGTTGATGGGGAGCATCTCCCATTGACATACAGCAGTGTCTACACCACGCTAAGTCAATGTAAATTACGTCGACTTAAGTTACATAACTTATATCTACTTACAGGGTTAGTGTAGACAAGACCTTAGACCGTAAGCTGTTTGGGGTAGCAACTGTCTTTGTTTGTACAATGCCTGACACAATGGAGTCCTGACCCATGACTGCGGCTCCTAGGCATTATGATAATGCAAATAACTAGCTTGTTGTAATCGAACATTTTCTTAAAGAAATGATAAGACAGAAAAATAAAAAACACTAAATGGTTTATGAAGTTTCCTACATTAAGACTAAGTGTTACACACAAATCAGGAGATGCCCAAATTTAAAGTTACACAGGTTACTTAACTGTCCCTTTGTGTATCTGCATTACTAGTCTTTTGTTACAGGATAGCATACTATCTCAAGTACAGTGTGTCTTCTCCATTTCCACACTCTCCAACAGACACCTTTGTATACAAGGTGCACACATTACAAATGACTCATGCACAATAGCATACAAGTTGCTAGACACATATTTAAAGTTATAGAAAAAATAAATTTCTTAAATATACAATATCCGTGATCAATACATATGCACAATGGGAAGTTAAGGTCGTATGCAACTGGAGACTAATACTTACCCCACTATCATTTTTAATTCCGTTTTTGCATGGATTCCATACATCTACATATATTTAGGCACACAAATACTATAAGCAGAATATAATAAACTGAATGTCATTATACAGGACATTCAATTTATTATAAAAACACTAGTCCACAATGCCAACTAATGAAAGATGTGTTTAGTAGGGCTGTCAAGTGATTAATCGTGAGATTAAACAATAGAATACCATTTATTTTAAATATTTTTGAATGTTTACTACATTTTCAAATATATTAATTTCAATTACAGAATAAAAGTGTACAGTGCTCGCTTTATATTTATTAAAATATTTGCACTGTAAAAAAAATTTTCAATTCACCTCATACAAGTACTGTAATGCAATCTCTATCATGAAAGTTGAACTTACAAATGTAGAATTATGTACAAACCCCCCCTGCATTCAAAAATAAAACAATGTAAAACTCAGTCCTACTTCTTGGTCAGCCAATCACTCAGACAAACAATATTGGTTACAATTTGCAGGAGATAATGCTGCCTGCTTCTTGTTTACGTCACCTGAAAGTGAGAACAGGCATTCGCATGGCACTTTTGTAGCTGGCATTGCAAGGTATTTACATGCCAGATGTGCTAAAGATTCATATGTCCCTTCCATGCTTCAACCATTATTCCAGAGGACATGCTTCCACACTGATGATGGGTTCTGCCTGATAACGATCCAAAGCAGTGTGGACTGACGCATGTTCATTTTCGTCATCTGAGTTAGATACCACCAGCAGAAGGTGGATTTTCTTTCTTGGTGGTTTCGGTTCTGTAGTTTCCGCATCAGAGAGTGTTGCTTTTTTAAGACTTCTAAAAGCATGCTCCACACCTCATCCCTCTCAGATTTAGGACAGCATTTCAGATTCTTAAACCTTGGGTCGAGTGCTGTAGCTATTTTTAGAAATCTAACGTCAGTACCTTCTTTGCGTTTTGTCAAATCTGCTGTGAAAGCGTTCTTAAAACGAAGATGTGCTGGGCCATCATCCGAGACTGCTATGACACGAAATATATGCAGAATGCAGGTAAAAGAGCAGGAGACATACAATTCTCCCTTCGAGTACAGTCACAAATTTAAATTGATGCTTTTTTTTTTAAACAAGCATCATCAGCATGGAAGCATGTCCTGTGGAATGGTGGCCGAAGCATGGAAGGGGAATACAAATGTTTAGCATATCTGGCATGTAAATACCTTGCAACACTGGCTACAAGAGTGCCAAGCGAACGCCTGTTCTCACTTTCAGGTGACATTGTAAGTAAGAAGCAGGCAGTAGTATCTCCAGTCAATGTAAACAAATTTGTTTGTCTTAGCGATTGGCAGAATAAGAAATAGGACTGAGTACTTGTAGGCTCTAAAGTTTTACACCTGTTTTTGAGTGCAGGTATGTAACCAAAATAAAATCTGCATTTGTAAGGTACACTTTCTCAAGAAAGAGAATGCACTATTTCTTTTATAATTTTAACAGTGCATATATTTGTAATAAAAATATAAAGTAAGCACTGTGCCCTTTGTATTGTGTTGTAACTGAAATCAATATTGAAAATGTAGAAAAACATTCAAAATTATAATAAATTTCAATTGGTTAGAAACAAATTTCTATTGTTATAAGTGCAATTAATCACAATTAATTTTTTTAAATTAATCGCATGAGTTAACTGATTGACAGCCCTAGTTTTTAGACTTAATCACTTATCACTTACCACTACACCTGATCTTCCTGGTAAGGTTTTTCTGTAGATACAGCAATCATGAAAAGTTTGTTGTTTGTCCAGTCCCTTTTATCCCTTAATACTACTTTTAAAATGAAAAGGAGGACTTGTGGCACTTTAGAGACTAACAAATTTATTTGAGCATAAGCTTTTGTGAGCTACAGCTCACTTCATCAGATTCATTCAGTGGAAAATACAGTGGGGAGATTTATATACACAGAGAACATGAAACAAAGGGTGTTACCATACACACTGTAAGGAGAGTGATCAGGTAAGGTGAGCTATTACCAGCACGAGGGGGGATGGGGACCTTTTGTAGTGATAATCAAAGTGGGCCATTTCCAGCAGCTGACAAGAAGGTCGGGGGGGGGGGGGGAAATAAACATGGAATAAACCTCTCCAACGCATCATCAAGGATCTACAACCTATCCTGAAGGATGACCCATCACTCTCACAGATCTTGGGAGACAGGCCAGTCCTTGCTTACAGACAGCCCCCAAACCTGAAGCAAACACTCACCAGCAACCACACACCACACAACAGAACCACTAACCCAGGAACCTATCCTTGCAACAAAGCCCGTTGCCAACTGTGTCCACATAGCTATTCAGGGGACACCATCATAGGGCTTAATCACATCAGCCACACTATCAGAGGGTCGTTCACCTGCACATCTACCACCAGTGTGCCAGCAATGCCCCTCTGCCATGTACATTGGCCAAACTGGACAGTCTCTACGTAAAAGAATAAATGGACACAAATCAGACGTCAAGAATTGTAACATTCAGAAACCAGTCGGAGAACACTTCAATCTCTTTGGTCACTCAATTACAGACCTAAAAGTGACAATTCTTCAATAAAAAACACTTCAAAAACCAGACTCCAACGAGAGACTGCTGAATTGGAATTAACTTGCAAACTGGATACAATTAATTTAGGCTTGAATAAAGACTGGGAGTGGATGGGTCATTACACAAAGTAAAACTATTTCCCCATGTTTATTCCCCACCCCCCAGCTGTTCCTCAGACGTTCTTGTCAACTGCTGGAAATGGCCCACCTTGATTATCACTACAAAAGGTCCCTCCTCGCCCCACCACTCTCCTGCTGGTAATAGCTCACCTTACCTGATCACTGTTGTTACAGTGTGTATGGTAACACCCATTGTTTCATGTTCTCTGTATATATAAATCTCCCCACTATATTTTCCACTGAACGCATCCAATGAAGTGAGCTGTAGCTCACGAAAGCTTATGCTAATAAATTTGTTAGTCTCTAAGGTGCCACAAGTCCTCCTTTTCTTTTTGCAGATACAGACGAACACAGCTGCTACTCTGAAACCTACTTTTAAAGTGTAACTCAATATCAAAACATTAACCTTACAATAAGGTTACAAAATATGGTACTCAGGTCAAGAGATGCCAGAAGTTGCTGCCTTAATGTTAGCTCAGTCATACTGCTAATTCAGTGTGTCAGGGTATACAATAATGCACTTTACCTCTCGTTTTCTGTAGCACACCAACTAAAAACGAGGTACATACTGAAGATTTTAAGACTCATGAAACCTTACCAATAACAATTAAAAGAATAGCCAATACTACATATGTGCACAGTGTGGCAGAATTAACATTCCAGGGAAAAAGTCTTTTGGAATTTTCCATATTGGGTGCTTAATTTCATGTCTTTTAAAGATTTTTTGCTCATTGTTTTAAAAAAGGAGAAAACACCCCCAGTAACTATTTGGCTTGAACAGCTTATTAGCTCTGCAATGTTTGCCTCTGGATCTTACCCTTTTGCCCTCAAAGCAAGATTTCTTATGAAGTTACAAAAGGTGCTGGAAACATCTTACTCTAGAGCAGGGGTCAGCAACCTTTCAGAAGTGGTGTGCCAAGTCTTCATTTATTCACTCTAATTTAAGGTTTCGCGTGTCAGTACAACATTTTAACGTTTTTAGAAGGTCTCTCTAAGCCTATATTATATAACTAAACTATTGTATGTAAAGTAAACAAGGTTTTTAAAATGTTTAAGAAGCTTCATTTAAAATTAAATTAAAATGCTGATCTTATCAGTTTAGCGCAGTGGTTCTTAACCTGGGGTGCACACACCCCCTGGGGGTGCGAGATGCCCTTTCTGGGGGTGCGAGACATGCGAGATTTTTTTTTTAGAAGGTAAATAATCGAAAACACAAATTAAGCCCAGGCACATGAAACAAAGTAGTTGTACTTACCAAACCTATGTATTTATTAACATTATACATTTAACGATTTACTGTAATACACAAAGTTTTTAAGCTAATTTTACACTAAAAATTAAAGTATAATTTTTTATAAGGGCTGCAGAGTGCTAGGCCCAGACCAGGAGCAGAGCCCTGGCCCACCCGCCGGTCTGAGCAGGTCCTGGCTGCCGGCCCCACTCAGCCTGCTGCCGGCCTGGGGTTCTGTTCACACAGGGAGGCAGCGGGCTGAGTGGGGCCGACAGCTAGGACCCCAGCTAGCAGCAGAGTGCCAGTAAAAATTGGCTCACGTGCCACAGGTTGCCAACCCCTGCTCTAGAGCTGAGCTGTCTGTCCACTTACAAGCCCTTTCACCTGCTTCAGTAGCTGGAGCTTGTAAATATCTGGAATTAAGTATCTGGACACACCTGCTGCAGCTCCACCTTAAACATTCAGCTAACACTTTAAATGGGTTTTCTACAGTTCACAAACACTAGTTAGTCTAAAAAAAACCACAAATGTAGCCAAGCACATGCTTTTCATTAGGGCTTATTTACATACCAAGCTTGAAGTTTTAGAGCTCAGCTGTTTAAATTACTTGCTTTAAAAAAAGTGCAACCCCTAAACTGCAAGAAGTTCTGCACACTTTCCAGAAAAAGTATTTCAACAGCAGGCAAAGACCAAGCACAAAAAACATCACTTCCAGGAGGTTTTGAAAGGCATGCTTGAAGAAAGAGAATGGAAGCTGCTTTGCAATTATCGATAGCATGCACCACCACCTGCAGCCACCATGTAGGAAACTTTTAGGGGAAGTAGGAGGCACGAAGCAGCAAACACCACCACCACCCCGAAGACAGGAAAAAAAGAGTCAGAATTCCTTCAACAATAAAATGAAGCAATTCAGTTCAAGTTCTCACTCTGTACTTGTGATTGACCAACCAACAGCTTAGAGGGTCCTGAAAAAAAAACCCTGAATGCCCTAATCTTAAAGGGAGTTTTGAGTCATGTGCATTCAGACACTTGCACAATCAGGCCCACACCTAGAGACTAGCCGGGATAGAACAAGACTTCAGGCCATTCATGTGCCCTACTGAGTAATTTATACTATAATAAACACCCCAAAACCTCTATGCACTGCAATTACAATTTATATTATGGAATAGAATGGGGAAAATGGGTACCACACATACACAGAGTGATCAGGGTGACTATCACATACTGTCTTAGTTCCTTTTAAATACGTAGTTTTATTTTAGTAAAGGTGCTATAAGAGTACTTTATCTGTTAGTCTCTAATAGCGTCTCAAAGTAGGTTGGAGACTGCACAGTATGCACCCTGCACATTTTCTACTACAAGTAGAGAATTTCAGAATGCAGCTTTTGCTTTCATATACTGTTTTACAGAATCAAGGAACAGCAAGTTTAATTTAAAAGACTGCTCATAGTTTCGCTTCTGAATAAGTGAACTAGAGTCGTCTAAACTCCTATCATCTCTTTTGCACTATAGGAGAATATATTATTGACATTTCTTAAAGGCAACAGTGACACCTCCTGGTAAGATTACCAAATGGATTAGATGTCTACAACTAAAGAAATTAACAAATTTAGTTTTCAAGTTTTTTAAATGTATAGCTCTTTAACAAGGGTTTCCCCTGTAACACAGATATTATGATTACTCTAGATCTGAAGTTCAACACATTCCTAGATAAGAATTACAGAAAGGTTATAACTAGACTTTCTATATAAGCATCTCAAATTCAGGCTACACTCAATATTTAAGTGATAGTATTGTAGAGGAGTCTAACCTAACACACCAAAAAGTTCTCAAAATATTGTATCCGAGTCAGCCCAACAACTTGCAGCTCCCAGTTGACCTGAACTTTTTCCAGGTTGGAATTAAAGCATACAATGGTAAATTAAGTCACAACCCTGCATTGTGATTTGCATAGGCAGATTGTTGTGCCTGTACAGAGTCCCCTGCAGTCAATGGGGCACTTCCACAAGCAGTGTGTTCTGTCCACACAGATCATAATGAAGGACAGGGCCTTAGCTGGCCCAAGGTAGCCACAACTCAGTGGCTGATTAGAAGAATTCAAGAACTACACTGCTAGTTTTGTTCTGACTACTGGATCATCCAAGCCCTTCTTACTTTACCTCCCCCCCCACCCACAAAATACCATGGTAGAGAAACACATGCCTTGTTGACACTAGCACTCCTGCATTGCTGCCAGTGGTTAAGTTTCACCATTTAGAAGTTTCCGAAAATGAACGATCAGCAATCTAGAAACAGTTCTTGTTTTAAGACATACTTTTCCTCATGCACTGAGGAAGTTAAAAACACATACAGCAATATTCTAAAAGGTCTTACCTAAGCAACGAGAAGACATCATATGAGTTACGGACACAGTTCTGATCCACCTGGAGAAGACTACTCTTCTGGGTGCCTGAGTGATCCTTAAGGCAAAGAAAGGAAATCACTTTTAAAAAAAAAAAAGGTCAGAGTAAATTTTCTGATAAGACTAATGTGTGCCTGGGACCACACAACTTTGCCTGTGCATTTAAAGAACACTGTATATCACAATTTAAAAACTCAAAAGCACCAAAGAAAAGCAATTTAGTTCTTAGGAAGGTGGTGACGGCAGCATGAGACAAGTTATGTCCCTGCTGTAAATCTAAAAGCAGAGCATTTATGCATTAAGTTATTAGCAGTGTTTAGTATTCCATTTTATTTTCTTTAGCACATCTTTTACCCCATTTAGCATGAGCTGTCTAATATTGTCTACTTAGACTCAAGGATTCAAAAATTAACTCTCCTGAAACTCCCCAGCTTCAACCAGTTTTGAACACAGACTTTCTGCAAGGCACAATGCATTCAAGAATCTGCCCTCGGACATGCAACACTAATAGGCTCTCAGTAAGTGGTAATTAGAAAGTTATTGTTTATCCACTCCATAAACACCCTTCAGAGATTCATATATTCCTTGGGATGAGCAAGGTATCCCTGGAGGAGCTTCCTACAAGTTTTGACCAGAACACAAAAGACTATGGCCAAGGTCTGCACCAGGGATGGCAAGAAGGAGCTGTCGCATTATCTTGTGCTGCAATTTTGTCATATCTCAAACTAGTCTGTGTCAGGCAGGTGCCATACTTTGACAGACACACCCCTAGGAAGTGTAAGAACTCTGGAACTCTTCCTTCCCAGTCAGCACTAATACAATGTCCCAGCACTGTGCTGCTAGAGATAAAAAGTCAGACAAGACGTAAGACAAGAGACCTAGACATGTGTGGTCACTAAAGATTTGATGGCTCTTTAGGCTGGAGAAGAGAAGACTGAGAGGGGACATAATAGTTTTCAAGTACTAAAAGGTACTTGAAGTAGGACAGAGAAAAACTGTTCTTAACCTCTGAAGATAAAAAAAGAAGCAATGTGATTAAATTGCAGCAAGGGAGGTTTTAGGTTGAACATTAGGAAAAAACTTCCTAACTGTTGGGGTAGTTAAGCACTGGAATAAATTACCTATAGAAGTTGTGGAATCTCTGTCATTATCTAACCTGCTCTTAAAAACCTCCAAACACATGTCAGGGATGGTCTAGATAACACTTCGTTCTGCCATGAATGCAGGGGACTGAAATAGAAGACTTCTCAAGGTCCTCTCCAGTCCTACAATTCTATGAAAAAATAGAGACATTTACCTTTATGTATTTACCAGTGTTAAAATTTCACCAGGTCCCTGGAAGAGTTTCAGCAGGATATAGTGATTTTCTTCACTTTAATCACACACCATAAATTTAAACAAACAGCTATTGCTTTCCACCACAGACATAACTGCACTTTAATGTGAGTGAAGTAATCCTACCTAAACATCCTTTACCTGCCCGAAAGGGCTGTTGTGGGGCTTAGCTAATATTAAAGCATTTGGAGGTCTTTTGCTATACAGTTAGATCTCCCATGGGCAATTCAGTAGCAAGTTTTCCCCCTTTCCCATTTAAACTATGTTTTTCTTGCATACATTATGGAACTGCTTACTCTTGATCATGACAATATAGCAAATATGCCATTCTAATACTAGAAAACCAATACCATGCATTATCTGGCCACTTCTCAAAGGGAGAAACCATTTCTTTCGGATGTTAGGAGTTTGATTTGTAGGACCCATCTTCTGGAAAGATACGAAAGCAAGACTTCACCACCTGAATCTTACTGCAAGATTAAGGAAATTTGCAAGGCATTGCAGCTGGATCATCAGCATCTCATGCTGAGCAATGGGCCTGGTTTGGTCTCACACATGCAGGGTCTAAAAGTAGGGCATGGAAACACACAGTTGTTCTTTAGCAGAATGAAGCAGATTAGGGCAAACAGTCCCGTCTCTCCCCCAAGACAGTGGAAGGGGGTGAAGTAGTAGTTTCAGAAAGGGAAAGATAATCAGTATGTCAGCCCCTTCTCTTCTCCCATCCTGCTACAGGACAGTAGCCTCATTATGGTGCCACCTGCCAGAAAGTAACTGCCAAAGAAAGAATGAGAGGGTATATGAAGGCTAACTTCACCTTCCCACCTCTCAAGCTGTTTGCATAAAGAACTAAGAACGTCCATATCAGCTCAGACCAAAGGTCCATCAGCCCAGTATCCTGTCTTCCAACAGCGGCCAATGCCAGGTATCCCAGAGGGAATGAACAGAACAGGTAATCAAGTGATCCATCCTCTGTCGCCCATTCCCAGCTTCTGGCAAACAGCTGTATGCAAAAAACAGATGTCACGTTTTGCACTGTACTTTAATTTCTGTTTAATGTCCTCATTTTTGCGTAGTCCCCCTTTCTGAAATTAAATGCTACAGTGCTGGGCTGCTGTGGTGTTTTCCCGGCCACAGAGATGTTAAATTTAATTATATTATGGTCACTATTACCAAGCGGTCCAGCTATACTCACCTCTTGGACCACATCCTGTGCTCCACTTAGGACTAAATCAAGAATTGCCTCTCCTCTTGTGGGTTCCAGGACTAGCTGCTCCAAAAAGCAGTCATTTAAGGTGTCAAGAAACTTTATCTCTGCATCCCATCCTGAGGTGACATGTACCCAGTCAATATGGGGATAGCTGAAATCCCTCATTATTATTATTAAGTTTTTTTATTTTAACAGCCTCTCTAATCTCCCTGAGCATTTCACAGTCACTATCACCATCCTGGTCAGGTGGTTGGTAATATATCGCTACTACTATCTTATTATTAGAGCATGGAATCATATGAAATTACTATCCATAGAGATTCTATGGTACGGTTCGATTCATTTAAAATTACTTCATTTGAGTCTATGCTTTTTCACATATAGTGCCACTCCCCCACCAGCACGACCTGTTCTGTCCTTCCGATATATTTTGTACACTCGTACTACTGTGCAAACTATGCAGAGAAAACTATGAAGCAAACTATGGAGAGAAAAGAAGGGATGCACACTGGAAATAAGGAGAGAGTAGTTTTCCCATTGTTGAGGGTCTCCCCTCTTCCATCCTACTGCAATATTTGATACTGGCACTCGGTACAGAAAGTCATGCTGTTAGATCAGGGACAACTGATTTTCTGGAGTGGCAGTCTGGAACACATTTTGATAGATTCACCTTCCCAGAGCAGTCAAGGTCCACCTGATAATGGTTGATGAACAAGCAGGATGAACAAGCAATCACCTTACACATCTGTGAAGTTGTGGCTTCAGTCCCTCTCCTTGCAGGGGGGAGAGAGTGGTGTGACCCTTCAATAGGGAATGTGGTGTCCTGTCTGCCTGCTTGTGTCATGGGACTGAAAGCCTATCACTGCACAGAACATGTCTGAGAAGACAGGGTGACCTTTGGGCCACAGTAAAAGGGTTTCAAGTTACCAAGTGGAATACAAAACCTGTCTGTCTTCTTCCCTTCAGAGACACCAGCAAGTCAATAAAATGGCCACTAAAAAGGCTGTTCTTACAACTGGTAGATGCAGAAAGGCTTCTCAAAAGGTGTTCCTGCAGGACACGAGACTGTCTTATCGACAAGACGCAACTGTAAACAATTTAAAGGGAAAGGATCTGGAAAAGCAGGCAAGTGGAACCCAAGACTCCCGCTCCCTTCATCTTCCCACTAACTGGTCCCTAGAGGGCTGATATGGCCTGCATCTGTAATTTCTGAACCAGGACAAGACAAACTGGCTACAAATGAACAACAACTAGAAAGTGTTAAATATCTACATGCACATAGGAAGAGAGGGTCAAGTAAACGCACAGTAAACACTGTTCAAAGTTTTGCAGATACTATAACCAGAAGTTTTAACAGCATCAAGAGGGGAAACCCTTCTAAGAACCTACTCCAATCAACTTCCTGGCCATGAGGCTCAGATCTTTGTCTCCTACGACGACACTGGGTAAGCCCCAGGGAGAGATGCGGAAGTGCTCTGCTGTTACTAATATGGAAGACAGAGCAGAGGAGAAGCTACTGCAGGAGACGCAGAATCTACAGGGATCCCAGCCAGCCTGGAGAAGTGAGAAGGGAAAATCTAATAAGCACTTGACAGTGGAGGCTAAGGGTATGTCTTCGCTAACATTAAAGTGTTGCCATGGCAACGCTTTAACGTGGCAGCATAGTCGCGGCTGTACAGTCACTGTAAAAACAAACACAAAACAAAAACCACCCCCCTATGAGGGGAGTAGCTCCCAGTGCTCGTGCACTGTCTACACCACCACTTTACACCACTGAAACTTGCAGCGCTCGGGGGGGGGGGAAGGGGTGTTTTTTCACACCCGAGTGAGAAAGTCGAAGCGCTGAAAAGTGGCAGTCTAGCCCACAAGACCTTGGTGGTTTTAGCAAGGAGGGAGCAAAAACCCACGCAGAGCACATAAGGCTCCTTTGCTGAGTGGCTGTGAGGGTTGCTGCAGAGGCAGGGAAATAAAATCTGTACTCCAAACACCACAAGAAGAGGGGGACCACAGAATTCTAGGGGTTCTTATGTCCTGAGGATGAGTGAGAAAGCTGCATGGTGGTCTCAGGCAGAACAGCAGTGTTAGAGGCACATGGTTTTGAATTCACACCCCCAGTAGTGACTGGGCTGCTAGGATCAACAGCTAAAAGAATATCCCTCAGGCACGGAATTGAGGGGGACCAGAGAGGAGCTTTTTAAGTTTTCCCCAAAATCTTTTTCTTCCATCAACCTAGTGCCCTTTGTCACAAAACAGAAGAAACTGGAGATTAAGGGAAAAAACCTTAACAAAGCTTCTTTGTCTCCAAAAAGGGAAATGAACCAAATACTTCCCTGAGAAATCAAGTCAAAAGGTACAGATTAGTAAGACTCCCATGAAAGAAATGTCAACTGTCAAACCAAGTTGATAAGGTCAGTTATTAGCCTACTGGATGTTAATGAAAACAGAGCCTTTGGACATTATTAAGAAATGGATGCACAATCATTGGCACGAGGATGACTGCTTGGGACCAGCCAATCGTCCCAGATAAACTACCAAGATTAGTCCGTGTAGTGCACGTCCTTTAACGTCACTCCTTTACAGGAGAGGTGGCAGCTAGGAATTAAGTATGCAGAACACAGATGGAATTTTGCAAGACTATTCTTCTGCCTTAAAGATGCAAGGGCTTGGAAGCTCCAAATCAGCAACTGCAATGCTTTACCCAGTCATGCAGGAAGTATGGTTCCAAATGAGTGCATGCTCATTTGGAACTTTTTTCCAAGTTAGTGGACTTTAATTTATAACCACCTGGGCACCATATACTCAGGAACCGCTATATCGTGTTCGCTGTTTAGTCAGTGTTAGCTTTGTATAGCCATGTAAGCTTTTTTCCATGTTATGCTTTCAAAGAGCTATTCCATTAAAAAAAGGGGGGGGGGAGGGGCATGATGGTATGAACGCCTCTGGCTGGCTAGAGATCAGTAATGTGTCAAGTCCCAGCCACATCAAGGCAGCCTTCCTGACAATGGAAACGAAACAACAAGTCACCACAGGAAAACCAATACTTAGTTTGGATATGCTGTGGTATCACCACTGTTTCTGTAACCCAATAAATTTACCAGAATTAATTTCTTTCTACGAATCTACTCGATATAGCAGGAAACTCCATTTGAGACCAGGATGTGTACTTTAGTTTTTGAATCTGAAGTGGGTTAAGATGTTTATTTGGAGTAGCAACAAATACACAAAACTATTTCTGGCTATTAAATCAGAATATAAGAACTGCCATGCTGGGTCAGAGCATTGTCCAGCTTGCCCAGTATCCTGACTCTGGTAGTGGTCTGTACAAGAGCTTCAGGGCAAACAAAACAGGACAATGACGGAGTGATCTGCCAGTCTTCCACTCCTGGCTTCTGGTAGTCAGAGGTTTAGGGTTGCCCCAAGCATAAGGTTGCTCCCCTGACCATCTCAGCTAATTACCAATGATGAACCTCCATATACTTATCCAGTTCTTTTTTGATCCCAGCTATACTTTGGGGCATCACAACTGTGACACTGCACCCATATTCTTTGCAGTGATATTAGGATATGATTATGACAATTATAATATATGTTATGCAAGATAAGTCATGTGAGGTGTCATTGGAAAAGTTATGATTTTCTGAATATGATTATTCTATTTGTATGCAGGTATTTTTGCATAGGAAGTTAGGAACATTGACTATGTATCTCCATGTCAAATGTAGTTACACCTGGGTAACACCCACTAGACAAGATGCTTTCAGTCTAGATAGTGCGTAAGGAAGGGCCTATTCTGGGCAATGGGCCATTAGGAAAAAGCAGTAGGCCTTAGGAAAAGCTTATCTCCCACCTAGGGAGCCTGAGAACACTATAGAGTAATGGCTGCTATGACTCTACAAGGACATGTGATGAGACCACATGTCTCTAGAATCCATCTTGGGATGTCAGTGTTTTTCCACTGACCGGCATGGGAACCAAGCTTTGGGAACAAAGGGTTCCCACCATATGCAAAAGCTATACAGGGCAAGCAGTGACAATCTGGGGTTCTTCACTCCCCACACAAGACAACTCCTGGAAACACCTGAGAAACAAAGACTGAACTGGAGGAAACTGCTGGATCCAGGCTAAAGGAATTTTAGCCTGTGAAACGAAACACCTGGGGATTCCAAGCTGCAAAGCAAGTGCAGCTTGCCCCTTAAGAATCTGCAGCCTGCTTGTATCCTTTCTTAGGGTGAGAATCTGCTATTCATATCCAATCTAGTTAGTATATTAAGTCTAGTTTGCATTTGTTTATTTGCTACGTAATTTGCTTTGATCCATTTGCTATCGCTTATAATCACTTAAAATGTATTGTTTGTAGTTAATAATCTTGTTTTTGCTTTATCTAAACCAGTGAGTTGGAGTGAAGTGTGTGGGAATCATAACTCAGGGGCAAAAGGCTGTTGTATATTCCTCTCCACATTGAGGGAGGGCGTGAATTTTATCAGCTGAGACTGTACAGTTCCCTGTGCAGCGCAACACAGTATAATTTTGAGTTTATACTCCAGAAGGGGGTGCATGACTGAGGAGCTGGGAGTAGCCTTCCCATGCAGGGGCTGGTCAGAGACCCTGCTTGTAACTGCAGCTGGGTGTGCCCTTACCTGTATGTATGCTGGTAAAAGTGCAGGCTGGAGGGCTTTGTAGTTTGGTCACAGCAGTACAGTGTAAGGGAGACCAGGCTGGTGGGTCAGAGGGCTCAGTGGTACTCCAGTTCCAGGTGGCACCCTGGGGGGAACCCATCACAACATTCCATAGAAACAAGTTCCACAAGTTAGACGTGCCTATGTGAGAAAGCACTTCTTGTTTGTAGTCAGCCTGCTGCTTATTAATTTCCTCAGGTGATCCCAGGTTTTTGTACTGTAGGAAAGGGTAAACAGAACTTCTCCATTCACTTTTTCCACCCCGTTCATGATTTTTTAGACCTATCAAACATTCCCCCCCCCTTAGTCATCTCTTGTCTAAGCTGACCAGCTCTATTCTTTTTAGTCTCTCCTGGTATGAAAGATGTTCTATACCCTTGATCATCTTTGTTGTTCTTCTCTGAACCTCTCAGTTCCACTATATTCATTTTGAGATTTGGTGACCAGAACTGGACACAGGATTTAATGTGGGCTCACCATGGTTTTATATACTGGCATTATGATATTTTCAGTCTTATTTTCTATCCCTTTCCTAATGGTTCTTAACATACTTGTGTCTACTGCTGCACGGTGAATGGAAGTTTTCACCAATCTATCCACAGTGACTCCAAGTTCTTTCTTGGACGGTAACAGCTAATTTAGAACCTATCATTGTATACATATATTTGGTATTATCTTTTTTCCCCCCAAGATGCATTTCTTTGCATTTATCAATGCTGAATTTTATCTGCCATTTTGTTGCCCAGTCACCTAGCTTTGGGAGATCGCTGTAACTCCTTGGAGTCTGCTTTGGACTTATCTCGAATAATTCTGTATCATCAGCAAACTTTGCAGTTCACCCTGTTCAAGATCATTAATGAATATGTTAAACAGGACAGGTCCTTGAGAGAGAACGCTGTTCTTCTCTGTGAAAACTGACCATTTATTTTTACCCTTTGTTACCTATCTTTCAGTTAGATCACTTTAGATAAGCTATTACCAGCAGGACAGTGGGGTGGGAGGAGGTATTGTTTCATATTCTCTGTGTATATATAAAGTCTGCTGCAGTTTCCACGGTATGCATCCGATGAAGTGAGCTGTAGCCCACGAAAGCTCATGCTCAAATAAATTGGTTAGTCTCTAAGGTGCCACAAGTACTCCTTTTCTTTTTAGTAGAGCCCAGTTTATCCGACCCTCTATTAACCCTAGTAACCAAACAACCAGCAGGTCCAGAAGCAGGCGATCTGTCCTTTGGCCACTAGATGGTGCTATAGCCTCGCACTTTCCCATTGTCCAGATTATCCAAATTTTTGATTAGCCATCTGACCCCAGCCCCAATTAGATCAGATAAACGGGGTTCTACTGTACTGGACCATGAGAGGATGTTCCCCATTATCCTACGGCTACTTAGTTTTCTTAAGAGCCTTTGGTGAGGGACCTTATCAAAGGCTTTCAGAAAATCCAAGTACACTGTATCAACTATCACCTTTTTGTTCCAAACCTCTTCTATTGAGGCATCAGTTTGGGACAGCAATTCGGATCTGTTGTTCAAAAGAACAGCTCTGATGTGCTTACCTCCCCACATCCCCCGCAGTGAAAACCAAATGCAAAGAATTCGGGTATGTTTGCACTACAAACATAAGTCAACCTATGTTAGGTCAAATTACAACCACTGCAGTAATTACAGACTTTCATGTCCACACTACCCTCCTTCTGTCAGCAGTGCACGTCCTCAACAGGAGCGCCTGGCTCAGAGCAGGGAGCCTCCGCGGCCGCCCTTGTCATTTTCATGGCTCCAGCAGTTTATCTGATCTAATTGTGAAATTGACAAGAATGACAGCCAACAGCTGAAGTAAGTAGTGCAGCATCTACAGGGACACTGTGTCACCCTAACTACACCGACGTAAGTCCTACGCCTCTCATGGAGGTGGAGTTCTGTCCGTGTAGTAGGGCATGTACATTAGCGGAAGCAAGCCTGTAGTATAGACACTGACAGACAGACACAGACACAATGAGGTCGACATAAGATGACTTATGTCAACCTAACTCCATAATTTACCGTCTCTGCAACGGTCTTGTCTTCTTCCTTGAGTGCTCCTTTAACACCTTCATTGTTTAGGGGTCCTACTGCCTGTTCCGCAGATATCCTGCCACTTAGTGTTTGCATCTTTTAGCAAGTTGCTTCTCCATTTCTTCCTTGGCCTGTCTTATACTTTTACATTTCACTTGCCAGAGTTTGTGCTTCTTCCCATTTTCCTCATTAGGATCAGACTTTCAAATTTTAAAAAAAAGATGGCTTTTTGCCTCTAATGACTTCCATTACTCTGCTTTTTAGCCATGGTGGCATTCTTTTGGTATTCCTACAGTCTTTTCTGATACATTTGGTCTGAGCCTTTATTATGGTGTTTAGTACTCTCCATGCTGGTTGCAGGCATTTTACCCTTGTGACTGCTCTTTTTAACTTCCATCTAACTAGCATCCTCATTCCTGGGTAGCTTCCCTTTTTAAGAGTTAAAAGGGGGGGGGGGGAGGAGAAGAGTATTATTATTTTCCCCCTACAAGGATGATAAATGTAGTTAGATTAGCTGAATTGCTGGGTAATAGTGACCATATAAAGAAAAGGAGTACTTGTGGCACCTTAGAGATTAACCAATTTATTTGAGCATGAGCTTTCGTGAGCTACAGCTCACTTCATCGGATGCATACCGTGGAAACTGCAGCAGACTTTATATACACACAGAATATGAAACAATACCTCCTCCCACCCCACTGTCCTGCATTACCAGCAGGACAGTGGGGTGGGAGGAGGTATTGTTTCATATTCTCTGTGTGTATATAAAGTCTGCTGCAGTTTCCACGATATGCATCCGATGAAGTGAGCTGTAGCTCACGAAAGCTCATGCTCAAATAAATTGGTTAATCTCTAAGGTGCCACAAGTACTCCTTTTCTTTTTGCGAATACAGACTAACACAGCTGTTACTCTGAAAAGTGACCATATAGTTACTTCTTAGACAAGATCTTGTGCTCCATTGAGGACTAAATCAAGAATTGCCTCTCCAGGCAATTGTGGGTTCTAGGATGACTGCTCCAAAAAGAAATTATTTATGGTATCTAGACATTGTATCTCTGCATCTAGCCCTAAGGGGACATTTACCCAGTCAATATGAGGATAGTTGAAATCACCCATTATTGCATTTTCTGGTTTTGTAGCCTCTCTCAGCATTTCATAGTCACTGTTACCATGCTGGTCAGGTGGTTGTCAGTATATGTGTATTGCTAATACTATTATTCAAGCATGTAATTTCTATCCACAGAGACTCTATAGTACAGTCTGATTCCTTTAAGATTTTCACCTTGACTATGCTTTTATAGCCTAGTACCACTCCACCAGTGAGACCTAAACTGTCATTCCTATGTCTTTTGTACCCTGCTATTACCATGTCCCATTGATTAACCTCATTCCACCAAATTTCTGAGATGATTATATCAATTTCCTCATTTAATGCCTGGCATTTACCCATCTTAGCATTTAGACTTCTAGCATTTGTATATAAGCACTTGTATATTTTGTCAATATGTAGTTGCTGGCTTTCATGTGTTATGCTTGCATGGGACTCTTACATTTGATCGTTCATCACTAGCTCCTACCTGTACTTCACCAACTTCTTTCCTATCTTCTATACTAGGACATAGAGTTGCCCCTTTAATAAATTCATCCCTAATGGATGCGTCTGCCCAAATCATGTGCTCCTCTACAGCTGTTGCCTTTTTCCCAGGCTTTAGTTTAAAAAAATCCTCTACCACCTTATTTTCTGTGCCAGCAGTCTGGTTCCATTTTGATGTTTGTCATATAACAACCTCCAACTTCTCATTACTGTCATGATAGCAGACAATGGTGAGGGGATGGCAAAGATCCTCAGAATTTTTTTTTTTTTAGTTAGCATTCAGTGCTGTGTCAGTAGTGCATATATTAGTTTATGGCCAGCATCTCAGAACAAGATTAATTTAAAATAGGAAACTAGAGTTATATTGAGATGTGTTGTATTTTGTTCTAGGACTCCAAGAATCTCGTTCAGTAAGGAAGAAATCAAACTGAGAATTAGAGAAACTGATTCTGTCAACGAACTACAACATTTATGTCCAAGCACCTCAAATTACAATATGCAAGCTCCTCAACAGGATTTGATTATTACTGAGCCATATTGCATTTTACTGTTGCTGGAGGTCCCAGTTACAGATAGAGACTAAGGATCTCCTCTAACACAAACATTACAAATCCCCCAATCTGTGTCCTCCTCGTTAGGCCTTGAAAAAATTTTGCCAGTAGGTCCCAGCCGGGACTCAGCCTTATTAAAACTTGTATTCTCTTCTTTTAGATTGTTTAAGCCTAAATTTTCTAATTCAGTTTCAATTTATAAAAATATCAACACAGGTGCATCTATGCTTTATGCACCCTTATAAAATGTTACACGGTATATTGCTCATCCTTCCATGATACTGTAAGACTGAAGTGCCAAACCCAAATAAAATTCCAACACTTCAGACACTCTCCTTGCCAGGAGCAAAAGATGAGTCTTGCATCATGTCCAGAAGAGTTAAATTCAGGTTCTGGTAGACCACTGAGTTCAGTCAAGTTGACTTCAGTCAGTGACTGGTGGCAGCTAAAAGGAAGGATAGCATGAGAGGCAGCCTCACAACTAGCTTATTACCAAACCCTTTAGGGCTCTTTTAAAAGAGACAAACAAAAAAACAAACAAACTAAAACCAGAGTCCTGAATTCCATCTGGAAACTTACAGATATCCAGCATAACTGAGGGATACTGGCGTTATGCTTGTAGTGCACTGTAACAGTCATCAGGGAAAAAAAAAAAAAAAAGACATGTCCACATTGCTCAGTGAAACCACCACCATGTTTGCAAATGCACATTAGGCCCCTCTAACAGCCTGTATGCCCCACTTGTTTGCTTCTCAGAGTCATCTCCATGCCATTTTTGAGGCTTCGCCAAAGCATGGAATAGTCAGCCAGATTCTAGACCTTAAAGACACTAGCCTTTATTCATATTCCTCACGAAGTCTCATCTCTGAAATAATCACAAGCAGCAAGTCAATAGCCGTATTTCGAAAAGCCATTTACTTCTGTTGGCTTCCCAGAGCCACCTGCATACAATGATGTGTTTTGGTTGCAAGCTCTTTGGGGCAAGCTGTGTTTCATTTGCAAGGTATGGTTCTTGTACCCCGTCAGTGCTTAGAAAATGCAATAGTTACATTCATACATGTCTTTTGCTAACACAGCTTCAACTATAGTGTGGTCAGGGTCAAAATGCTATCTATTCTGCTTGCCTTGTATTAGCTAGAAAAAAAATTAGAGGATTAAAATTAGGGGACATGAAAGAGAAGAAGTCATTCAAAGAAGGGGGTGAAAGAGCTACAGCGCTTAATGTAAATGACTGGAAGATGGGGGATTTAATTTTAGCATTAGTGTGTCTGGTCATTAAGTGTTTTGAAATATACAACCACTCAAAGTATTTTAAATCTAAAGTAATCCTTCATGATTACTGGCCACTTGAAGCAGATTTCATTTTCAAGCTTTTTACAAAGTTTGTTTCTCACATGTGTGCGCCGTTGGTGCTGACTGACTGGTCAGTCAGTGGTCACGAGTGCTGACTGATTAAAAACCATAGTATTCAAAGATGAAAACAAGCATTTTTGGGCAGCTAAATAACACATTACAGAGACTCTGGAAAAAAATTTTTTTAAATATGTAGATCAAATGCTGGGCCTACCAATTTTAAAAGTAAGCATTTAACATTGTGTAACTGCATGAAATCTCATTAAATCTAGCATTTGTGCTCTGCACAGCCATTAAGATAACCAAAGTTCAGTTTTAAAAATTTGATTTTAAACATTAACTTTAATAAAATTTACACCAGTTAAGAGGGAAGGTACTGTACATCTGGGGTTGGGCTTGGGTCATGGGGGATTGCACGTATCAGTTACAAGGTTCACGAGGTTACTACTCATCCGGTTATCCAAGATGGCAAGAATTAGGAGTGCGCTATCTGCGGCACTCTGCTTTTGTAGAGAGAAAGAGGTAACTTGTTTCATTGAACAGTGACCCTTCTAGTCATTTACTAGCCCGTGACTGGCTACAACTAGTTCCATTAAACTTACTGGGAAAGCAAAGATGGAAACTGCAACATGGAGCCTCAGAGACAGAGGTTAAATGAAGAGGACAGTAAGAACTGCCTAAAATTTGGAAGCTTGGGTGCCTAAAGTTAGACACCTAGACAAAAGTGGGACAGGTTCAGCACCCTTGAAAGTGAGACCATTTAAGTGGCCCAATTTTTTAAGAGATGCTGAGCACCCACAACATCCAGTTATTTAGGTGCTTACAGTAGGCATCCAACCTTGAAAATGCTGGTCTGTGCCAACAGAATTTAAATTACAGCCTGTGACTATCATTACTACATAATTTGCATAAATATTAGGTATTCGTACCTTCTGTTCAAATGAAGCTCCATAATAGCCATCATTCAACCCAAAAATTATTTCATTTGGGTTTCGAGCATGTATCTGTAAAAAACACACACCAATGACATTAGGGTCAACTTAGTTTATGTGAAATCAAGCTTAATATTAATTGCTAATTTTATGACTCACCTTTTCAGATCTTCCCTCTAGTGCTAATAGCATGTGAACCTTGTCAATGAGGAACTGAACTATTACTGTAGAGAACACACTTGACTCTCACACCTTTAAACAGGAAATGGCCGATATGCTCAGTGATATATGTCCATCTTCCAAGATGCAAAATAAAAATTTAATATTTGCCTTAACCACTATATAGCACCTACAACTACTTACAGTATCAGATAAACAAGTCTTCCTCTTTCCTAGAGCCAGAAGTAGAGCAATAGTAGGAAGATCAAAAATAATAAAAAACAAACAAGGAAATAGCTCATTCAGACAGCTCAGTTATAAAGGAGCCAATTTTCAGCAGATAATGCACAGTTAGATCATTTTTTTTATGTCTGAACACAAAACTGGTCCTACATTAAGTGTGTTAGCTGAGGGGACAAGGTTACTTCTAAATGAAAAAGATAGTGTTAGAGAATAGTCTCTAGGGGCCTATTTCCTTGGTGCAATAAAATGAAACAGAACACTGCAATTCATGTTCTGCACAGCAAGTATTGGATCCAACAAATGCTTTTTCATTACAAGCCTATTTTATAAATAATTGACATTTCAAAGCATTTCCATCTTTTAAAGCTGTGGATTCATTTTAGAACAGTGAACTCAAACAGCAAGAGAGACCAGGGCAGGACACTTGTCTAAGAAACTTCATTTAAAACAAAGCGTGTCAACCTACTGTAATTACGACGAACAGAAACCTTGCATTTGTTTCATGAGTTACGGCTCTCTACTTTTACTTTACTTTTACTTCAGTTAGAAGTTTAAAGAAAATATGTTAACACTAATGTTAATGACTCGCATTTATGTAAAATCATAACCAAAGATTCCACTTGTTCCATAAGACCCATAAATACTAACCAGGGGTTCTCAAACTTCATTGCAGCATGACCCCCTTCTGACAAGAAAAATTACTAAATGACCCCAGGAGGGGGGCCAAAGCCCGAGCCCCACCGCCCTGCGTCAGGGGGCCAAAGCCCGAGCCCAAGAGCTTAAGTCCCAGGCGGGGGGGCCTGTAACCTGAGCCCCAGCACCTGGGGCTCTTCAGATCCGGGCGGTGGGGCTTGGGTTTGGGGCCCGGGTTTGGGGCCCAGTCCCCGGCAAGTGTAATGCCAGCCCTGGCAACCCCATTAAAATGGGGTCCTGACCCACCTTTGGGATCCCGACCCATAGTTTGAGAACTGCTGTACTAAACCCATGTCAGACAAGTGATTTCCCAGGACTAGAGAAGAATGGGGGAAAGGTTCCAAGGTTAACACTATCCTCTTGGTTTCTTAATCTGTAATTGGATTGAAGACTGTTTTATGCCAAGGGCATTGTTGGAATTCTAGTAGCATTAGCACAGTCTAATTAGAAAAGCTAAAGAAAATAAACTGTGATCACATACAGAGTAATGACGTGATACACTGTTTCTCACTTGGGGCTACAATTGTGATTAAAAAGCTCAAGTAGCTAAAGCAACTTTAATCCAAGAAATTTCACAACATAACTTTAATATATCATCATGCCCATCCAGATTATTTAAAGATCTTTGCAATGGGTAGAGCTACCCATATTAGCAGTCCCTTTTTAATTAGTTTAATTCCATAATTAAGATGTTTATTACATTTTATCATTTTCCTTCTTTCAGTCTGTTTGTAGCCTTGATCTTACAACTCTAAGAAAAAGACTTAGCTACTTAATCCACAAATTGAGGAAATATGCTTTTATTTTACCTGCTGACCCAAGTATTTTAGTCCATCTAGATTGACTTTCCATTCGATCAACAGCTGATAGAGCTCTTTCTTGCCACCCCAGATCCTCACCAAAAAACATGACACAGATGTATCGAGGCGATCAGGCATTATTCCAAAATCAAGACTCCTCCATGTTGGATTCTGTTGATAAGTACAATAAAGATGTAGGAACAACAACATTCTTTGGTGTTATTTCAGTTTAACATACAGTGTGTTTAAATTTAAAGAGGCCAAGTATTTATGTCAAACTTCCAGACTGCAAGAACTGAAGTAACACCCTGCAAGATCAACGTTCTACAAAGTTACACATGAGAAGGCTCAAGCCATCAGAGACTCTGCTCCTTCATTATTCACAATTTTCCAGATCAAGATTCCTAGTTTGGCTCCCATTTCCATCTGCTGCTGCAAAAGCCTGCAGGCTTTCAGACCAACTACTACTTCCTTCCATTATGAGACGCCAGGAAATTACTTCATTAATTGCCTTTTGCCACAACAGGCGCTTTTTCAAGAAATACAGATACTAGTATTTTTAGAAAATGGGAGTAGCGTGAAGATCATATTCCACACTGTTTTAACATTTGGCTTCTAAAAAAGAGCTGTAGTTTATATTAACACCAATTTACTTCTCATTAACTGAATTTGGTTTAACTATTAATGGGGGTTTGTTCCTATTCCCCTTCACCCCTCAAGTCCTGCATTGCTGACACCAAGCCCTGAGTGCTCCTACCTTCTGAGGAGCTCTCTTCATTCTAGAGATTTGGAGAGCCAGCCAGAAAAGTCCAGACCTTAGCATTTGACAAAAAACAGACTTAAAATCCTGCTGGACTAATTTCTCTAAATCTAGAGAAGGTTTCAAGTGTCAAGAATTTTGAATAATCATAGTACCACTATAGTTAAGAAATTATGAAAAATAGTCATAACATGCTGCAAGCTTAAACATGCATACTAGCGATTAATAGGTCAGAGTGAGAAGACTCCAAAGGGTATCTATTTCCTTCTGTAAGTTTTACAGAAGTCCCTGTCCCCTTACTCACCTCTTGAATTTTTCCTAGCAAGAAAGAGCTATTTATATATCTATTGCTGGTTACCATCATAACAGGAAATTAAATACTGGTAGAGTACTTGGCAGTTATACGGAAACTTACTAAAATGTGCTACTTTAAGATTTGCAGCACTGTTAGTAGGGATTGCATCATTTAACCTTGTTTCTCTTTGGATAGATCCCCACTTTATAATTAAGTTTCCATTTCAGACTAAATACAGCAGAATTCTAGTTATAAAAAAGGTCTCGGGGAAAACTCAACAGGTTTGGACAATTGGGGGAGGTGGGTCAAATCAGCAGATCTTCAAATATGTGCTCAAAGTCTCCTGACTTCAGAAGGTCTTCAAACCCTGCTAGATAGCTCCCCCAGTTTGCTACCAAACCCTCATATGCTAAAGTCCAACTTCAGCACACAGATTGAATTTAAACTTCCAGGAAGGTAACAGATCTTTGGACTTAGCAGCGAAGTGGTGCACAGATAAGAAATCTGACTTATGCTACTTCAACACCTATGTTTTCCCTAATACTCTATAAGAGAGACTTACATCTCTTTGGAAAATATCTGAAACTTGTCTAACCACCAGCATTTTCAGCCTCTGAGGGCTGAGTCCTGTAGCCCATATGTAAGTACCACTGAAATCAACAGAAGTACTCATTGAGTACAGAATATTTGCAAGAGGAAGGATTGCAGGATCAGATACTTGTTTGTAAGCTTTAGGCTACACTGAAGCCATCTACAGACTGTTAGCACATAACAATTTTAATTCTCAGTTTCTAGGACCTAAGTTTTTTAAACTGTAAGTTCTTGAAAGTAGGGACCATATTTCCACACAACACAGATATTCCCTAATTACCACCTATACAACAAGAATGTTATATAAAAATTTGCAACAGCTCTAGTCCTTCCAATACAGTTTGCCAGCAGTACTAGGAAACTCCATTCAGAAGCTTTATAGCTCAGATTTTTAGAATTTATTGGTTTTTTTCATCAACGTCAAGATAACTAGGTTTTCAAAGTTATTTTGAACTCACAGTTAAAGCCTAACTAGAATTTATTAACCTACATTCTTCCCTCCTATTCATATTGGCATCTGTGGCATTAGTTGTAAGTATTAGGCTGCTGGTTTTTATATGTAAGTTGGCTTTAAAGGCAAGGGAGGAAGGAGAATAATAATTAAACTTGTGTGTTTTGTGACATCTAGAAGAGGGGAAAACAATAGTTTATGGACTGTGCTGACAGCTGTCTGAAAAAAGTAGGTCACGTTTTGAGTCTAGACATCATGACAGTTTCCCATTAAAAACATTTGATTGTAGGGTTCATGCAATACGAACAATACCTACCACTGTATGTACCACCACTGCAACTAGCTCTTCCAGAAAGTGAGAACTGAGTCAGGCTAGTACTGTAGCCATCTGCTAAATAATTTACATAGTCAGATGATTTACCCTTTTCAGCTTTTAAACAGAATAAATTTTGTAAAGCTTTTAACATGGGAACAGAGTGAAAAAAATGTACACATGAAAGTGAATTAGCCTAGAGTGTTTTGTTTAGTTCTATCAATTAATATTTTTGAGCTATGTTTTATATTGGTAATTTGTTGAATTGTTACTGCTATTCAGTAACTCAGCTTCGAGAGATTGCCACACATTTGAAGAGGACTTGGAATGAGCACAAGAATTTGATATTTTCTTTCCCAAAGCTATTGAAGTGTGACATGCTTTCCTTTACGAGACTCATTCTGGGAAATCATAACCAAGATACCCCAAACAGAGGGAGAGTGGGACAATCACTTGTCCAAGAGAAGCCAGTTCTAAACTTTGCATAGAATTGTGACCTGCTGATAAGTGGGAATAAGTTTATTTCCTCCCCTTCTCCTTGTACCTCATGCCTAGTACAAGGAAGAACAGACAAGTATTCAAGGAAGCCCTCCTAACAGAGGAAGCAATACTTCACAGCATTACTCCTCACCAACCTTTGGGTAAAGGATCATCTTTTGAGGGAGAGGGGAAGGATGAAGAGAAGAATCTCCTTCATATTCTGAGATACAGCTACCAGAAGTGCATCTGAGGCCTCTAGCTCACACACTTGGACACTGATTAGTAGGACTGGACATGTCACACTTAAAGTTGATATTCCATAGCTGCATAGACTAGATAGGCAGCACCATGCTTATCCACACAGTTACATTTCAGGTGCACTATTTTCTTAGAGCTTTAACACTTTAGTAGTAGTCAGATAGCAATACCAGCGTGACCAAAGGATATAATTAGCAAGACCCACAAGAACCATCTATATCTGGAAGCAATAAGAAAATAGGTGCCAAACCACCAGCCGCATCTATCTGGTTTTTATCTCCACTCTCTAACCAGTGCAGTTATGTTGTTGCTAGCACCAGTAGAAGTGTTAGTAGAGTACACACAGAGCACCTTCTTTGCTACTGTGACGTGATAGGGCAGTCTAGTGTTGGTCTTTTTAATGTTGCCAGCATTACTAGTAATGGTAGAGCTACCTCAGTGCTAGAGTATAACAAAACCTTCAGTACTAAGGACTTCAGGACTCGAACTGCAAAAAACCCCACACTACTCTGAGGCTGATATGGGAGATGTCCCCATTACCCAGGTATCAGGGCTAGAAACAATTTTTTTGTGAGAAGCTCTCCTTCTCCCCATTGATGCTGGGAAGGGTAGTGTTGGGGTGTGGAATAGGCTGGATCGATTTAGATTAAAAAAGTGATATAAAAATCACCATTTTAATCGCGATTAAATCAGCAGGCAGGGAGCCTTAATCTAAATCATTAATTTTAATCATGTTTTGCATTTGTACTTGAGTTATTTTCTTAAGAAATGTTGATTCTCATTTGTTAGTAGCCATTAAAACATGTTGTTTTGCAACTAAATATAACCTTTACACTAAATTTGGTGGGTTTTGCTATCCAGGAGGATACATTACATCTCAACATAATTTTCAAAAATTATATCGCATAACTTAGATTTATTTATTTTTTAACATTTGTTATGTTAAGAAATGCATCAGCCACCATTTTCTATTTACTAGATTGGTAATTTTTTGCTTGCGATGATATCAAGCTCTGTTTGGATGGAAATTCAATTAAAAATGCACAAACATTTTTTATTTAATTAAAACTACCTTTTAATTAAAACTACCTTAAATAAAATGTAATTTTATTTAATTAAAACTACATAAGAAAAAAGTTTACCCAAAACATGTTATTGAGAGCAGCAAAGCGCCAAATCAAAAGGAAAGGCAAAAAAAGTTCTTTGCCTAGATTCACAAGAAGCAAGATTTCCTTGACTCCCTCCCTCTACCATAACCACAACTCCTGTTTGAGGTTCAAGTTGTGTCTTCAAAGATGACCTCACCCTTCTCCAGTCTGTTTTGTTCAGCTGCTAGGTTTCTCCCACCCAAGAGTGTCAGCTGCAATATTAGACCTTAAAGGTACAACTTGAAACAGTTTTAAGAAGTGAGTTAGTAGTAGTTTTATATACTACACCTGCCCCAAATCCCTTTTATCAGTTTCTGTGGATTTACAAATGCATTTGTCATGTTCTGGGGTTTTGTTGTTCTGAAATGTTGCTTTCCTCTGTTGCCAACACATGCAATGATTAAACTGACTATACACGATATTGTTAAATGCACAATGAACAAAAGAGACCTTCCAGTTAGTAACTGTAGGTGATACTTTGAACAGTAGTTACAACAGTAGCTGGAGAATTCAGATTTACATGACATTAAGTTGATAACCTCTCCCTCAAGGAGACTCAGATTGTCATTAATCCAAAACATTGCCACTTTTACCCCATAAGGACATGAACCTTCGGGAGTGGACAATAAGATCCAGCTATACTAGTTTAGTCATTGAGTCTGGAAAATGGAAGAAGAGACTGTTTCAGATGTTTTACTACGAGCTAAGTGCAATATTTCAGTATTAACAAAAAGAAAAGGAGTACTTGTGGCACCTTAGAGACTAACCAATTTATTTGAGCATAAGCTTTCATGAGCTGTACAAATAAACTGGTTAGTCTCTAAGGTGCCACAAGTACTCCTTTTCTTTTTGCGAATACAGACTAACACGGCTGTTACTCTGAAACATTTCAGTATTAAGTAAGCCTACACATTAAGAGATAAAAGTGAAGCACAAGGGTTTCTATACAAGATCACCAATATTAAATCAACTTACCAGGGAGTTCTTGATAACTTCACTCCTATAAAATTCTAGGAGGGAAAAGAATTAAGTGAGTAGAGAAATTCAGCCCATATCAATATTTTATGCTACAGTACAAATACTTATTTTTTAAATGGGAACTGTTTTGTAAAACAAGTCCTAGAAGTATATTCTATGCAAAGGTAACTGATGCATTAGTTCTCGTAAAAACTGAATCAAACTCTACCTAAAGAGATCAAATAGAGCTTGCCAATGTCCAAGATCTAAAGACCAGTTTTTTCCCCTCACTAATGACACTTTGTCATCCAATCTCTCCACCTGTAGCTTGAAGTAGAAGGCAAGGACCAACAGATGGAGAAAAAACCCAACATCCAAACATGCTCACCAAAAACAGGCAAGACTAAGCATACATTGCCATTTAGGGACTCAGTATTCCACAATACTGTTGTCTAGAGCTTAGTTACCATGGTGATAAGCATCTTAGAAGAATTTAAGATAGATTGTGCCTGTTCCTGGGATGCAGTAGCTGCTAGGTCAGATGTAGGAGAAATGGAATGTTTGTTCAAGAACTTGTTCAGCTTGACTGAGTCAGGCAGCTGAAAGATCAGCAGCAGGCAATCAATGCACGAGGCAAATAGTGCGGGGCACATCAGCTGCACAGAGTCATCAGAAAAGACCAAACCTTGAAGCCCTAATCTGAACAAATTTAGAGAGGCAGTGCTCCATTGTGCAGGTACTAGCTGCTTTATATATAAGAGTACCTATTTTGCTAGCAGCCCAGCTAGTGGTACTGGTGTAATCTAAGCATACAACTCACTCAGCTTGACAGCTGCAAGACTGATAGTTGGGTCTATCTGCTGGTGAAAAATGAAGAAAACGCAAAAGCTTTCATTGTTTATCTTTAGCTCATCTGAAAATACAAATGAATTTTAATGGTGCCACGTCACCAGGAAACAAAACAAATTCAAGATAGAATGAACTTCAAAAAAATTGAACAAGGCCATCAGTGTAGTTTGTATAGGAAGATGGAATTACGTGACAAATGTTGACAATAGGCCCTTACCTTTACATATCTTAGTGTTATCACACAAGTGAAGAGTGAAGTAGGTATCCAGAAGGCGATAACCATTTCTATTAACAATGTTACGTGCAGCAATATTCCGAAGGTGACGAAGCCGCCGCTAAAAAATATAAAAAAGGACATTGAGGAGCAGGAGTTAAAACTATACATTCAATTTACGGTTTTTTGTTTGTGGATAGCTGCTTTATTCTAGGAGAAAGCTGGTAATATGGGCCTGTTTAGACATCAAAAAAAGTATTCTAAAAAAAAAAAAGGACTCCATTTTGCTAGAAAAACCAGTTCAACTAGCTATGAAGACAAATGTACAAAATAGCAGGTATAGATTGGCTAGATGGAACAAACTGTAACTAGCAGCCTCTAAATGCTCAGAGTAAACAAGCACCATGACTGCCTGAGAAGTCAATCTGTTCTTAGTTCTGCTCTGGTGCACCACCTCTATTCTAAATAGGTTTTTCTACCAAGTTCATTGCCAAACTAGAGACATGTGGTTGGTTAAAAACGCTGCCCAATTCATAAAAACATAAGAACAGCCATACTGGGTCAGACCAAAGGTCCATCTATCCCAACATCCTGTCTTCCATCGGTGGCTGGTGCCAAATGCCTCAGGGGGAATGAACAGAGCATGGCAATTATTGAGTGATCCATCCTGCCATCCAGTCCCAGCTTATGACAGTCAGTGGTTTAGGGACACCCAGAGCATGGGGTTGCTGACCCTGACAGACTTGGCTAATAGCCATTGATGGACCTATCCTCCATGAATTTACCTAATTCTTTTTTTAATTTAGTTATACTTTTGGCCTTCAGCACATCCCCAATGAGTTCCACAGATTGACTGCATTGTGGGAAGAAGTACTTCCTTATGTTTTAGACCTGCTATCTACTAATTTAATTGGATGACACCTGGTTCTTGTGTTATGTGAAGGGGTAAACAACACTTCCTTATTCACTTTTTCCACACCATTCATGATATTTTAGACCTTAGCCATCTCCCCTCCTCAGTCATCTTTTTCAGTATGAACATTCCCAGTCTTTTTGTCTCTCATATGGAAGCTGTTCTATATCCCTAAATATCTTTGTTGCCCATCTCTGTACTTCGTCCAATTCTAATATTCCTTTTTTGAGATGAGGAAACCAGAACTGCACTGTGAAAGCTATATTGCCATATTCTTTAACAAAAAGACATTAATCTCATTCTAGGAAGACAGATTTCCCTGTAATGATGAATTAGTGTAATCAGTGAAACAGGCTCAAGAAATCTCTCATTGGATTGGCTAAACTTTTTATATGAAAAATAAAGTTTACTTTTCAGCATTTGTTGATTTTGTCCAAGCTAAGAGGAAATGACTAACCATTGTCCATACTGAATGAAATGACAGATTGCATCACTTATGGTCATTTTCAGTGTGTTTCTCTGACTAGCACAATATGTTGTTTGTGGTTCAAGTACTCCAGAAAATGTTACCTCCAACCTAAAGTAAACACACTTGATTTTTTTTAAATGATTTCATTGAACTATTTCAATACTGTACTATATCGTACAACAAAATTTGTGTCTTAATCCTAGATTTTGGGCCAAGGTTATCCAATAGTTTCCTTTCAAGTCTGAGCATGGTTCACAGTTGTGACCAAGCTTCTCAGTTTCACAACACGCTAAGCTCACAAAGGTCAGACTTTTAGCACAGCCATTTTTATCACAATGTACAAAATTTTACACAGTCTCCAGTCACACTCAAGTCAAAAAACCTTTTCCCTAGAAGTAGTCATTTTAACCAAGTAGATAAATTTTTGTTTGTAGAAAAAACACATACGTCACGTAGTTAAACACTTCATGGCCCGATTTTAAGTGTACAGCTCTAAGCAGCTGCTGCTTGATCCTTAACCCTTGTAAAAGTTTTCACTGGATCCCTTGTATATTTCAAAAGTCTGTTTACTGGTAGTTCATTATTTAGATACAAATATTCCTCTTGACTGGATTTACGTTGTGGTGCCTCATCCGCTCAACCTATTTCATATACCCCTATGCCCTGTCCGAGACACAGACCGAGAGCTTATTAACACCGTTTAACAGGAACAACTCTTCAGTTTATTTTAGTTTCTCAGGAAAAAAAGATTTAATACAAAATATTTAGAATCAGGAAAACATTCTTAATTAGTTTTAAGGCCAGCCATATCGTGAATCTGAACCAGAGGACAGTGGTCTTTAGCTCTTAATATTAATATTGTAGAATATACGGGAAACCATCACTGAGTCTCATGCAAAAAAAATACAAGCTTAGAAGGACAAATTAAGGGGAAAAAAAGCAAGGAAGTTCTCCCTCAATACTTGTATGGCCTCCCATCACTGTTACACTGTAGTGTGTCAGTTTTGATATATTTTTTCTTATCTTGTAATACCTCACCTACACTAATAAAGTGATCCGTCATCCTATACTTATGAACTACTACTCCAAAAACCAAAGTTAGGACAGTTCATGCAGTATATGAAACAGAAACTACTGGTAGAATTACAAGCAGGCTGAGCTTCTGATTTTAAACAAACTGTAGTGATTCACAAGCAACCATAATACAAAGTTAAGAGTTTTTCATTTCACACCAAACCGATACTTTGGCTCTCTAAAGCTAGCACTTTTTATACAATAAAAAGGTATACAAACATGCATATTTAAGATCAGGTTTGAGCCCTTGGCACACCACGTTTCAGAAGCCTTCTCTAGCCCCATGGTATAACTTTGATTCTAGATTTCTCATTGTGCCTTCCAAAAGACTGTCCTAATTCTTCCAACATATACCTCCCACCAGAGCAGTTTAAACAAATAACCTACAAGTCCTTGACTGCACAGACATTGGAGAATGTGACATCTAATAGAAAATGGTGATGGCTAAAAGTTGGTCTTCCCCACAGTCAATAAGACCCACAGTAGGCCCAACTGTCACATGGAGATACTAAGAAGAATTAACAAGAAATAATCCATGGAGCAATATCAGGCAATTCAGAGTTTGCCTGCACTGTAAACGCAGATCTGTAGGACCTGTGCTTGTGGATTTGATGTTTCCAAGCCTGCGCTTCAGTGTCCAAACTGCATTGTAAACCTGGGTTTTCAATTGTTGAACCTGCTTCTCCTAACTGTGCTGCTATGCACATACTGCACTATGCAGATCCGAGTCAGACTTTCTGCTTTTGGGATCATATACAAGGGTTCTTATCACTCTTGTCAGCTATACTTGCTCTAGGCCGTCATTTAGAGTATACCGTGGCACTTGCCTTAGATCACGAACACATCTAGCAGGGTCATTTCTGGGTCCTCACACTCCCAGAATCAGAATTAGCAAGATGGAAGAACCTGTGGAGCTCACGTTTCAATGCTATTTCAGGAGTCAGGCACAGCATCCTTAAGACACTGGTGCACGTGTTAGCAATGGTTTTTGTACGGTCGAAGACACCTCTCACAAGGTGGTAGAGACCTGGCAGATGCCATCCGGTTAATGCTCCTCCTGCCTGTTGCTGTTGCTGCAGATACCCCATAGATATACCAGTGCTTTTGGATGAGGGTCATGAGCATAAACTGGTGGGATCACATCATGCAGACTTGTGATATGCAACTGTGGCTCCAGAACTTTTGCACAAAGCAGCAGATGTTCCTGGAGCTTTGAGTAGCTTGTCCGAATCCTCCAGCATCACGACATATGCATGAGGGAGGGTGTATCGATCCAAAAGCAAATTGCCACAGCCACACAGAAGCTGTCTACCCCAGACTATTACAAGTCTGTAACTAACCAATTTGGTGTTGCAAGTCCACTGTTGAGATTGTGGTAATAAGGTTTTTAAATCTCAGTCCTGATTTCTTCACCCAAAAGGTGGTGTGCATTAATCATGGCCCTGAAATAACTGCTAGTTTTAAGAATACAGGCTGTCCAAACTGCACCAGGGCCATCGATGTGACTCATGTGCTCCTTGTGGTGGGTAAACTATGGGCACATACACCAAAAAGGTCACTACTCCATCATTATGCAGGCCCTAGTCAACCAGAGAGACAGGTTTATGGACGCTAACAGCCATGGGATGTGCTCGCATGGTACATGGAGTTTTCCAAAACAGCAGGACTTTATCTTCATGTTTAAATTGGGACATTATTTCCACCAACTGATCATTTTATAAATGGAGTCACTGTCCCCACTGTTAATCTAAGGCAGTGGTTCTCAACCTGTGGTCTGCGGACCCAGAGGGGTCCGCCGACTATGTCTAAGAGGTCCGCGAAAGACAAACTGAAAACTGAACAGAATTCAACTATATATACACAGAAATAGATTTCCAAAGGGATCTGCACTTCCATTTGAAATTTCCAAAGGGGTCCACAAATGAAAAAAGCTTGAGAACCACCTTTTCTAGGGGACCCTGCTTAGAGACATCCAAAGAAAAAAGGGTCCACTTGCAGGAGAATAAGCAATATTTAGAGGATGACCACTTGTTAGCTCAGACAGACTTTTTTTGCAAGCTTTGTTAACTATTTACAGAGTTTATTTCTAATCTTCTCCTAAAAAACTGAACATGTGTAAGTGTCACACAAGCAATTCTTCACGCATGAATAGACGTTTTACTGTAACTAAGCATTGTGCTTTCACATTTAAAAGAACGACTTTTTTAAACACAGAATCCCTCTGAAGTCTAATAACAGTTGAAAACAATAGTTTAAATACTATGAAAAAGAGCTGACAGGACCTTTAAGTCAAACAAAATGAGCAAAGAGGAATGAATAATCCTATTTTTCATCTTGGCTTTAAAATTTTTATTTAATATTTTCCTGAGTAATCATTTTTACATGATTAAGTTGGATAATGGTTTCTCAACCTGAAATCTATGTCAAAGTAAAGTCAATATTGCTAGCAAAAAGGGACTGCGGGAGCATCAACAGGATATTTATAAAAACGTATCATTCCCTCCAACACGACAATGTATTAAAAAAAATCTGGGTGAATATAAACTTATTCTGGCATCTAGTCCCTTCTGTTTTACAGTCATATCTAAAAGCCCGTCAGAACTACAGTCCAATTGAACTATACAGAGAAAGACAAAACAGTCCCTATTCCAGAGAGCTCACAATTTAAGATGACAATGAGTATGGAAAGAAGGCTATGGAAGTAGCAGTCACATGATAAACATAGGCCAACTATGTTTACAACCAGATCAATTGTGTTTTTATATAAATTAGATAAAAACAGATGCATATACAGAGTTCCTAGAGGCTATGAACGCCACCATTATCAACTGACAGATTACTGTCAGAACCATAGGGAGGGGACAGGATTTGAAACACAAGGCATGAGTCATCCCAATAACAGTTTTCTCATAAGAAGTTACTCTGGTTTACATTGAATTTTTTTTGGAATGTCACTGCTATTGTTTTCTACATATCAAAACATTATTCCAATTGATTTGCTCCTTTAATAAATGACAAGAGGCACATTTCTTAGCCTCCACAGCATATTGAGGATGATGGTATAGGTAGCAGATCCCTGATTATTAGAATTTTAGCACAATGGGCTGAAGTACAAATTTTAGTAGCCTACCTCCAGGCTTTCATGACCAACATAATACATGGAAAAATTATTTTGAGTACCATATTTGTCCTAGTCCACTGCACTTTGCAGGGAACTAGTTGAGTAGGGGGAATTAAAAATGAGAGACATGGACTTTCAATCATGTGTTTCAATTCTAGCTCCGGTTGGCAGTAAGTGGATAGATCACCAAAGCTACCATATGGTAATCAATCAATCTGAAGCAAGTTAGCGCTCTATTTCCTCCAGAACAAGTGGCCACATCACACAAAACCCACTATTGAGAAAAACAAATTCTGAACGGTGTATAAGAAATCCTTAAAGGATTATGTCCTATCTTTCATACTTTAAGTATTCCAAAGAGCTTTACAGAATCTTGAAGTTCTGAAAGCCATCAAAAATGAGGAGCAAAAAAAAAAAAAAAATCATGCCACCAAGTTTTGTCACCTAGTTCTGCAGTTACAATATTGTTACTGGAATTTAAAGCTAGTGTGTCTACACAAAACTTTTTTAGAAGTTTTACAGCACATCCAAGGGTGCAGTACTGATGAGATTCTTTATAAACAAAAATAAATCTGATTTGTTTGAAAGTGCTTGATTCTCCTTCAAATTCTGATGAGTTATTCGTTAATAATACTACCATTAAAAGTCTTTCCAGAACTATCATGGAAGCCATAAACAAGGAAGCTTAACACAAGGCACAGAAAAATATTTTCATCAATGTTCCTGTTGATATTTTGCACTTTAATCAGATCTCAAATGACTTGGCAATCCCCCTACCACACAAGAACATTCTGAACCTTAAATGTAAAGCGGAAGAAGTCTAGCTCCAAACTGCAGACAGGTGAATTCAGGTAACAGTAGGCATAATGATCTGCCCAGGATCAGACAAAGTGTGGCAGAACTTGGACCAGAAGTCAGCAGTCACAATTCCTACTCCGTTTTAACCACTGAACTCTATCCCCTTTAATGATATACTATTCCAGAACAAAATAAATATTCATAAGTCACTGCTGGAATATTGCCAAGGTAAAAAAAGTTCTGCCTTCTCTATGGATCTAATTCAGAGACCCAACCTGCAGGCAGCTGGCATACCTCAATCTTCCTGAGATATGAATCAAGGAATCCATGCAACTAACATGGCTAATGTCCAGCAGCCAAGCTTGTCCTGTCACTTCTCATGTGGAGAGGAGCAAGCCTTTGCTATGCTGATCCCTCTTCAAGTTTTAGATTAAGCTCAGTTAGATGTTTTATCTTGTCAGATCATGCAGCAACTGATCATCATGGATTGTTTATTCAGCAAAATATTTATATTGTAGTAGTAAGACCTCCAAATTCATGCCCCTTGTGCTGGATACTCTCTTCTTTGGCTATCCCTCGACGTGAGGCTGATGTCTGCCAAGGGGGTTCATTGATGGGTTTTTATGGCTGAGGAGCCCAATTTGTGCCCTGCAGACATAGTTGTTGGCTGGAGTGTTGTGCCCTTTCTTTCCTCCTTTGTCACTTCTCTGTCACATGAGCACATCTGTTCTCTTTAAAGTGGGTTGTGGGTTGGTGTACAGTGTGGCGCCACTGTGTTCTGTTCCATGCCAAGTCCCCTCAGTTTGTAGAGTTGATGCCTCCCTTTTTAAGGGGTACTTTCAGTATGTCTTTGCCCTCTACAAGCCCTTCCTTTCCTGACTTAACTGAGAAAAGAGACACCAGTGCGAATGATGAATGGTTATACACATATTGCTCTTGCTTCAAGGAGTTTACAATCTAAGAAGACAATGTGAATGAGGATAAGAGGATGGAAGTTCTAAGTGTGTGTTTTATTATGCAGTTGCAATTTTAAAATTGTGTGCGTCAACTAATCCTGTCTGCCCTCTCAAGCTGCCATTAATTGGCTTATAGTTGATCCAGCAGAGGCTAGCTGCCTTATAGATCAGTACAGGGAAGGTACTGGAGGTAAGTCTGCAACAGCCCTCAAAACATTAACACATGATCGACTAAGGGGCTACTCCCACAACTGCATTTGCATGGGCAGATTCCTGAACTTCACTGATTAATGGAGCGGAAATTCAATCCACAGAGCCAACTGAAAGATTCCGAAGAGTTTTATTCACAATAGCTTATGCTGTGAAATGAAACCAATAGTTATATTGGGGAAGGAGGTTATACAGATCTAAGTGCCTTTTCTCAGTTTACCGCATGTCACTTGGGAAGGAGTTTAAGCTAAACCAAAAAACCCAGAAAACCATTCTTACCAAAATAAGCGTCCACACAGAGATTATACCCTTATAATCTTCCTATATAGATAAAGGCTTTTGAACGAATGCTGCTAACTTAAATGTATAAACCCCGGACTCATCCTTGAGTTTTACCCCATTACCTAACACAATCCATCATTTAGGGTTCTCACAACTACCTGATGATTTGAAGCAGTCATACTTGCTGGGGTGAGACCTGCTGGGTTGAATTTACTCATTCCTGACCACTCTCTGTTCCATCTCTCCTCACTTTTAAGAGACACCTCGAGATTTTATTTTATAATTATCTTTTGACTCCTGTGCCCTATGTTTTTTAAACCTCCTCTGACTTCATCTTTTTTGAGCCAAAACCCCCACCACCACCTTTGTCTTTATCTGTAAATTTTGAGAATGTTCCTATCAGTCCACTTTTGTTACGATGTTTTACTAACAGGGGATGCTTTACAATTCCTTTAAAATTATGAGCGCTGACCATGCATGCTATGGTTTAGTGTGTGAAACTGTTTCCATTATAACCCTGTTTGTCCATAGTTTTCCAGGACTTTCATATTTTGGGCTAAAAATTTTCATGTTTAGGCCTAAAAATTTTCAAGTTTAGGCCATGCCCAAAGGGGACTGTGTGGAAAAAATGAGCAAAATCCTTCCAACTGTTTTGGAGTTGAGGGAGAGGGCAAACAGTTAACTAATGTGCATACTAATATATTAAATGGCTATAGTAAGTGTGGCTGAAGTTTCAAACTTCACAAACTAACCCTGCAACAAGAACATTTAGCTAGTTAATCAGATCACTTAATACTTGTCATAATTTGGCCCATGTTTTCCAAAGCCATAGAATGTGTCTCAAATTATTGCAGCCCTTAGGATGCCAAAGAAAGCCTTTTAAATCTGAACTGAATGCAACCAGTGCAATGTCTTCACATTTGCAGACAGCCTTAAGTAGGTGAGAGGTACGCACTGACCCTATTCATGACAATGAGGAAAGTAATGACTACATTGTTAACTAGGTCACTTAACCATTTTACCAGAAACAGCCAGTTAATAAGCTTATTCCACAGTCCCAAGTGGCCTCCCACAATTTCCTGTGTGTCAAGAGCACTAACCGTCCCTTATCCAGATGTCAAAACCCCCACCTTCCCCACAATCCCTTCAATGCACTTGTATTGTATGTTGTCAAAATATTTGCAGCCTTCTGAAGATTGAAAATGTAGCAGAGTCCAATAAGTTGATTAATATTTAACTTTTAATATTGTACTGATTCCCCAGCTTGCCACTATGTACACAAGGCCTTAATTATAATCAGTGTCTAGTTTAAATAGAGCAAACTGGGAGCACAGATGTTACTCACATTTTTAGTTACTTGAATCCAATGACACAGCTGATCATGAAATTTTAAACACAACTGTGGACTGCTCAAGAGCAGAACCATTTGAGCAGAGATCCTGAAGGACATACTGGTTAACTGGTCATGTACCAAAGGTGTTCTTGTGGGGTCTTGTCGCCCCCTTCTCTCCAACGTGCAATTGAAACCACTGGAGAAGACAGCAAAACTGATAGCACTACAGCCCCACCAGCATGCTGACAAGCACTTCTACGTCTCCTTTCCAGTTGAACCCAGATAGCATGGTGTCTTGACTTTCCCAAGCGGAGGATCAAAAATGGATCTGAGATCAATTTGGCCAAGGCTTTACCCTGGGTAAGGTGAAAATAATGCAGGAGTCAGCAACCTTCAGCACGCAGCCCATCAGGGTAACCTCCTGGTGGGCCGCAAGACATTCTGTTTACGTTGACCGTCCGCAGGCCCCCCATGGCCATGGTTCGCCGTTCCCAGCCAATGGGAGCTGCGGGAAACAGCAGAAGGCCATGCCTGCGGACAGTCAATGTAAACAAAATGTCTCACGGCCCGCCAGCGGATTACCCTGATGGGCCACGTGCCGAAGGTTGCCGACCCCCATAATAATGGATGGCTAAAGGGAAGAAAGACTGTATTACAAGGATGGTGCCAGTAACAATGAGAAAACCCTAAAAGTTCTTTCCAGTTTTACAGGTATTAGTGGTTCAAACAGTATTTTCAGTTGTGTGTACGAAATATCACTAGAATAGATACTTTCAAAATTCATTACAGTTTTTAAATAGATCCACCATAGCACATAAAGGGTCTGCTAACTCTTTTTACAGGTATACAGTCTCAGTATAATGTGGCACATACCCTTAACCTTGCATATGCTACAGAGCAACCTTAACTCTGCAATTCCTAAATTGATCCTTTAGCCATGCAACTTCAATGTTTTTATTTAAAGATGGAAGCAACTTCAGTGTCCAAGACTTGCAAATTCTTTTGCAACCAGGAGAATTCTCAATAATGCATATGAATTCCATAACTTGGAGCTATGAGTCTAGACACCACTGAAAGACCTGGACTCGCACACTTTAAGGAGGTAAATGGAATGAAGGCCCTCTTCTGCAAGACCTATGAGTAAGGCTCCATGTTTGTTCACGGATTCTGTGACTTTCTGTAACCTCCGTGACTTCTGGAGCAGCCTGTGCAGCTGGCCTGGGAACTGCCTGAGCAGCTCGGGCAGCCCCGGGGCCAGTCGCTGGGACAGTCTTGACCCCTCTCTGCCCCCCAGCAGCAGGAGTTTGGGTATGGGTGGGCTGAGGATTGGGGTGTGGGGCACTACTTACCTGTAGGGGTGCTCCCCAGAAGGGCAACAGGAACTCCCCTCCCTCAGCTCCTAGCTCTACTTGCTGCCTCTGATAGGAGATGCAGAACCAGGACTTAGGGCGGAGTGGAGGCAGCATGTGGAGCTAGGAACGGGAGGTCGCTGCTTTCCAAGAGCCAAGTAGGGAAGCTGCCCCAGCCCGCCAACCTCCCCCTCCCCCCCACCCCGAATACCCGCATGCCCACCCCCGAGTACCCATGGCGCCCCAGGGCTGCCCCTCCCCACCAGCACCCATAGCACTCCCAGGGCCACCCACCCCCACCCCTAAGTTTTAGTCAGGGATATATAATAAAAGTTATGGAACAGTCACAGGCCATGAATTTTTGTTAACTGCCTGATCAGTCCATGACTTTTATTAAAAATACCCATGACTAAAATGTAGCCTTATGAGCTGCAAAACACCCAAGATACATCAGTGGCACTCCCTTCTGTAAGTCTTAAAGGGCTTAAAGCAGCATTCCCTAAGTTCCATGCATCTTAAGAGCCCTTGCCTTTCACCCCGTCCACTTTTTACTACATTTTTCTCTATGCAGCCACATACACTGTGTATGCATGTACCACTAAGCTTTTTAAGCTTGTGCCCTCTAGGAATTGAGCAAGACAAGAGAAGATTTACTTCACATGTATCATTTGCACAGAGTCAACTGTTAAATCAAGAACTATTTTCACTAGCACAAACTAATTGTCAGTGAAAGATATTTCACTAACAAAATTTCAGCTTTCAATCTCCAGCTGTTCAGCTGCAGAACTGTTTAAAAGTAGGATGCAATTTTTAAATAAGAAAATCATGTTTCCCCTCTCCTGGTACTTAAAGGCCACTGAAAAGTTTTTGTTTCGCTTTCAGAGATGTTGAACTTTGAGCAGAAACCAAGCTTGAAAAATCTGAACTGAAACATAGGGCTAGAATTAAGACAGTTATGCAGCCTTTAACTATAGCTGTCACTGACATTCCTGCTGTAATAAAAAAAACTTATTGCAGAGTTGCCACAAGGTGAAAGGTAAGGGTTACTGTTAGTTTGGGAAAAATCAGCTAAGAGGTCTACCCAATTAATGTGTCAAGAGGTTTGCTTAAGATAACATCTAACAAAACTCATAAGGGGAAGGAGAAATGAACTCCCCTTGGGTAAGAAGGATCTCAGTATTTGAGATGGCCCATTTGGAAGTGGGTTCTTTGAGAATAATTGTGTATGTTTGGGATCTGGAAGAATGCTTCATTAGCTAAAACTGGGATTTGTGAAGAGGCAAATAAAGTCTATTTGTTAACGTCAGAACAACCAACCATCTTGGTCTATAGCAGATGATGTAAATCCTAATGGAGAACTGCAACACTGATTTTCAAAGCCAAACAGGAGTAGTTACCTCCTCACAGGCAGTCATTACAACACTTTTTTTTTTTTTTTGCGCTTTGGCCTTTTTAATATACCATCCTCCCTTCCCCTCAAAAAGTACCCAAACTCTGTTTTCCCCCAGGGTCTTTCCTTGGGAAATACTTTAATTCACAATTTCAGTTTTATGCTTGGAAAAAAAGTGACAGTTTTCTGTCTCAAAACTCTGATCACTGCAGCTGGTAATTGCTCACCAATAGCAAATAATTATGTGAAACAAAGAAGAAATTATGACTTACAAATCCACACACTACCTTTTAACAGAGTGCAGAACCAGTGAGTCAGACAAGACCAAAACTAAAATTCATATCTAGCTGTTGATATGATCCCAGACCATATATTTGCATTTCCCTCTACCCCATCAGTTTACATACACCATCCAGATTATTAATACTTATATCAATCCAGTAAATCTGACTGACCCATAGAAATTCCATTCACATAGAATAGGCTAAATTTTGTGCAAATAGTAGCATGTGAACAGTTAAAATGAAATAGGGAGATCTTCAGATATCATGGGCAGTGAATACCATTGACTTTATTATCCTTAAGACCCAAATTAATGGGTTAGATGTAACAAGTTAGAGGCTCAAAATATAAAACATTACATTCTCTACATGAGCTGGGAGTGGAAAGGAAAAGAGCAAATGCTCAGAAAACTACTAACAAGAAATTAAAGAAACTTAAAGCAAACAATTGACTTCCTTCCTCATATCACTCCAACAGCTATATTTATCATGTAGTCACTGCAATGATAAGGACCCAAAACAATTCTACATGAGAAGTGATAGATAAGAAACTGACCAACATACAACAGATATCTGAAGAATGCAACCATAAGTTAAATAGTATCTGCCCCCAACCCTGCTCTCAGCCAGATCAATTTTGCCCTCCATATCTTATGAAAATAGGAAAGATATGCATACTTATCTCTCTAGTTCCACAACAAGGAAAACTTAAAAGCATTTTAAACAAGCTCTCTAAAGAATTTCCTTTTATTTTACCTATATAAAAGGCTTACCTTTTACAAGATGAAGTCCCAAAGAAGGAACTTGGTTCAATGCTACAATGGGGCAAGGAGGAACTTGGTTCAATGCTACAATGGGGCAAGGATACTAGTGGTTAGGAAATGGGACCAAACTGAAGACCCTTGGTTCCAGTCCCTACTCTGCCACAAGCTTGAGAAAGTCAGTTCATCTCTGTGCGTAAGTTTGTCTCCTCCACAGCCAACCTGTAATATTCCTTTACCTCACAGGGTGGTGTTGACAGGTTTATGAATGCCTGTAAAGCACTTTAAGATCCTCAGATGGAAGACTTTTAAAGTGTAAATAGATGCACTTAATTGTGATACCAAGCTTGCATCACCAGCTCCAAACAAGGCAGTTTCAGTCTTAGTAAGAGCCACCTGATTTCACACAAACAGACTGCATGCACTACATTATATATGCTTTTAAAGGGTGTGCATGCCTAGTTATTACTAATAAAATTTGTAAATAAAGATAAAATGCTGTCATGACACAAAGCAAGGGTAGAGCAGACAAAGACGACCCGACAGGAGTTTATCACCTAGTTTTGTCCTTAGTAGCTAATATATGGACTATAATTAGCTTGTAATTTAAAAAAGCTTGCGTGCAACTCTATGAAAGCATCAAGATATCAAACAACTTGTATCATTAGAAGATACTAGCAGTTAGCACTAAGCTACGTATCATATTTCAATGCTAAGCATACAATCTATACCCTCCTTAGGAATAGACTGGGGGAGTAGAAGAATAACAAAGTTGAAAACTGCACTGTGTATACAGCAAGAATCTAGTCCCAAATTGTAACAGTTTTAAAGCCTTGTCTATATATGAAGTTGTACTGCTTTAGCTATAATTAGAGATATACGTCCTAGTGTGGATGCAGTTCTACTGTTATAAAGGTGCCTTATACTAGTATAGCTCTTCCCAACAGGAAGGGAAGTACCAACATAAGGCACCTTTAATGGTACAACTGTGTCCATACTAGGGATTTTACCACTACAACTATTGGGGGAGGAAGGGAAAAATCAAACCCCTTACTGAAATAATTATTCCAAGCCCAAAAAAGGTGAAAATCCCAATTAAATGCTAAATTTCCTGTCTCCTTTCAGCCATTCATTTTTCTCCTCTAGTGTTGTTTAACACTTCACTTCCTCTTTTATACAAAAGCTATCAGTGTCCTATAACTAGTAGGAAAGTTTAAAAAAATTACTCCATTTTTTACTACAGATTAATAAAATTATATACCATAACAGAAAGAGTCTCTTTGCCATTCCTTTGTAGTTAATAAAGCTAGTGGCTCACACATACTTGTTCTCAAATTTGGACAAAAGTTGCTTCCACTCCCATCTCCAGATTGTGTTTTTGTTTCAAGCAGAAGGGACATTCACCAAGCCAGCAACATCTCTTCATATCCATGCTAAAAATCTCGATTCTATCACACTGCTTACAAGAAGAGAAATGTTATGTATATGCCTTAAGAGACAGTGGGGAATTAACCCTTGCTAAAACATTATTTGTTCTTATATCCATTTAAGTCATGTCTGACTTCAGACTGTATGCCCTTCAGGTGAGGGATTGCATTTTAGTATTTTATTATTAGAGTCCAGAAATCTAGCCAAGTATTTGGATTTATGGGGCCGCTAAGGGAACCCACAGCTCAGCAAAATAGACTCAATGGACTGGAATTCCAGCCATAACTTTATAAAAGTTATGTTAATTTGTTAAGGTTTGTTTGAACCCAAGATCCAGGGGAATGGTTTAGTAGTATAAACTTCAAATTTAATATACTCAGACACCTTGGAATGAGAGCTGAATCTCAAAAGGATCAATTCATCCCTCATTCCTAAGAGGCAGATTACATAATATGTAGCTTACTGTGTTGGGGTCTTTCACATAAAACTTCAGAGCAGACAGGAGCCGTGCTTTTATGGACATTAAGATTTTTTGTAAAACAGCAGAAGGATTCAGATCTCCTACTCACCAGAAATTCACTATTCAAAGAGGAGACAGAGAGCCCCAATCCCCGGCAAGAACTTCAGGATACTGCTTAATATGTATGTTGTAATCTAAGAATATACTCTTTACCCCAACCCTCCTGAAGATCATTTATTGTGGTTGGTTTCAGAGTTCAATGCAAGTCTCTAAAAATGATCATGGGACAACTATAGAATTAGAGGGACATCAATCTTTAATCAATGGTCCCCAGAACAAGCTAGAGTAACTCTATGCACTAACCTAAGTTACATCTATCTGACTGGAGCGTCTAAGTAGTACAAACAAACAAAAACAAAAACAAAAGTTCTCAAGTCCCCCTGCCAATTTCTGTGGTTTTACAGTCACATTTTCCTCCTCTCTCACAGATGGGGCAGAGAAAATTTTTAGAAAGACTCACACAAACAGAAAATGAACTACAGTGAATACATCAATGCATAATGTAAAGATGAAAAACTAGAGGAAATTACAGTAAGCGGTTACTCAAAATTCAAAAAGTGTGATATTTAAGTTGACTGCATCTCACATATATATATTAATTAGACATTTATTACAAGCTGAGTGTTAATGCAGTGGTTTACATAACAAGAAAATTGACTAGACACAAAACTTGAGGGCCTTCAATCATCATCCCCACCACAGTTCATTAAGATCTCCAAACCACCTCATACTGAAATCAATGGCAGAATTCTTAGCAATTTCAACACGAGCAGAAATGGGCCACAGGCTACATGAAACCATGAAAAGGGGCATTCCTCTCTCTAAATAACTACACATTACTTTCCGTTTGATCAAGAATCAGTAATTAGTCAGCAACTTTCAACAAATCACTTTACTGAAGCATGACTGGCTCCCAATGTTAAGACTGCATTTTTGTTCAGATCCTTCCGTAACTGCAAGCCTAGAAGTCTGTCATAGGCTGTCTGAAGGAAGGAATAAGGACTAGAAAACTTGTTTTATGTGGTTACATACCAAGGCTAGAAAGATACCTTATGGTCCTCTTGACCCCGGTTAGCTGCTCCATGCATGATGAAGCATTCAGCCACTAGAATGAAGACAACTCAATGGACTATTTTATTTCAAAAAGTAGTTTTTCAGATGAGGAAGTATGTCAGTTTCGACAGTTTTTAGGTTCATTGATCCTGTTCTTTAGCCAAAGAAGAGACGCTAACATTTTGACAGAATTGTAGGCTAATTACATCCTCAAACAGTGCAAACACTACACATGCATATACAATATTTGGTATATGCTACAATTTAAGCATTTTTTTCTTTGCTGGGATAAATAGCTTTGAACTCAGGTCACCATTTCTCTTGTTTGCACAGTTCCAGGGTGGCACCGACTGTTCTAATAAGGCACCAAGTACTGGTACATGAATCAGTAAGTGTACATATGTGCTCTGTGCTAGCAGTAGAAAATCAGCCTGAGTCATGTGGGATTGCACTCAGATTTTTAAAGTTATACAAACATTAGAATAAGATACAGCTATTAAGTCAGAATGACTTTCATATTATTTTTCATTAACAGAGAAATGAAAAGCATTTAAAAATAAGTATCTATTTGTATTTTTGCTTAGATTTAAATTTCAGCTATACAATAAAAACAAAATTGACTGCTCCTTCACCTATGTGCCAAAAACACAGTACAGGCTCAAAAGTTTCACCATTGTTGCCTACTATGATTATTAGCATTTTTTAAGGGGGAAAGGAAGGAGACGTTTGCAGGGTGTTATTGCCCTGAAGGCGTAAAATGAAAAACATTTTACACCTCAGTCTAAACCATGGGCATCAAGGCCAGATACTATGGTGGGGATGGAAGTCTGGTCTTAAGGTTAAGACACTGGAGTAGTATTCAAGAGCCTTGGCTTCAATTCCAAGCTCTGTCACAGAATTCCTGTGTGTTTAGAATGTAGGCTCTTCAGACCATGGCTTTTATGCGTTTGTATAATGCCTAGCACAACAGGCCCGCAGGCTCATAGATGCTACTTTAACCCTTCTAATATTAACCACCATCACACAAGTGGATCCTCCAAAAATGTGAGCATCAATCTCTTTTTATTAGGTCTCTTCCAGATCTTTTGGCAGGGAGCGGTTTTACAATGGAGCTAGTTTTCTCTTCAGCTGATTTTGATGTCTATTGATGTTCTCCGAATCATGCTTAGGTACTTATCTACAGGCACATAGAACTAAGAAATGCAGCTTCCTTCTGTTCTTTAGCTGTCAGTTACAACTGGAGCAAAAAGTAACACACCCATTTCTGAGGATGCAGATTAAAGTCTTATTTGATAGGGCTTCAAAGAAAAAAAAAAACAGAAAAGGATAATCTCAGTCACTAATTATACACACTGATAAAGGTAAGAGTTTTGAAGTTTGACTTCTAACATTATACTACTCCAATTCACATTCTGAGCCACTGGGTATGTCCACAGTACAGCCACTGCAGCTATGTCACTGTAGCATAAACACTTCCTCAGGCAACAGAAGGGGTTTTCCCCATTGTTGTTGTTAATCTATCTCTCTGGGGGCAGGTCTACACTATGGGGTTAAGTAGACCTAAGTCAGGCAACTCCAGCTATGTGAATAACGTAGCTGGAGCCAATGTAGCTTAGAACAACTTACTGTGGTGTCTACACCGTGCTGGGTCGATGGGAGAAATTCTCCTGTCGACTTACCTTACGCTTCTTGTTCCGGTGGCATGCTGGAGTTGACAGGAGAGAGCGCTGTGGCCGATTTAGCGGGTCTTCACTAGACTCGCTAAATCGACCCCGGTAAGTGCAGACATGCCCTAAGAGGCACTAGTTAGGTCAACAGAAGACTTCTTCCTTCAGCCTAGCTACATCTACACCAGGGGTTATGCTGACTTAACTACAGTGCTCAGCACGTGAAGCTTTTCACAGCCCTGAATAACGTATCTAGGTGGATCTAATTTTTTTAGAGTGTGGACCAGGCCTTGAGTTATTCTTAAATAAATGAGCTACAAGAATCTGTATTCATGAGAGAAAAGCACGAGCTTTGTTAAATACACACTGCTAAACCTTTATACGATTATAACAGAAGAAATTGGGTTACTTACTTAACCTTGTTTTAAACACTCTCCAAGATTAAAAGGCTCACCCAGTGAGCCAACAGCCAAACTAATAAACAAGAAAGATGGGGTAATCAGAAAGAGAGAGTAGGAGGTGGGCAGAGTCTCATCAGTTTTTTAAACAGCAATAATGGAACCATTTTTACTGACAGACACTCCAGAAAGATTTTTTTCTTTCCCTGATTCCATTAAAACAATAATATTTGTCCAATCACTGCAAAAAAGCGTAAAACAACTTAACTTGGGGGTCTGGGAAACAGAAAAGATTGCTAGATACTGCAATGCCACACACGCCTTCAAAAAAACAACTGTTTCCATGTTGCCACCTATGAAGCCCAATGAATCTGTCCCGCTCCTCTCAGTGCTCCACAGATTCCCCTTTTCTTCCCCCACCCCACATATCCCAAGGACTTTCCCCCATAGCTGCCTCTGCAGCATTTATCCTGCTTACCAATACTTTGGCGAATGCCCACCCTAGCGCCCCCCCCCGGCGCAGTCCCCGCCCCCCCCCCACCTACCCCTAGCGCCCCCCCCGGCGCAGTCCCCGCCCCCCCCCACCTACCCCTAGCGCCCCCCCCGGCGCAGTCCCCGCCCCCCCCCACCTACCCCTAGCGCCCCCCCACCTACCCCTAGCGCCCCCCCCGGCGCAGTCCCCGCCCCCCCCACCTACCCCTAGCGCCCCCCCGGTGCAGTCCCCGCCCCCCCCACCTACCCCTAGCGCCCCCCCACCTACCCCTAGCGCCCCCCCCGGCGCAGTCCCCGCCCCCCCCACCTACCCCTAGCGCCCCCCCCCGGCACAGTCCCCGCCCCCCCACCTACCCCTAGCGCGCCCCCCCCCCGGCGCAGTCCCCGCCCCCCCCACCTACCCCTAGCGCGCCCCCCCCCCGGCGCAGTCCCCGCCCCCCCCACCTACCCCTAGCGCGCCCCCCCCCCCCGGCGCAGTCCCCGCCCCCCCCACCTACCCCTAGCGCGCCCCCCCCCCCGGCGCAGTCCCCGCCCCCCCCACCTACCCCTAGCGCGCCCCCCCCCGGCGCAGTCCCCGCCCCCCCCACCTACCCCTAGCGCGCCCCCCCCCGGCGCAGTCCCCGCCCCCCCCACCTATCCCTAGCGCGCCCCCCCCCGGCGCAGTCCCCGCCCCCCCCACCTATCCCTAGCGCGCCCCCCCCGGCGCAGTCCCCGCCCCCCCCACCTATCCCTAGCGCGCCCCCCCCCGGCGCAGTCCCCGCCCCCCCCACCTATCCCTAGCGCGCCCCCCCCCGGCGCAGTCCCCGCCCCCCCCACCTATCCCTAGCGCGCCCCCCCCCGGCGCAGTCCCCGCCCCCCCCACCTATCCCTAGCGCGCCCCCCCCGGCGCAGTCCCCGCCCCCCCCACCTATCCCTACCGCCCCCCCCCGGCGCAGTCCCCGCCCCCCCCACCTACCCCTAGCGCCCCCCCCCCGGCGCAGTCCCCGCCCCCCCCACCTACCCCTAGCGCCCCCCCCGGCGCAGTCCCCGCCCCCCCCACCTACCCCTAGCGCCCCCCCCCCGGCGCAGTCCCCGCCCCCCCACCTACCCTTAGCGCCCCTCCCCGGCGCAGTCCCCGCCCCCCCCAACAACAGTCCCCTCTCTTCTCCAACCGCTCGCCCCAGAGACCCTCCTACCACCACCACCACCACCCCCGTTACCACTCCCAGGCCCTTCCCGGAGGCCCCCCGGAGGCCCCGCGCCCACCCCGCCCCCGGCTACCTGCTGCGAGGGCAGCTCCACATGCAGGGCCCGGCTGCTGGAGCCCGCGGGTAGCGCGGCGGGGCCGACGGCCGAGCTCATCCTCACGGGAGGGCGGCGGCCCAGGAGCGCGGGAGGCGCCTGCGCATCGGCCCCGCGGCCCCTCCACCGCAAACGAGCACCAAGGGGTTAATGGCGGTAGCAGCACCGAGCCGGGACCGCTCACTCAGGAGCCATATTACCGCAGTGCTGGGAGAGATCCGACCGCTGATTGGCCCGTGGATATAAGCGGTGGGACTCCGAGCTGCCTGACCGCACAACGATTGGTAGCTGCAGGAGTCAATCAACGGTGCTTTCAGATAAGCCCCCTCTCTGTCAAACCGCGGAAAGGTATATGCCTCCAACAGCCTCCTGATTGGGTGAAGTACTTCGACGGCGAGGCGGAACGACAACAGAGGATGGCGATGCTGATTGGACAACTTGGTTGTAATTGACAGATAGCTGTACCCCATCACGTGGGGACGTGTTTTTATCACGTGAGATGAGAAAAATGTTTTTCAGGGTAACGTCCAGGGAGGGAGCCAGTCACCATGGCAACAGAGGAGCCCGTTAGGCTGGCCTGGCCCAGCTTCGGACTGCCCTGGCGGTGACAGGCCAGGAGCCTCTCCCAGGGTGCAGGCACCCGCCTCCCTGTCCCCAGAGCCCAGCAGGCAGCGCAGCCCGCCCACAGTGCCTCCTGAGGCCTCCTTTTAAAAGTCTTGATCCCTTGCACCTTAATCTCCTGTGGGATTGCACCGACTTCCCTTGTCTGTGGAGGAATTGCCATCTGAGTGAGGGAAATATCTTGTGGGGTTGGGGGACGCCCACCACCAGCCTCTCAGCTGCAAAAAGGGACCAGCCAAATATGCTGGTGGCCCATTAAAAGGGAATCCCCTCTCCCAATGGGGGGAGGGAGGGATAGCTCAGTGGTTTGAGCATTGGCCTGCTAAACCCAGGGGTTGTGAGTTCAATCCTTGAGGGGGCCATTTAGGGATCCAGGGCAAAAATTGGGGATTGGGCCTGCTTTGAGCAGGGTGCTGGACTAGATGACCTCCTGAGGTCCCTTCCAACCCTGATATTCTATGATTCTGTCCCAAAGACTTCTCACAGGGAGCATGTAGGCAAATGGAGACTGCCTGCCCAACAGGGGCTGCCTGACCCGCATGTCAGAGCAGCAGGGAGAAGGTATCAAAAGCGAGACAGTGACATCATTGCTTGGCCTCACACCCCAACAACTCGATACTTGGAAACACATCTGGAGTCCAAAGAGTTGGAACTGGGGGAGGGTGGTCCCAGGCCAAGAAAGAGTTCTAGCCTGTGTGTTGAGGATCTGATCTGTTTGTACCATCTGTCAGGGTGAGACACTGCTTGATTCAAATCCTGTTTAGTTTATAGAACTCAGGCTGTGAATTTATTTTTATTTCGTACATAACCAACTTTGATCTCTACTCTTGTTACTTATAATCACTTAAAATCTATCTTTCTACAGTTAATAAATCTGCTTTATATTTTATCTAAAACAGTGCTGGTAGGGTGACCACCTTTTCAACAGGCAAAAGCGGGAAACATGCAGGAGCACTCCCCCCAAGGGCCCCACCCCTACAGCTCCTCTTCCCCAGAGGCCCCACCCCTGCTCCTCCTCTTCCCCCTGAGGCCCTGCCCTCTTGCCAAACCAGGCCAAAGCTGGACTGTGATAAGAGCCTGCAGAGGGTCTGAGACTTCGGGGATCCCCACAGTGGCTTGGGATCCCTGAGCGGCTCTTACCATGGCCTGTACTGACCGGTCAACCATGCACCTCATTTGGAACTGGAAGTACGCAATCAGGCAGCAGCAGAGATACACACACAAAAAAAGCAAATGCAGGATATAGAGCAGTACTGTGTTAAACGTAAACTACTAAAAAATAAAGGGAAAGTTTAAAAACAAAAAGATTTGACAAGGGAAGGAAGCTGTTTCTGTGCTTGTTTCATTTAAATTAAGATGGTTAAAAGCAGTATTTTTTCCTGCATGGTAAAGTTTCAAAGCTATATTAAGTCAATGTTCAGCGGTAAACTTTTGAAAGAAACACCATAATGTTTTGTTCAGAGTTACGAACATTTCAGAGTTACAGACAACCTTCATTCCCAAAGTGTTTGGAACTCTGAAGTTCTACTGTATATCTCAACATTTTCAGCCAGTATTGCCAACCTCATGCATTAAAACATCATTAATCCAGGCACAAAAAATCATGAGATTTTTAAAAATAATACATTTTGGGTTCATTTTGTTTGTGTTCTGCTTTCTGCGCCCTTAGGTTGCATTCTAAAGCTTTTCACCTTAACAATGAGGGCTAGAAACTTTTTTTTTTTTAATGAAAGCTGAGATTCTTTTGCCATCTCTTTATTCCAGAAGTTGGGGCCTTAAAAATAAACCGAAAATCAAAAGACTCGTGTTAAAATTATGGGAGTTAGTTGTCAACACAGTATACTCTTAAAACCAATTCTGCTTATTAGCTAAAGGAGAGAAGTGAACATTCCAGTTTGTAGGTATAGCTGTTTATTGAACTTCTGCTTTTTTTGCATTATTACTGATAATTCTACTATTTCCATCTGGTAATGGACCAGTACCATTGTCAGAAATATATTTGTTCCTGGTATATTTTTAAATATCCTTCTTATTGTCCTGAAGTCTGCTTGCCCTAGATTTCTCCTTGTGTGCCTTGTCTTCCATTATTAATTTTCTACAATTCTTACCTTCTGATTTATATCCATTACTATCAGCTTCCTCTTTCTTCCGTTTGTTGTGTTATTTATTTATTTTTTTACAGCTGCCTTCACTTCCCCTATAAACAAGTTTTGGTTTTGTTTTTTTAACCAGCACAGTCTTCTTCCTCAGATATGGGATTGTGACATTTCAGACATCTAGTAAGGTGTTCCTTTCTGATTAAGTTCTTCCTCCCAGCTGATTGGTTTTATAATTATTTTCAGCTTTGTGAAATTGAATCTATTAAAGTACAAGTATATATATTACTGGTCTGGACTTTACTCTGCTTGCAGATTATAAATCTGATCAAGGCATGATCACTTGTACCTAAACTAGCATTAACTTTTAATTTTGTCATCGGTTCCTCTTTATCTGTTAGGACAAGGTCTAACATCGAATTCCTGTGTTGGCTGCAACACTGTTTGAGTTAGGAAATTGTCATCTGTAATGTTTAGAAATTCCAAGGATATTTTAGTACGGGCAACATGAGACCTCCAGCATGTCACTCAAACTGAAATCCCCTATTTGTTTCTTACACATCATAGGTAGGTGTGTAAAGAGATGATCATCCTTTTCCTGGTGTAATTTGGTGGTCTGTAGCAGACATCAACTAGTACCCTCATGCAGTACATGCAATTTCAGGTTGAGTGTTTTGATGAAGTTCTGAAAATTGAGTTTATAATGAGAAGCTAGAACCTCTCAATAATAACTTAATCCACAAGAGCAATATAAAAGCTGTCATGGCATAGTCCCAGAAGATTTGATTAAAGCACTGAAAAAGCATTGGAGTTACTAATCCTCGGGCAAATCCTGTTTGCACATAAATCTATGGGAGTTTTGCCATTGACATCAGTGAGAGAAGCATTTCTTTATACCTTTTCTTTGTATAACATAGCTCTCACTTCACTGTTTGTGTGGTTTTCCTCTGTATTTTATTATAGTATTTCATCAATGAAAAGTCCAAGACTAGTGTACTGTAGGTAGCAGCCTATGGCAAAATCAGGCTGGCATGATGTAATGACGGTGCAGTCTGCTTTTGATTTTTTGTTATTTAACAAAACAAGTTTTTTCACTGTATGTCAAGATATGAGAATCTCAAAATACTCTTGAATTACTTGTGTTGTTTGGAAAGGTTCAGGTACAAGGTGTTTTCTTACAGCCGCTAACACAATACGTAGCTGGAGAAGGAGTTTGGTTACAGCTAAACAGAGACTGGGAGAACTATTCAACAATTTAACCATTAAAAACTAAAATTCTCCCTCTGAAAGAAAATTAAGACACAGCCAACAACAACAAATCCTCTGTCCACATAATAAAGAAAATGGACCAGGTCCTCAGCTAAAGTAAATCAACATAACTCCACTGAAGTTCATGGAGTTATACAATTTATATCAGTTGAAGAGCTGACCCTATCCTAATTCATAGTTCAGATTAGAATTTTGCCCTTTTCCAACTCATTGTGAGAAGGAATTTATTGCCAGAGGCGCCAAAACAATCAGTACCTACGGTTCCGTATGTGTTGTAATACCAAGGTATTTATTACAAGATGATAGGATGGGATTTCTTTGCTTTTGATAGCTTAAGTGTGAACTTTACATAGTTTAATATGGATCTGTAGATTGTATGTGGCCTGCGAATAATAATAGCATATTCTGAATATATTTCATCGTAGAATTTATAAACTCTTTTGGGCAGAGACTGTGACTTCCTCTATGTTTTATATAGTACCAACCACTCTGAAGGCACTTAAATTATTAATAATAACGGTAATACAGTGCTGAAAATCTCAGCTGTGCACTGGGAATTACATCAGATCCTTTGTAATTGGCTAAAGACTTAGCAAATTGTAATTTGAAATTTTCTACCAATAATGATGTCTATTTGTGCACATTTGATGATTATAGAGTTACCTAAATTAAGGAGTGAGACAATACCAAGAGAAGGAATAGTCCTTGATCTGTTTTTATCATGAAGGGATTCTTCAGGTAACATTTCTGTAGCTGCAGCAAATATACAGATATGTAGTACTCATAACTCCATCAACAAATCCTCAGTTCTGCTCATGTGAATCCAATATACTGCTACAGCAACAATGTTTTCAGAATAATCAACTTGCTTTCAGGCAGGGAATGTAAATACTTAACAAGCTTATGAGTCTTGTGTTTATGTAAGAACTAAGCTCACAAAATCCCCATGATAAGAGGGCTATTCATTTCAATACTAAGGCTGGCCAGAAACTATTTCTTCCAGTCACTTTTTGGAAAATAAGGCCAAGAAAAAATTAGAATGATTATTAGGAGAATTTTAAGAAGCATTTTTAATGGAATAGAACAAACCATCCTTTAGAAAAAATATATTTCATGTCTCAAAAAACTGCTCAAGGAAATTGGATGGGGGGCCACTAAGAAGCAGGCAGGCATTGATAGAAGTGGTTGTCAATTTATTATGTATTTTTCTTCTGAATCATTAGTATATCAATGCCCTTTCAGTTAGGTGGCATTGAATCAAAAGCAATGCTGTTAGGGGATGCTCTGCTGTAGAGGCTGCTGTCTTTCAGATGAAATGTAGAACAGGAGCTCTGACCACTGATTGTATCAAGATTCCATGGCATTTTTTGCAAGATTAGATGTGTTAATGACAGTGCTTTTGCCAAATTCCAAATCAGGTGATTGCATTCAGTCTAATTCCCACCCTAGCCATTCGTGCATGCAGTTCCCTCAAATGTATGTGCAGTCACTGCAATTGCATGCACAATTTACGCACACAAATAAATACACGTTTGCTCATGGCAAAGTACGTGCAGAGTTCTGAAAGTCTGTCCCTGTATGTTCTCCTGTGTATTCATTTGTCTGGAAATCTGGAAAATCCTAAATTTCTATGAGATAATGTACTGGTAATTTATAAGGATATTTTCTAATTCCTTTGTCACACATACTATCCTCAGGTTTCAAAGTAGCAGCCGTGTTAGTCTGTATTCGCAAAAAGAAAAGGAGTACTTGTGGCACAGTCTCTAAGGTGCCACAAGTACTCCTTTTCTTTATACTATCCTCAGAATCACTTCTAATCTTATCATTTTCTGGTAACAGTATAAATTCCCAAAGTAAAGATGTCTTATTTGGTTAAGACATGTTTGCTTTGTTGATCTGGAATGGCAATCCTATATGATGAAAGGACTGCTTTTTTTAGAGGTGCTGATCACCCATGACTCCAGTTCAAGTCCAGGGGACTGTTCCTCTGATAATCCAGCCCAAACTATTCTACAGCGTAAGCAACGTTGCCATCTCTCTTGATTTGATCACAAGATTATTATTAAAAACTTCTGATTTTTAAGCAGTTGTCATGATTTTCAAGTCCTGACTCATGAATTTTGAATGCTTGGGGTTGGCAGTACTGCATAAATACAGTCAGTACAGGCAATGGCTTCATGCCTGACTTGTATGCACCACCTCGAAGGGTAAGAGAATAGTTCAGTCTCCACTCCCATTCAGATTCTGGCTTCTCTGGTGCAACTACCAACCAAGGTGACAATTCTGGTAGTATTATTTATGTGATGTCAACATGTGGCCACCAGGAACTAGACAGAGACCACCAATTCATATCACATAAGCTGCTAAACAGCTATGAGCTAGTATAATTTTCAGTCACAGACCTGAAGGTGAAAATAGGCCCTTTTCAGTTTTAGATGCAATCTGGAACCAAAACCATAGGTGCAGGTTCTGATCCTGGAAATGGAGTCCCAAGCCCCCTGAAAGTCCCAAACATTTCAGATTTGAGATTCTGGATTTTGTCTTATCTGGATTGCATTTAGATTAACAGCTGTAGCTTAATGAAAATATTTGGCTATTGAAATTAGAGCCCTAAAGGGAAATGGCCCATTAGTCTTTGTTTACTCTCTTAGCATTCTTGAGCTTATGTCTTTGTATCAATTCTTGCAACTTCCAGAGCAATGACCTGAATTAGGAACATTAAGAAAAAGCATCAGTCTGGCTTTTAGAAGCGTTGGCGTAGGGTGAATTTATGAGACCTGACAAGATCACAGGACAAGGTTCCTGGTTTGATTTTAACATGTTGTAACAAACCTCAGACCACCGAGGACTCCGTAGTTGTCATTAATCTGCACACCACACACACTCAAAACTTCACAGTGAGATTAGAAAGATAGGTCAGATCATCCTGCTCCAGAAACATAGGTCCCTGTCATTGAACTAAAAGAGGAGTCTCCTTTAGATCTGCATCTGCTAACAGCTACCTGACCAGTTCAGCAATGATGATAGGTGCTATAGAAAACTCTAAGGTGGATGGATGGGTAGAGATAGCGTTATACCTGGCACAAAGTTGAGACATTCCAATTCCAACCAGTAGAGGGCAGTGGTACACATGCACACGAGCCATCACATTACAATACATAAAATAACAATACTACACGGCTATCTAGCAAGTTTCCAGGGGATTGGTATACAAGATTTTTGAGTGCTTTAGAACATAAAGTATCTGTTATTTTGCATGGAAGAGGTCTCCTTCAATAGCCCCGGAACAAGTGTATGGGTCTTACAAAATATAAAAGACAAAAATCTGTGGCGAGATGTCCCATTAAACAGAAGAGCAGAATCTCACGAGAGCATGAGCACTGCATCAAAAAGTAAAAATCTGACTTATTCCAAACTTGGATAGGTTGCTCAAGAATATCTTTGATTTTCAGCTCTTTGGTGTAGGGACCATCTTTTTGTTACATGCATGCATGTTGCTTAGCACAATGGGGCATCGGTTCCTGTTGGGATCCTCAAAACATTACTGCAATGCAAATAAGAAAACTAAGTGACAGACCACAGAATAAACCTTGTATCTGCATGATGTTTATTACTTTTTTAAACAAGATTAATTCTCTGCAGCCCTAAATATGTTAAATCAATGTTTTTACTGGAGTAGCCTGAGAAATTTGTTTGCAGGATAAAGTGATCATATCATGACACACAGCCTTATCCAAAACTCACTGAAGTCAACAGAAAGACCCCTCATGGCTTCTTTGGGCTTTGGATCAGGCCCCCAGGGATGTGAGGCTGCGTAAAAAACATCATCATATTGTGATGCGGTGTCACATAAGGGTTACGTAAAAGATTACGTAAAATCACCATGGCATCACAGCGGCAGTACAGCGCAGTTCAGTTTTTCAGGGCTGATATTTTTAAGGTAGTAAAGTTATTCTGAAGCATTCTTTGTTAATGAAGGGGGGAACCAGCCTCCTAAATTTGGAATGATTCTGCAATATTTCAGAGAGCTGGTCCACAATAGTGGGCAGACCTATCTTACTGGAAAGCTTGGGGCATTATGGGAGGTAGATCAGGATTATACTAGTGTTCAGGAATTGTCATCAGAATGTTCTACACGGCGAATGTTGAAAACCCAGGAGCTTTCATGTGCTGGGTCACTCCTCAGTGCTCGGGGCATTAGATTCAGAGATCGTCCAAAGTCGATGGAGCTATGATGCGGGTTGACACCAGTGGGCAATCTGGAACTCAGACTTGTTAAGAGAGACTCACCCGCTTGTTAAATGTAACAGGTACCATCTCGTGTGCTAGCCTGAAAAAGTTCCCTTCGGAAATGTGATTTTAATTTAAAGGTTGACGAATTGCCAATTATTTTGGATTTTGTTTGTTCCAGTTAGAGCAGACCATTTTATGGTCATGTGAAGGTCTCTGAGGGATTTTTGTTTTAAGAAGTGACAGGAAGTCTATAAGATAGTACTCAGAAGTGTGCTTTTTCTCATAATTGTTAAAACAAAAAAGAACCCACAAAGGAAAGTTTAAAAAATTAATTCTTAAAGAATCCTACAAAACTCCCGCATTTCATACAGAACAAGAAAACTGAAAAATCTTCAGTCTTCTCACAGGGCAAATGACAGCTCCTGCCGTCATATACTGGTGTGTTGCAATCTTACCAGATTCCACAAGTGAAACTGAATCAGGTCACCCGGGGCTGGATTTAGGGTGTCCTGATTCAGGCGATCATCTGGGGTGCTGGGCTTGGGGGGGAGCCAGGCTCCGAGTGTTGTTTTTGTTATTAGCTACAAAAGGGAAAATAGAATGTTGGAAGTAAAATGTTTCAGGTATTCCATATGTGGATTCATTTTTCACTAACCTCCTAAAATGTTCTGGACCTTTGTAGAATCTCATGGGACCTTCCAGACTTTCTGAAAACTACATTTTCCTTGAACCTCCTAGAATGTTGTCAGCCATGCCCTCGCGGGTATATAAGGGGTAGGGTGTCACCAGTCAGTCAATGAGATATAAGAACGAAGTTAAGTGCAGTGAGAGCCCAGCTGCAATATCACGAACCTTGTTTTTATTGTGAAATTGTGAAAGTGTACTTGTATTTTAAGACTTGAAGAGTGTAAGTAGCAACTAATAAAGGACATATTTAATGAGATGCCAGAGATATCTATCAAACCCCTATCTATGCAACAATGTAAAAAAAATACTGTTACTTCTTTTGCCATGCTTAACACATAATGTTTGATGACTTTCTAAGACTGCGGAACATAGACTTTTGCTTTCCCTATACTGTCTATTTTACCCTTTAGAAAATAAAAGATGCCCCCAAAGAAGCCTTTCAGGAGCTCAGTATAGGAAACAAAAAGCTCAATTTGAAGCAAGGCAAATTTGATGGGAAAATATCTGAAACAGAACAACATAGACCAGGCTTTAGGCAGTAGCAATTGTCCCAGTGCAGAAAAAATTGGGAAGCGAAGAGTAAATGATGGAAGTCCTATTACTAAGGAATTAGGTGATATACCTGAAGATAAGGAATGGAAATGTGAGGAAAGTAATGGAGACTCATCCAGTTTTCCTGGTGGCGTACAGGAGGATGATGATAAAGAAGAATGTGGCTCACATGAAAAGGAAACTAATGACAATGAAAAATCTGGTTTACATGAAAAGGAGAGAAATGATAAAGAAGAATCAGCCTTGCATGATGACAGAAACAGCAGTGAGAAAAATTGCACACCACAAATCGATATATCAGGTCTTGCTTTATGGCTGGTGATCCTAAACTCTGCTGATATTGATCGTACAATTTTGAACAGGCTGGGCAAAATCGAGGATATGACATTTCCACTAAATAAGTAGAAGCAACTCTTCTCAAAGTGACACTGTGAAAGAGTGCTCAAGAATGGTGAGAAACTGAATGGTATTTATAGTAAGATTTGTTGACGACAAGGACGGGTGTATCCAAGTAAAGGAACACTTTATCTGTTTCCTGTCTGTGGATGACTCTACTGGAAAAGGCCTAGCAGAACTGTTTATGAATTCTTTGAATGAGAATAAAATAAAGCTTCAGAACTGCTTCAGCCATGTTTATGACAATGGTGTGAACATGAAGGGAAGAAAGAGTGGCATCCAGGCAAGGATCCTTGCACTGAATCCAAGAGCTTTGCCTTGTGGCTGCCATTCCCTTAACCTGGTTGTGTCAGATGCAGCATCATTATCTTTTGATTCAGTATCTCTCTGTGGAGTACTGCAAAGGATATACGTCCTGTTTTCAGCATCAACTGTCATGCGGAAGATCCTCACAGACAATGACTTCAAATTTCTGGGCTCAGTTGTGGTTTGGCATGATATCCTGTTCCAAATACACATTTTCAGGAAGGCATTACAAACTCAGTCGATGGATATCACGACCACTACTACTTTGATGAGAAGCTGCTTGATTTCGTTGTGGCCTACAGAGACAATGTATTTGAAAAGGCCATCACTGCTACTAAAGAAATGGCAGAAAACTTAGAAGTTGAGTCTGTCTTCAAAGAAACTCGTATTCATTGGAAGAAGAGATAGTTTGGTTATGAGGGCAGAGATGAGGTGATGGGAAGCTTGGAAATAAAATTCAAGAGGGAGTTTTTTTGCTCACTCATTGATACTGCTTGAATGTCCATTGAAGAAAGGTTTAGACAAATTAAGCACCACAAAAAGACCTGGGGCAGGGGCGGGGAATGTAGGACATTAGTAAGCTTCTAGTGGACAGGAAAACACCCTTGAATGATTGTATGGACCTTCATCGGACACTGACACATGGGGAATGTTTGGACATAAATCATAAAGAAAGACCGACCTCTATGTTGAATTGGACAACATCCATCACAGTTTGCATGGGAAGCACTCTCCATTCCAAGTTCTCCAATTAATTCAGGATAGAGAGCTGAAGGACACTTTTCCTAATGTGTGGATAGCTTTGAGGAATCTGCTCACGCTGCCAGCCAGAGTTGCGAGAGGTGAGTGCAGCTTTTCAAAGGTCAGGCTCATTAACACATATCTTCGATCAACGATGGCCGAGAAGAGACTCACATTGCTGGCTATTTTATTCCTTGAAAATGCCATTGGCCAGTCTTTGGATCTCCGATGCTGTGCTTCAGTTTGCGAGGGCAAAGGCAAGAAAAGCGACCTTTTGAACTAAAGGACTAAGGTAAACATTCTAAGGCTGTCACCCACTGTAACACTCTTTAATACTGGTCCACCCAATGTTGGTGCACAGGTCAATTTCTTGATGTTAGCACATTTCAGTTATTCTTCAGATGCAAAAAGTTATTCTTCAGATTAAAAAGTTACTATAAGAAGAAATGATTTTTTTAATTTGCTTCTGTATGGCATGAATAAATACAGATTTATAGATCCTAGTGTGCACATTTATTGTCTTATATGACAGGGATAAATCATGCATGCAAATCGTGCATCAAAGTCATGAAATGGGCTAAAAATGCAATAAAAATAAGGCATTCAAAAGTTTAACAAATGACTCAGGGCCTGACTAGGTGGCACTCTGCCCCCCCTTTCCCCCTGAAACTCTGCTACAACATGGCTTTAGGGGCTGTGTGCTGCGGAAGGCACCATTTTGGATCAGGTGTAAAACTGAGATCCTAACTCTGGATAGTCACTAAAGATGCTCCAGGACAAGTGGTGCTAAATGAATAGCTCATTAGTGAATATACAGGTTTCAGAGTAACAGCCGTGTTAGTCTGTATTCGCAAAAAGAAAAGGAGGACTTGTGGCACCTTAGAGACTAACCAATTTATTTGAGCATAAGCTTTCGATGAAGTGAGCTGTAGCTCACGAAAGCTTATGCTCAAATAAATTGGTTAGTCTCTAAGGTGCCACAAGTACTCCTTTTCTTTTTTAGTAAATATACAGACATCCACTAGATGGTACATACAGCTCAACATGGTAATTAAGCTTACTGAATAAATTGACAATTAACCATTTCATGATCCAAAGAGAATCCAAAAGAGCAGGAGGGAGGGCGAGATTTGGGGTTGGGAAAGAATTTTTCCTCAAGGTGCCTTCTCACAGTTCCAGTGGTTATAAATTCTTTGGGGGGGGGGCGCTGTGCATGGGAGGACTCAATGAGGTGCATGCCTGAGGGCTTACATGGAACTGAAGAGGTGCTGGCCTTCTACACAGGGCTGAATTCTATCCGATGGGATCCCTCTGCATGCTGTGCAGAGCAAACTGGGTGCACCCTTCTATAGAACTTCCTGCTGCAACAATGCTCATTTCCATGCTTTTGTCCTCTTGGGTGATGTTGGGCTGGATGACAACCTTTCACTGGCACCTTCTAAGTTCTCCTGAAACAATACATTGCAGAAACTTTCCGGGTAAATAGGAAAATCTATTATACAGACATGCCCTGGGCTTAACTGTTATGCTTGGCTAGTTTCAGCACATGGGATGGGGAAGACATCGTTTAATATTTTCCTTTGGGATCAGCTGTTCATGTAGTTTCGGTGCATCTTATTTAGAGAAGAGCATGATTTAGTGCTCTGGACAAAGGACTAAGAACAAACAATTTCTTCGTTCTGATCCCAGCTCTGACACGGGCTCTTTTTGTGACTTTGTGCCAGTCACTTAGGCGTGGTCTGCACTAGAGAAATTCAATCAGTTAAAGCTCTCAGAATGCTGGCAGAACACTTTGCATCCACACAGAAACATGCTCATCTGACTCCAAAGAGCATTTCATGCACAGAGGAAAATAAATTATACCTCTTATAAGAGCATAAGAACGGCCATATTGGGTCAGACCAAAGGTCCATCTAGCCCAGTACCCTGTCTTCCGACAGTGGCCAATGCCAGGTGCTCCAAAGGGAATGAACAGACCAGGTAACCATCAAGTGATCCATCCTCTGTCTCCCATTCCCAGCTTCTGGCAAACAGAGGCTAGGGACACCATCCCTGCCCAATAGCCATTGATGAACCTATTCTCCATGAATTTATCTAGTTCTTTTTTGAACCCTTCTATAGTCTTGGCCTTCACAACATCTTCTGGCAAGGAGTTCCACAGACTGACTGTGCTTTGTGTGAAGAAATACTTCCTTTTGTTTGTTTTAAACCTGCTGCCCATTATAAGAACCCAAGGGCGACTTTCCCCAAAGAAAGAACCCCAATGCTATAATAAATGATTGTGTTCCCAAGCTATTGCTATGGCAGCTAGTACACTCAGCAAGGGGAGGTTTCAGAGTAACAGCCGTGTTAGTCTGTATTCACAAAAAGAACAGGAGGACTTGTGGCACCTTAGAGACTAACAAATTTATTTGAGCATAAGCTTTCATGAGCTACAGCTCACTTTCATCGGATGCACCCGATGAAGTGAGCTGTAGCTCACAAAAGCTTATACTCAAATAAATTTTTTAGTCTCTAAGGTGCCACAAGTCCTCCTTTTCTTTCAGCACGGAGAAGAGCACTGGATACCAGCCCACTCCTTGCTGAGGATAGGTCTACACTTAAATCGCTGCAGCTGCATCACTGTAGCACTCCAGTCGGACACTCACTACAGTGAAGGGAGAGGTTCTGCCATTGCTATAGTTAATCCACCTCCCTGAAAGGCAGTAGCTAAGTTGACTGAAGAATTCTTCTGTCAACCTAGCGCTGCCTATACTAGGGGTTCGGTCTGCTCAGCTCTACCACTCCGGGGTGTGGATCTTTCACAACCCTGAGTGATGTAGTTCAGTCGATCTAACTTTTTAATGTAGACCTGGCCTGAGACTCCGCAAAGATGTCAGACCCCAAGAAGTTGGTGAGACAAGGATAGGAATTTGAGGCAGGTGCCCAGGAAGGCTGAGTGACTGAGTTTTTGGGAGGCCATACAAATGGAATTTGAGATCTGGCACATGAGTTTCTGCAGTTCCTACATCAGCCTGGGGCTGAAGAAGACTCAAGGCCTGTCCTACCCTGTGTCTGCTAAGAGTCAAAGGGAAGTAGGAAGAAGGGACGAGTCCAGTAGCTTTCTCTGGAAAATGTCTCAGTGTGTGAACTGACAGAAATAATGGAGTAGATTAGTTACAGGCCAAGACCACCAGTTAGCCAAGTCAACACAGCTGGAAGTCCAGTTAACCAGCAACTGCCTCTTTCATAACAAACAGAATGAAGTAACAAGCTTCGTTATTCTGTAGACCCACAAAGTGGAGTAATGTGAGCTCTGTGTCGGCCTCTTGTTCTGCTTCCCCTGATAAGGTAAACCATGCTGCTCAGTGGTGTCCCTCTGACAGGTCTCCATTTTCCTTATGACAGGTCTCCATTTCAATCCTGTGTTTAAAGTAGCCATTGTGCTACTCAGTAGCTCTTGCAGTCACATGACTAGACCCGAATTTCAGCTTTCGTTAAAAAAAAAAAAGTAGATATCTAGCTGTCAAGATTGCAGAGAAAAGCTTGAAAACATTAACCCTAAAGTCTTGAAAGCCCGGAAGGAAGGAATGAATAAATAATTAGAAAACTCCAAATGTATTATTTTTGAAAAAATCTAATGATTTTTTCAGTCAACCTCATGGTTTTTTTGAGGTCTGGCTCCTGATTTTTGAATGCTTAGGGTTGGCAGTTCTGTAGCCATAAATGCAACCTTGTGAGTGATTCCTACACATTAGCAGGTGTCAGTTCTGCTGCATGTACGGAATCATAGTCTTTACCAGGCCAGAATCTTATAAAATAGATGATTCATGGAAAAGGAGGAAACTAGAATGGTGGAAACTTTTACTAAAGAAAACAATCGTGGGCATAGACACTGTCTCCTTTGTTTTGGTATGAATAGCTGGAGGTATCTTTTCCGCCTGTTTTCTTGGCGTTTGTGGATCAGTTTCAATTTGTTTTTAAAAGGTATTTGTTACGGCAAGAGTCACCAGATGACGTTGCACATAGCCTTAGAAGTTCTTTTTCTTAGCATGCACGGGATGGTCGGTCCATGCTGACAGTTTTATGATGGATATTCTTCTGAGGGAAGCTGAGGCATTCAGCCTTAATCTAACTAGAGTCAATTCTTGGAGCAAAGTGGGTAACTGGGCTTCAGTTAAGAGTTCTGAGAAATGGGATTGCCTGCCTGCTGTTTGTGACCACCTCTGTTCAGAGACAGGTAAACGTAGTGTAAAGAAAACAAGAGACGCTAAAGATATCCAGCCTTTGTGTCCCTGATTTCTCCGCCAACAAGAAAGTGACCTGCAAGACTCTGACATCAGCCCGCTTGGCAGAGGGGGTTACAATATTTTCAATTGTAACCTAGTGTGAATTAAATCATGTTTTATAAGACCAGAGAGACTTGGTTTTTAATAGCTTTTATATGATGATCTGTAACTAAAATCTCTCCATCTTGTCCCATGAGTCATCAATCGGAGTAAGAATCTAGGTGCTTGTTTAAATTTCCCCTTCTCACCTCACACCCCTTCAGCTGGAAAAAGTAACCTCTGATGCTCTCTGGGATTCCTGACACGAAATCCACACTAAACTCAGTTCATGAAACAGACTGAGGTCCTGCTGAATATAAGCAGAGGGCCTGATTTTCCAAAGTGCTGAGTGCCCACAAATCCCATTGAACTCAATGAGAGGTGGAGTTGATCAACCCATTTAACAATCAAGACACGCACCCAACCTTCACGTGAACCTCTTGCTACACATCAGTAAAACCTATTGGCTTGGAAGAGTGTTTTAAAGTGTCTGGAAGGTATCTCATTAAAATGATAGTCGTGGGTTACTGTGACTCCAGATCAAATTTTCTCAGTCTATAAGTAAAGAAATGGCTTTAGCCAGCCTTGCACATTTACCCTCTAAGACTCTAATTGGAATTTAATGAACAGTTCTGTTAACCATGTGTGAGCCAGGGCAGGTCTACACTTAAAACAATGCAGCTGCGCCGCTGTAGTGCTTCAGTGAAGATGCTACCACGCTGACAGGAGAGCCTCCCATTGACACAGTGCTGTCTACACGGGGGGGGAGGTCAGCATAACTGCATCGCTCAGGGGGGTGGATTTTTCACACCCCTGAGCCACTTACTTATTCCGATATAGGTCTGGCTGCAAAATCAAAGCCATCGCACTCTCCCAGAGCTGTATTGACGCTTTAGGGCTAACAGGACTGAAAATTAGTTTTTAAAAAATTGCTTAAATGACGAATAAGCAGATATGGCTTGGAATGCAGACATGGGGCATGTCTTCTGGGTAAGAAGGTGCTGTTTTACGGTAGCCCCCATAACGCTGTTAAACTGAGGTGTTGGTGACTCACACAGAACAGGCGTTTTGAAGGACAGTTTTACTGAGTGAAGATTAGAAGAGTTCTCTTTGTAGAAATTCCTTATTATAGCCCCACTGTTGATGATAAAACGACAACGCATTTTTACGCACGAGGCAGGGACTGTCTTTTTGTTGTGTTCGTCAGACACCATCCACAATGGGGTCCCCATTTGTGATTGGGGCTCCTAGGTGCTACTGCAATACATGTAATAAACAAAAACAACACCTTCCCGGTACTTCCCACTCTCAGTACCAAAAACATACACAAAACCAGATATTCTATTGTGGCATTACGCTGATTGACCACTGGGGGGCAGCACATGATTACTGTTTGGTCTCTTTTGGTAGAACTGAGATGACAATTCTTTCTGTAAAGACCAAAATAAATAAACAAATCACTCGCTATTCCTATATTTGCATATGATAGCCTGAGAGTCTCCCTGTTTCTGTTAATGTAATACTACCCCCTTCTCTCTGTGGATCTCAGAGCCTTTAGGAAACATCAGTTAATTCATTCTCACAACACTCTTGTAGGTAGCTACGACTACATCTCCCATATTGCAGAGGAGGAAACTGAGGCACAGACAGGCTAAGTGATGTGGCAGAGCTAAGAATAGAATGCAGGAGTCCGGCATCCCATGTCTTCCCTTTACCATTCCGCCTACTCTTTCAGCCACTCTCATCGGATTGATAATTCTACTTTTACAAGGTTAAGCAAAAATGAGCGGGGCGTTCCCCACGATAACTAAAGAAATTTCAGGGCGTGACTGTAGGAGCCAGGCACCAAGTGAGATACTGTACTTTTAGCATGAGGTGGCAAAATGGGATGAGCAAACTTTGAATAAGTACATGAAAGGCAAGAGGTGACAATGGAAAGTTCTGACTGCTACTTAGTAAGAAGGGTGAACCAGTGTTTCAAGTGGTTTGGAAGCCAGAGGGTTGGGATCAAGCATAACCACCCCTCCACACACACACACGAAATAAATGTTCATGCATTTAATACAGATACTTCACAATGTCTTTATACATATACTAGGTAAGCACATGTAGTTTTTATTGATGCCTTTTGGTATTGTTTTTAAGTGAGGCAATAGGCCTCATACAAATTATTCAAATAAAATGCATAAATTGTTCTTCTTGGCCTCTGAGGATAGGACAAGAAGCAATGGGCTTAAATTGCAGCAAGGGAGGTTTAGGTTGGACATTAGGGAAAACTTCCTAACTGTCAGGGTGGTTAGGCACTATAATAAATTGCCCAGGGAGGTTGTGGAATCTCCGTCATTGGAGATTTTTAAGAACAGGTTGGACAAACACCTGTCAGGGATGGTCTAGATAATATTTAGTCCTGCCTTGAGTGCAGGGGTCCCTTGCAATCCTACGATTCTACACATCCTGTGAGTTTGGGGGATGGAGAACTTGAGGGGAGGGAGTCTATGAGCTTCAGTGGGTTGGAGGATCTCTCTGGGGATTGGGAGCTGATGGGCACAATGAGAATCAGTGGGGGGGTCTCTCTTTGGGGCTGGGAGTACAGTGACGATCAGTGCGGTTAGAACTGGGGTCTCTCTGGGCCAGGGGTACAGTGACTGTCAGTGGGGTTGAGGCCAAGGGGTCTCTCTAGGGGTGCAGAGAGTCCCTGGAGCCCCTGCTGGAGGTGTTGCCTTTCCCAGGGTGCCTCTTCCCTCCCATACCCATCCTGTCCCTCCCTGTTGCCTCAGCTCTGAGCCTATCAGGGAGGCCAGCGGAGGAAGGTCAGCACCCCCTGCAGCTTCTCCCGGCCCCTCCCAGCCTCTCTGTGGCACCTGGGCTGTGCCAGGGCTGGAATCCTGGAAAGCTAGATCTAGGGCTCCCCTGTGTGTGCAGATGGGCCACTGAGTAGGCTGTGCCTGCCGATGGGGGACTGGAGTAGGGGTGGGGTGCTGTGTGGGGCAGTAGCTCTGATCCAGATCTGTAAACCCCGCACAACCCCACCTCCTCCACACCCACTGGGGTGAACAAGTAACAGGTGACAATGAGAAGGTTGAAATGCTTAGGAATGCAATCCCAGCTAAAAGGGGACAGAGAGGCCTCAAGGACAGATTAGAGACCAGCTAGGGAATGGGGACATAATGAAACCTGAAAGGTTTGATTCCTCTTAACCTAAAGGAAATAGCAGAAATAATCTTAGCAGTTATTCTGAGAAGATCTGAAGGGAAAGATATAGCCCCAGTGGACTGGAGAAAGGGAAGCACACTGCAGGGGAGAGGGGGAGCCCAAGAAGTTTCCCTTTAATACTAAGACATTTACTGTAACAATTAATAAAGCGGTAGAGGAAAATAAGGTGATAATGGAAGCCAATATGGGTTAATCAGAAACCATAGATAGCAATACTATTTACTACTATTTGTATGATGGCTGTGCCCAGAAGCCCTGACTGAGATCAGGGCCCCATTGCACTAGATGCTGTACAGATGCGTGGTCAGAGCCAGCCCTTGCCCCAGTGTAGCTTACCATTAAAACAGACAAGCCAGACCAAGAGTGGGAGGAGGAAACAGAGGCCCAGAGATGGGAAGTGACTTGCTCATGATCACGGGGCAGGTGAGTGCCAGGTCCTGGTGCAGTACTTAGCTCTTACAATAGTGCAGAGCTATCCTGCAGAACCAAGCAGAAGCCTCGCGGAGCTATCCTGTACCTTCCCAGAGTAAAAGCCATGGGAGGAGGATTCTGTGAGGTTCATTGTGGAGTGTCCTTCAGATGCTTCCATCAGGGTTAGCAGCCTTGGTGTCTGCACAGAGTGCAGGTGCTCAGAGAGGAAGGAAGCTGCAGTATGTTTCAGCAGCCCCAGCATGGTGCTGTCTTCCCATCCAGGACCACCAAAGGGCCTCTCCTCAACATCCGTCTAAACCCCCTTTCCAAGAGGGCAGCCATGTTAAGGGCGTGGAGCATCTCATCTCTCATGGGCAAGGTGAGCTCACTGGCAAAGCAAACACTGGAACGGATAGTCTTCATTGTCAGTAAAGCAGGAGGAAGTGAGCAGGCTGGTCCTTAGCTACTGTTATCCTTGACTGATGAGTCATTTGGCTCCCTGCTTCTCTGTACATGAAGCCACCAGGCTACCAGCCCTGACCATTTCTGCTTCCAGGATACAGGAAGCAGAGGTGGACATGAGATGGAAAGCCCAGATCCAGGTCCAGAACCAAATTGCAGGGACTCTTGGGCCCATCACTGCATGAGTTATAACAGAGAACCCCTGCAACAGATCAGATGTTAACCATAAGCCCCAGTACTCAGGCCTGTCACGGGTTTGGTAGAGCTTTTCTGTAAATCCGACGGAATGTGATTTCAAACATTCCGGGATCCTAACTTTGAATTAGCCTCGAGACATCAGCTGCCCCATCAGACTGTCTTCACGGACAGCACGTGTTTGCTTCTTAGAGCAGAGTGATACGGATGTTGTCTGGTCTCTTGGTCCTGATCATCTAGGGCAGTGGTTCTCAACCTGCAGCCTGTAGGCTGTTTGCAACCCAATCAGCACACAGCTGCAGCCCATGTGACAGCCTTGGGGCCATACAGGTACTATTTGTAGGATAGAGGTAGTATATAGTGTGGATATGGCCCACATCACACACAGAGAGCTGCATATGCGACCCACAATGGTAAATAGGTTGAGAACCTTTGATCTAGGGGAAAAGAATCCTTTTTATCACCTGCCTAGTACTAACAGCCAACCTGCCTACTGAGGTTTCGCAAAAAGAAAAGGAGGACTTGTGGCACCTTAGAGACTAACAGATTTATTTGAGCGTAAGCTTTCATGAGCTACAGCTCACTTCATCGGATGCATCCGATGAAGTGAGCTGTAGCCCACGAAAGCTTATGCTCAAATAAATTGGTCAGTCTCTAAGGTGCCACAAGTCCTCCTTTTCTTTTTGCAAATACAGACTAACACAGCTGCTACTCTGAAACCTGAGGTTTCACTAGACTCCCTCCTGGCTGGTTAAGCACTCCCCTAAGCTATTACAGCATTCCTAAGCAGTTCTCATACCTGGGAATAGTTTTGTTTGTTCCCTGCTTTGGAATTTAATCAGGAGCTCGCCGCCTCCTCCCTGTTCAGAGCCTTGGTAATGGAGTATCTGTTGAACAAAGTACACAGAGGACCAGCCAGGCCTCACGGCTAAGGCTTGAAGCCAAGAGCTTGACTCCTAATCCCAGATCTGCAAGACTTTGGGCAGGTCATTCACACACAGGCTCTAGGTGAGCTGGTGATGTTGCTAGAGAACTGGGGACCATCTACTACTGTGGGATAGACTTCTGAAGTGTGACAGGCTTGTCTTCTTTTGTGTTGAAGGAGCAGTGATTTAAGTCCCGCTCCCCAGTCTGTTGGTTTTAATATATAGTATTTGAGCCTGCTTGCAGACAAATTTCTTGCAGCATTAACTTTCTGTCTTTGGTACAGTGAGGACTCCACAATGATGCATATTTTCTTTGCCCTCGCCTGGAGAGTGGTCACAAGCTCAGCCCTTGTCATCTTCAGGTCATGCTGCATGACTCATCTCTTTCCCAAAGGTTTCCCCGAATAACCAAAGATGAGGATTAACTAGGCTGCACACAAAAGTAGAAACCAATAACCAAGCCAAAGAGCAGCACAGATGCAACTGGCCACCTCTGGACAGCTCTCTCTTATCTCCGCACAGTGTCTAGCCTTGCAGGGGTTCCCAAACCGGTACGTGTATCGCTGGGAGTACACAAGACATCTCTGCCAGGGGAAATTGTGTAATGGTGGATTTTATTAACTCTTTTATTTATTGCATCTTCATAATAGGCTACTGAGATGAAGATTTAAAACTCTGTAGGAATTTGTTGTATAAATACAGTCGTTACTTCAAGATGTACCAACGAAAACAGATACACAGAGATGCTGGCATACGGAGCCCTCACTTCCGAATCACCACACAGTGTGGGTTCAGTTGCCCAGCAACTGTCCAGTCTCACTGAGCTCAGAACTTAAGGGGGTTGGGGGGGGGCTGGTTGTATGTCTTGCACTATATCTGTCCGTAACAGTGAAATATGGACAGACGGCTAAAGAGAGGTAATGGTAAGAACACATGAGGTATCAGCGATGAGAAGTGAAGTGATGAAATTTCTTTTGCCAGTATCTGTGCACTTGCTGAAATCGCCAGTGAGACGCTGACTACTTACTCACCATATGGATCTCAGCCTCTGATGCGAAACACCGACACCAGTCACAAAACAGGATCTATATCAAAGAGACATAAATGGTAAAAAGTACATCAACATGGGATTTACTTGGACTGGAGCGGGGGGGGGGGGGCAAACTTTTTGGCCTGAGGGTCACATTGGGTTTCCAAAACTGTATGGAGGGCCGGTTAAGGGAGGCTGTGCGACCCCCTATCCGACCCCCCCACACGGCTTCTCTCCCTCTGACTGCCCCCGGGACTCCTACACCATCCAACCCACCCTAGCTCCCTGTCCCCTGTGACCGCCCCCGGACACCCCAGCCCTGACTGCTCCATCCAACCCCTCCTCTCATTCCTGACTGCCCCACCCCCACCCCGGGACCCCTGCCCTATCCAACCCCCCCTGCTCCCTGGACACTCCATCCCTGACTGCCCCCCACTGCCCCATCCAACTGCTCCTCTCCTTCCTGACTGCCCTTCCGGGACCCCTGCCCCCATTCAACCCCCCGTTTCCTACCCTCTGACCGCCCAGATGCTTATCCACACCCTCAGCCCCTGAGCACCACCCCGAACTCCCCTGCCCTCTATCCAACCCCCCCACTCCCTGCCCCCTTACCATGCTGCCTGGAGCACTGGTGGCTGGCGGCGCTACAATCGCACCGTGCAGCACAGAGCACCAGGTCAGGCCAGCTCACTGCCGGCAGCGCAGTGAGCTGAGGCTGCGGATGGGAGGGGGAACAGCAGGGGAGGGGCCGGGGACTAGCCTCCCGGGCCAGGAGCTCAAGGGCCAGGCAGGACGGTCCTGTGGGCCGTAGTTTGCCCACCTCTGAACTGCAGCCAGCGAATAGCCTCAGGTGCAGGGTGTGGGACGTAGTGAAGTCCTATCAAACAACAGCCTAAAACCATCTCTTCTACGCAGACCCTCGGAAACAAAACATGAACACAAAGGACAAACCACCAGAATTTTTCAAGCAGACATCGGCACAGTTAATGGTGAACAAGAAAGTTTTGCCCTCGGCTGCTGCTGACAACAGTAAAGCCCTCGAAGCACCATAGGTAGTGAGCGTCCATGTTGCAAAATCAGGCAAATCTCACACCGTAGCAGAGGAACTACTGCTGCGTGTGGCTGCAGACATGGTAAGCACTAGGCCCCAAAATTAATTCAGTTCCTGCCATTATCAAATAGCAGCAGCATTGATGACATGGCCCACGATCTCCTAACTCAATTACTAGTAGCCAGCACTTTGCTCTGCAGCTGGACGAATCCGTGGACAAGGCAGGCTTCGCTCCCCTTCTCGTGTACGTGTGGTATATTTACAAAGGTGCAATACAGGATGATGTTGTGTTTTGCCAGTCACTGCCTTCCAGAACAGTGGAGGAGATTTTCTGGTTGCTTGACAACGTCACAAAATCAAAGTGATATCATCAGGTCACAATGTATTGGCATCTGCACCAATGGCACAAAACCAATGACTGGTAAGCACAGGGGAATAGTGACATGAATCAGAGCAGTCACTCCCAATGCGATGTGGGTGCATTGCAGTATACATAGGGAAGCACTTGCTGCCAGAAGCATGCCCACCAACTCCATCGGGCTCTTCAGGGTCATAGTCGCCATCCTGCAGACATCTAAAGTAGGAATGGGGGATTGAGCCCCTGCCTGTTCCGGCCTGGGCTCCTGCGGGCGCGTCTGTACATATTTATTTAATGTTTCTATTTCCTGATCGGGGGCATTGCTTCACCGCCTTGGGCGCAGAAGCCTAGGTGTATAGAACTGTCCCTGCTGATCTCCTGCCCACTGGAGGAAATAATCATGTGTGTGTGAATTCGGCTCCCTCCTGTCAGCCCAGCCAGGTGGGGGAGAGGGGGTTGCTGCCTGAGTGTTCCCAGTGCGTGTAGAAATCAATCGACCAGTGTAAGTCAGTATCCCATGAAATAAACATGGTTCCTGTCCAAAAAAAAAACACAAAACACCACTGGAAGGTGTGGGACAGCGCTGTAAACTTTATAAAAGCTCAACCACTGAACTCCAGAATCTTTTCTACTCTATGTAATGAGATGGGAAGCAAGCAGGTTAATCTATTGCTCCACAAGGTTTAACACCTGTCACAGGGCAAGGCCTTGGCACATTGCTTTGAACTTCATGCCCAGTTCAAGGTATTCTTGACAGACCACCTATTCCCATTCTCACTGTCTGTATGACAGCTTGGCTCTCATGGCTGGGCTACTTGTCCGATATATTCTCTCACCTGAATGATCTAAATCTAGGACTTCAAGGGCTCAAGGCAGCCATCTTCAGTGTCCAGGACAAATTATTATAGTTCTATATATTAGGTGTGTGTATATGTGCATTATAATTTGTACATTTTATACAGTGTTTGGGCATTAAGAGAGTTAACTAGCTCTGTTGGTCTGGTACCACGTTTGCCCTGGGTACCAGATTTAGATGGCTTTGGTTCTGTCCATACCAATGATACCGATTGAGCTGCAAAAAGGAAAGGAGGACTTGTGGCACCTTAGAGACTAACAAATTTATTTGAGTATAAGCTTTCATGAGCTACAGCTCACTTCATCAGATTCTTTTCAATTCGATTGTGGCTCTCCGTGGGGACTCCTAGTCCTTGCCTTAGAGGCCTTGCGTGAGTGGCTCGTGGGTGTCTGCGCTCACCTCCCTTAGAAGTGGAGGGTTGTGGTGAGGGCTCCCACTGGGACTCAGGAAGTTGAAGGGCTGACTCCTTGAGTAGGAGTTTGAGCCTCAGTTCTCCATCTTCCCTGAATAAGGGTTTCAGTTGCTGACACAAGCCACCCACACTTCTGTGGGAAGTCTTTCTCCCAGGCTGTGAACGCACTTGTGAGTGTCCATCAGTCACTGGGATAGATTCCTTGCGACTGAGACACTTTTTGAAGCGGGGAGGGGGAAGCGGGGGTGCTGGACATACCAAGGGGTTGGTGAAAGAATTTTTTTTTATTATTATTATTAAAAAGGCAATGTCTAAAATAAAATGTAAACAAAGTAAAGAAAGGAGGCTTTCCGGGGAAGCTAAAAATTAGCAATTCTAAAAGCATTAATGAGCCATGAATGGACAGCTATAGCTCCCTCTCTAGCCAAGCATGGTTGAGAAGGAACTGAGGAGGGTTTGCATGCGAGGAGCAGGGCATGCTCCCAAAGCTCTCCAGTCAGCAGCACAGGGATCCAGACACCCCTACAGTGGAGCACCCATCAGGACACTACTTGAAGTAGTAACTTGATGCATAAGATCCTCACAAGAGGTGTTTCAACACTTTGCAGGGCTGAACTCCGAACCTGGAGCTCATGAAGGATCTCTGGGAAGTAAGTGTTTAATTTCTGAGCAGTTGAGAGGGGAAGATTTACTACTGGTTAATCTCTAGGCTGTCATTGCCCTAAGGCACAGGTAACCAGAGAGTGCTGGAGGAGCACTTGCAACACAGTCTAAATAAAATAAACCAAATAGCCACAGATAACATTTAAGGAACCCAGCTACACATCTGGATGATGCAAAAGAGAGCCATGGCACAGGAGAGGAGGGTATGAACTATTTTTGCTCAAATTTATTTCTATAAATTTGTACACAAAGTTTGGATGTGGTACAATAGTCCATCAAATAGGAAAGGAGGAACATTTAGGTGTGATGCAAGATTCCAGGACTGTCCTCTCGCATAATACAAAGGCACGTTTCAGAGCTTCAATACACTCAACAATTAACTGTTGAAGAAGGCAGGTTACACATGCAGTAGTGCAATGCTTTAAATTACACACACACACACACACACACACACAGTACTCTGAATAATACATCTCCCTACAAGCATAAGTGTCAACATCCATGTAAACAAACATTTAAAAAAAACAGTCAGATGTATATCCTGTGCAGAAAGGCTACTCTCTCACATTCATAGCATGGAATATATTATAATTTTTTATAAACTCCTCTTTAAACAGCAGAATTCATTCCCAACTTTACATTTGGACCCTGATCTTGCAAACACATGTATCACTTTATGCATGTGAACAGCCCCATCAGATTCACCCCACTGCACATCCCTGAGTGTTTGCAGGATCAGGGCCACTGTTACATTCACATAAAATTGCACCTCCCAATACTTCTAGAGTTTGTTTAAAGTATTGCTGGCTAATACTGAGCGCTTCCAACATTTTCTCATACAACACACATTCAAGTACCATCTAAAGTCAGACCTGCTTATAAAGACATTCAAAAATTAAAAATAGGGAGCTAAATATACAGTATGGAAATAACATGGTCCATTAGAGTTACAAGTTCTTTTGGTTTCCAACACCATGCACAGCAGAAGCTATAAAACTGGGCCCAACCATCAAACTGTATTATTTGTGCTTTCAGAGGGGGCTTTTCCCAACCAGAAACACCCTTGTGCTATGTAACTACATCCAAAAGCAGTTCTTGTGCAATGGACCTACAATACTGGGCTCACTATCAAATCAATAAGTGCTTTCTTTGGGTTGAAAAATGAATGGACCCTTCTCTCCCAGCAGAATCTGTGCCACTGCTGGTAAGAACCTGTAGCAGTGGGAATATTTAAAGTCCACCATCCACCATCAGAAATATTATATAGCAGATTCCAATGGGTATCATGTTTTCCTCTGTCCTCATTGCCACAGCTGTGGGGAATCATAATATTCTTCTGGATAGTGATAGCACTTTGTAGTGGGATGTATCTCAAGCAAGATTTTTTTTATTTTTAAAAAGGTCTAACATTTGAATAGTTTAACAACTTTTTTCCTTTAAAAACAGACACCCATCCACACATGCTTTCAGATTTATAGAACAAAAAACAATGTGGACTTCTGGAGACCCCATCTCCAACTCTGATTTCGAGCAGGTCAACATCAGGTCAAACGTAGTTCTCTCAGTTGATGTCCAATACCTCAGTCTCTGGCAGGCCAAACTTAGTCTTGTACTTGTCAAAGAGTTTAATCAGAGAGCTCACATACATGCGGTGATAAAAGTCTACCTCCCTCTGGCTCGGATGGTCCATTCTGGGAATGGTGATAGGCTCCCCAACTGAAAAGAAAAAAAAGAAAACCGAACCAGAACATTAGCTTTTTCTCCCAACAGAGTGTCTGAGGTTTCTGCATTGTCTAGAGTCCTGTCTACGCTGGCGTTTTGCACTGGTGTAGCTACGTTTGTGCAGCCCCCGGTGTAGATGCCCTGCAATGGTGTAAGACAGGGATTGCACCAGAACAATTTAACACACTAAGGGGCTTATCCAAAGCCCACTGCAGTTATTGGAGATTCCCACAATGTTCAGCGAGCTCTGCATCAGAACGCAAGTCACACTGGTACATCCCTGGTTTCCAGTGGTGCAGAGCGGGTCTTCAGTCGCCAGTTACAGTGGTTGTAGCAGAATCAAAGTTACATCAGTGCAAATTTTGCAGCCACTGCACCAAAGGGTGTAGTAACTTCTGCAGTTACAGACTGGCGGTAACTTACTACCCCTTCAAGAGCAAGGAGGAGGAATTGTATCTTAGCGGGATGTCTCAGGAATACAACGCCTCCTGGTGCAATGCCTGGGGTAGTGCTGCTTATGCATTACCCTGTGCTGAAAGGTATAATAATCTAGCTCACTGAACTGTTCCTGCGTGGTCCATGCCAAATATACTGATCTTCTGCACTCTGCTGAGTTGGCTATTGGTCCTGTGCTGTTCTTATCTGGGTCACAAAGGGAGATGTGGCTTTACAATACTGTAAATAGGATATTCACATAGGATCCACATGGAGAGAAGGGGGACAGAGTAGGGAAACAATGATAACTTTGGACCATCTGCAGAGCTTAGGCAATTGCCGTAGGATGGATTTTTCATACACTGTGGATCCTGTAGCTGACTTCAAGAGTCTCAGTTTCTGGTAGGTCCAAGTAACTGCTGTAATTTTTAAAACTGATGAATTAGAGACCTAACATACAAGCTGCAGTAAAAGAAACCCTGCATAGAACTGGGCTGTTTCTCCCTCCTGAAAAGCTTGGTGCTTTGGGAGGTGAGAACAAAGAGGGAGCTCAGTGTCAGAACACTCAGTCTGGAGTGGGATCCCAACACAGATCTGGATTCTAGAGAGTGACCCAGTGTAACAACTTCTGCTAAATAATATGGTAACTGCAAGAAACTCAGTTATTCTTAGAAGGATAAAGGGCTAAGTTCATCCTGCTTGAATCTGAGCCTTTGGATCCAGGGAGTCTAGTTATCCAAACCTCAGAGTCCACTAAACCAGCCTCTTCTCCAGCCCAACAGAACAGTGTGGTGCTGTATGTCATGTACATGTTCAAATCCAGTGCTTACCAACAGTGGTGATGGGCTTGGAATACGGTAGCAATCCCCAGGTGTTGGAAGAGAAGAGGCCACGGCCATGGAATATGCATGGAGCAAAACCAATGTGTTTTTGAAACTTCTTCTGGACCCATCTTCCCCAGGAGCCCTCCTCAAAGATCACCTGCTTGTAAACCTCGTTCTCGCCAAATGAATACACCGGGACCAAATCCGCTCTACAAATAAAAAAAACCAGACATGAGTCAAAACCTTCCCGAGGCTGGAGATCAGCTTCTAGGCTCAGTGCCAACAGGCACATGCCTGAACAAAGAAGAGCCGCAGAAGAGGCTCCTGCTGATTTTCTGCACCCTGCATTCACTGCAACTTTGCCTGCAACAGACGAAACTAGCCTTCCCTATTGCTAGGAGTTATGACGCCTGCAAGATGCAATAAGCTCCAGTGGGTGCCCATCAGGTGTACAAATCAACTAGAGAGGGAGGATGGGATTGTGATTAAGGCAGACAGATAGACTCAGGAGATCTGGGTTCAATTCCTGGCTCTGCTACAGATTCCTTGGACCAATCATTTAAATCTTTCTATTTCTCATCTGTAAGGAAGGATTTCCCCCATTTTTCTACCACGCTTTGCCTTGTCTTCAACTGGCAAGACCTTCGGGGCTGGGACTGCCCATGTATATGTACAGTGCACAGAATGCCTAGCACAATGATCTCCGCTAGGAGTTAGCATAATACAAGTACTTAACATGTGAAAAAAACAACCCCCAAATTAGAAAAAAAATGGTGAGCTAGCCACAAATCACTTCCCATGCAGCTCTGTTTGTGTAAGGACTGAAGCAAGCACTGGAACTGCCAGTTTCATAGAGGTGTGCACAAACAAAAAGTTAATCTGGTTCCTATTTCGGGGTTGGGCAGAACAATACCGTGGAAGTGGAACAAAGTAAAGGACAATACAGGCTTTGGAACAGCAGAGTGTTACCGCATTTGTGCAGATGGCGGCGGTAACTGTAGATGTTGCCAAAGCTGTTTTACATCAAAGAAATAACGAGGGAAACTGACACTACAAGTGAAAGATCTCCACTACTCTAGATCAGTTCCTTCCACTGCAAACTGCTCCATGTACACACAGCCCCAAAGGGAAAGGCAAGAACAAGCTCTCATGCCTGAAATCCTAGAATCTCATACACAATATGGAAAGAGTGAATCCAAAGAGTTCATTGCTTCATGTAATGACCAAGGGAGAGCGTAGGGGGAGGGGCTGTTATAATCTACTCCCATAGATGTGCTGGAAATTAAAAAGTGTTCTGGAGTACAGCGGATTTCTCCTTTACCCGTGTCGTAGAGCCAGCTTCACAAATCCCTTCCGATTTTTCAGAGTCACCGAGTTCTTCCCGGGTGTGCAGTTCAGGGACTCCGCAGCTCCTCCCACCACAATGACAATTGCATTTCCACTGCCGTTCTTGGACAGGATGTAATCTATGCTGTCGCGGTTCACAGGACAGATACCTGAGCATTGCAGGAGAGAAAAATCTAGCTGGAAATTACTGAAGACTTGCTGTTTGCAGTGCAGAAGATGAGTGGGTGGGGGGAGACACACTTGGTTTTGAAAACAAAGCTCTGCACAATCCCCAACTTTTAACGAGTATTTCCCCCTATCCCCCAGGGTGAGAGACAGCACTTATTCAATTCCAGCTATTATAGTCCAGCTGGATGGTCCAAAGTAGGCTGAGCATCTTCCTAATTTAGAATGAAAATCCCCAGAGACCAAAAGGAACTCCAAAGATTTTTAAAGTCATATGGGCATGCTGAGCTCAGCATTGCAACATCTAAGTGATTTAGAAGCCTAAATCTCATTTTCAGAAGGAATTTAAGCACTTAAGCATCTAAATTTCATTGATACCTGATGGTATTTGGGCTCCTAAGTGCCTAAATCCCTTTTGAAAATATTTTCACTCCTAAATTAGTTAGGTGCTGCAACACAGGGCACAGCAATGCCCAAACACCTTTAAAAAGACGGGCCTAAAATCTATAGATGCAGCACTAGTCTTACATCAGTACAAGGCCCCTAATCCCAATGACCTTTTGCTATTCTAGCACATAATTGCTCTGGCACATAGGCACTGAACTTTACCCTTTCAGTTCGTAGCATTTGTCACTGGTGTAGTGCTGGAACTGCTAGCACATAAGGGCTCACTTCTGCACTCAGAGATGAATGCCCATTTGTCTAAGAGCCATAGGGCTGTCTAATTTAAGGCACAAATCCTGCCCCCAAAATTTTGTGGCAATAAGAGTAGTTTTACATTTATTAAAGGGAGAAAATTCTCGAGTGCTCAGTCAATTTTGCAGGATTTTCTGAATATTGTCATGGATGGTTTTAGCTGGGGGACAGAGTGTGAAACCATGAAGGAAATAGTGGGGGAAGAAATCTCATTTCCCTGGAGAGATGCTTTAGTGTTGCGTTCTGGGGTGGAAAGCAAGAAATGCACACTGCACCTTCACACTGGGATCTCTTTATCCCAGAGCCGATTAGCTAAAGCACGAGTGCATTTTTCGACACTGCACTTCAGAGTGGAGAGTGCTAGAAGTTAGTTAAGGCAAGCTAGACACTTTCTGTTCTGTTCTCAAACCAGAAAGTACGTATGGTGAGAACATATTCTGGTGGTGCCTTGATTACTTCAGCATAATTCTCCTAAGAACCCTGCACTGACAAAGATGAGGGTACAGTCTGCAGGAGAGTAGGTGAATACCATCCATTATACAGCCCTACAGGAGGGCATCATGCTCCAAGGAGCTTAAAATTCCAATCAGAAGTAGAAAAGGGGGATTTTCCAGCTTTATTAAGTATCACTTAATTGACAATGCCAAATACATTCAAAATAAATGCAGTTTATTCTCAGATTCCTGAAATACAGGGATTTTATGGTAAGGTTATTCTCACAAACATGAATAGCCTAGAAAAAGTGTCCTTGTTCCTAAATTCAGTTTCAGATACACTAACAGTACACAGTCAAATGACTCGTAATTTTCCTGAAATCGCTGACCGCTTTTTCACTAGAACCTGCAACATACATGATTTAAAGATCAATTTCATTGGTTAATCCCCCCAGCCCCATCTAAATGGAGAGACAGCTTCCTTTTGAAGGAAAAAGCACTTTATTGAACAGCTGCAAGCTGAAACAATACCATTACCTCGTCTTTATCTGTGGTGGGTCGCTAACTAGCGCATCTGACGCGCAGGTTAACAAGAGACCATCCCTCCTTGGTGACACTCTACCCCAGGGTGCTGTCATTGTCTGTCTGCGCACACTCTGCGTGCGTGCGTGTGTGGGTGTGAGTTTGTTACAGTGCTTGGAGCTAGCCCTCTTTGGAAAAAAAAAAAAAGACAGACTAGATAAAAGCACATGAGCAGACTATTAATGCGAAGCATCACACTGCACGCGGACAGTCCATGGCAGGCTAGACCCACACCTCCAGCTCGCCACAAACTAAGTGTTCATGTCGTCAAGCCCAGAGTGTAACCTCACCGCAGCCTATCGCCACACAGAGCAGGTCTGAGTCATTCCAGAGCTAATAAGTCTCCTTCCTAAGGCCAAGTCTACACCACACACTTATTTCAGTACAAGTACGTTGCTCAGAGGTGTGAAAAATCCACACCCCTGAGCAACATAATTATACTGACCTTCGCCCCCTCCGGAGACAGCGCTGCACTGGCAGGAGAGCTTCCCCCGCCAACATAGCTACCGTGTCTCGCAGAGGTGGAGTAACTACTAAGCCAATGGGAGAGCACTCTTCATCAAAGCCCTACAGGCGGGCAGCAGCAACGATGTAATTTCTGTAGCGCAGACCTACCCTAACATTCCTTTCCGGGCCATCAGAGTTTATGTCTTTAAGGGGGAAACTTGTACTAACTACCAATTTTCTATAACCTTTTGGTAATTACTGTAAATACAATAGGATTGAGAAGCAAAGTTAACCACAGCATTAAAATATCAAGCACTAAAGAGAACACTTACATTTGCTAGACATAAATTTGGCCTGTTTCTTCTCGCCACCTCCAAATGCTCAATAGATCTTAGGAGATGGAAGAGGCTTATTGTATCCTTTAGCCCACATCCATCAGTGCCACTGCTAGATTGCTCACCGGCAGCGTTTCTTAGAACTATGGCAAGATATGGGGGAGGGGGGAAAGAGAGAATCTGGAGGGTGGCTAGGTGGGGAAGAGGGATAGAGGAAGAGGAGCTCTTACCGCCAGACATTAAGTAGTCCCTCAAAATAGGCATTCTAAAGTTCCCAGCTAACGTAGCAAGGTACGGTCTGATCCCAGGAAACTTCTGGCCAACACCAGTGGCTTCTGTGCTGAAGTTGCAGAAAGCCCCCAAGCCCATGATTCCATGCGGGTGGTAGCCAAAAATGTAATTCCTGTTCGTCAGCAGATTGTGGGTTTTAACCAGCTGAGAAAGAGAGAAAGGGTCGCAAAGTTAGAACGCCAGCAAAATTGCATGCAGAAATTCTCTTGCATGAGACAACTTAAGGCCAAGAGAAAAAGGAGGTTTTGAAAAGTAAGTTTGACACTAAATTTTGAAATCTGCAAAATTTCAAAAGCGTTCGTGTCCAGTTCACCAATGCTGATCATCTTATCCCAGACCCGAAATTTACCTCCCATCACCAACCACCAAGGAAATACAGGACATACCATCTTGAATTCAGTCAGGATGGTGGAAATGAAAGATTCAACAAGAAAATCCTTTTGGTTCCCTACAGTTAAGAGGCAAATATTGAATGAATGTGTGTTCCCTATCATGGGACCACACACTCACTTTGCCATGTTTAAGGGACCGACTGGGTTTCAGCAAAAACCATTTCCCTTCAATGCCCTTCCTGCCATCCCTCATGTCCTGAAATGCAAAATTAAAATTTGTGAGTACCCGAATGCAGGCTCTGTGACTCCCTGAAACCCACATCTGCTGCTTTGTGCTTCTAGAGCAGTTTAGATTTAGTCACCTCCCCAAATAAGCAGCCTCAACATGGTTTGCACTTGACTGGCAGCAGACAATTTCTGTAACTTTTTTCTTCCCACGTTAGTGAGATCTTTACTTTCCTAAGTGATCCCATCCTTCCCCAACTCTTCTAAAGTGCCCAAAGTGAATGCACAAGGCCTTCATAACTAGTGGCTGGTACTGTTCAGTTCCTGGAGGAACTGTACAGGAATCCAAGTGACAAGCCTTTTTGATTCAAGATTGAGAGTTTTCTGGCCATTTGAAAATCAGGAGAAGACAGACTGGCACAGAATCAATCCCTCCCAGACAAATTCAAATTTCACCAGTGCGTCTTAGTTCTCCGGCACACATAGCAAGCAAAGTGCAGAGAAAAATCCACATCCTGCCTAAAGCTGTGCCCAAACTGGTTTCACTTACTCAGTGAAATACCTGTTAATATTTAGCGCACCAAAAAACCCCTTGAAAAGCCATTGGACTGGGAAAGGAAATCCAATAATTGTCACGCAGTTCATTGTACCTGTAATCACAGCATACGAGTACTGCATGGCTTTGCATCTGTGAGTGACTTCTGCCATTAAAGCCTGCATACCTTATACAAGCTATCAACTGGTCTTTCACAAGGCAAAAACAGGGATCACTGAACAGAATTCCTTGGTGGATGCAGGAGCAGAGAGATTTGCTTAGTTTCAGATGGTGCATTCAGAATAAGAGACTGTACAGATTCTGCTGAGTTCCAAAAAAGCAGAAACTTTAGCTGCTGGGTTGTCGTATACAATACGACACATCACAATCTAAATTTTGGCCTCAGATATATACATGCATTTTGCATTCAAGTCAGTTTAATGGGTTAACTTCAGTGGGAACTGCACTCACGTGTAGGTATTGTGGTAGCACTCAGGAACCCCAGTCATGAGCCAGGATACCATTGTGCTAGGTGATATCTTTTTTGTTATGTGTTTGTACATTTCCTTCTCCAAAGAGCTTACAAATCTCTCACATGTCTAAAGGCAGAATATGGCCCTTGGTATGAATATGTAATAAGCTGTATTTGAAAGAGCAGAGAAACTTTCCAAAAAACTGACAATGTTGCACCATCATAGCTGATTTACTCCAAGAAGTTTCTTGATGATGACAACATGACTCGACAAAACTACAAAGCACCGAAACGCATCTCTGTGGGCCTAACGTGTTGTAATAAATCTAGTGCCCTGGCGTTTGTATGCACATGAAGTAGGTTGCGTTTGAAAGAATGCAGAAACTTTTCAAATATCTGGTGAAAGTAGGTTTGCACCATCACAACACATTTTAAGCAAAGATTTCCAGGCAATAGAAATCCAGTCATGTTGTCCTGAGTTGCCAAGATTACAGGTCACCAAAAAGTACCTAATACTCTGCAATTAATCAAGTGCCCAGGAGTTTGAATCAAACAGAGGAAGGTACTCTCAAAAACAATATACCGCACAGTAACACATTTGTTCTGAAAAAGCACATGAATGATACTTCAGCAGGTTAAATGCATGGATTATTATCTTCCCCAGGGATTTACATGGTTATAAATTATGTCCGACTAATATCCCAGGAGCATTTTTAAGATGCCCAGAGACTTTTTTACAATATGGTAGCAGCCAGAGTTCTTGAGCAGGAGGGGACCCTGTTTTGCTAAGTGCCACCCCCATGCCAAGATTCAAGCTTATCGCTTTATAAATTAAAACCCTGAAAAAAATATTGCCCTAATCTCATGAAAAGAAAAGCCGGGCAAGATGACACAAAGCAAATCTGTTTTCCTTCTCCGGAGGAAGAAACCCCAAAGGTCTGATTTTGAGCCCCCAGAACAATAAGCTCTAGATGAGCTTTCTGAAAAAGCTCATTTATTTATGGTTTGTACTGCAGTAATACCCAAGATCCTCAATCACAGACCAGGATTCCATTGTGTCAGGCACTGTACAAACCTAGAACAAAGATTATATTCTAGCGCTCACAATCTTTGAGAATCAGGCGCCATGTGTTTTTAAAGCTAAACGGTTTCATGTCTCATCAGCAGAAAAAGAAACAAATGCAAAAAGATTGCATCTAACTCCGTTACTAAACAAACTGCTGTGCGTCATTAATTGGCACTGTAGGGCCTGTTCTGCCACCTTGCTTTGTTCCACCACCTGGTCATAGCAGGAAGGCCATTCCACATCCTTATGGCTTTGGGAAGCAAGAAAAAGTCACGTGGCTAGACCAAGAAATGGAGACGGTTTTTCAGGAGTAGTAGGGATAACAAATGGAGGGGAATAGGTAGAGAGAGACTGAAAATTCAGTTATGGGTAAAATAGCAGTACCCGATTTCTCTTGCCCTAGTACTGGGGGAGAGAGACAGGTAGCAAGAAGAGACTAGTAGGCCTGGGCAAGGAAGATGGCCACAGTACACCTGCAGTTTGGTTTAACCAGCCCCAGAGTCTATAAGTTACATATAGTACATTTATTCATAGCCTTAGAGCCTTAGGCACTCTGCAGTTAAAAGGGTGAAGGAGCTTTAAAACATCGACTTAAGTGAATCTGATTGATGGCAAAGGGACAAACTAGCAGTACAAACCACTAAGGACAGCTTTCCAATGGCTGGAGTAGTCTAGATAATAGAGAAGGACAGGGAACCTGTAAGTCCTGCTTCCATTGCCAGCTCTGTGACGAACTTTCTGTATGACCTGTGGCAAGTTATTTGATCTCAGTGGCTCAGTTTCCGCAGCTGTGAAGGGATGGGGCCATACCTCTCTCATGAGTAAGGCTGCTTGGGGGTTACAGCTCAGAGACCTTCTAATTAAAGATGCTGCAAGGTCTGGGTTACATTTCTGCATTCTAACAATGCATATGCAGAGCCTGCCCCTTCTGTATGCCTCAGTGACCACACAGTGAGAGGCGGAAGAGAGCCAGCTCATCCCAGCAGCTGTACTTTGTCACCCTGAATCCCACGTGCTTTTGTTTTTCCCCGAGAGGTTACTTTAGGAGGGAGTTCAGACCCTTCAGGGGCTCTGAAAGCCACACTCTACAGCACAAGAGCTTTGGAAGCATGATAAATGCTCCGTGTCAGGGCTTCAGCCAAACCTGTACCTGGCACAGGCTAGAAGGAAACTTTCCCTGGGCACAAGTTACCCAGGAGGAATTTCTTGCACTTTCCTTTAAGGCCACCATTGGCCACGGTTAGTGGCAGGACCGTGGACTAGATGGACCACTGCTCTGAGCATGGCATTTCCCACAAACGCCTACAGGGCCTGCCTACTGATTAAGAGGGAGAGTAGTCCATAACTGCCCATGGTTTTGTTTTCCCCTGTACATACAATACTACTTTAGTATAGAGATCCTAAAGCAGAGGCGGGCAAACGACAGTCCCACGGGCCGGAGGTGGCCCACGGGCCATCCTGCCCGGCCCCTGAGTTCCTGTCCCAGGAGGCTAGCCAGCCCCCGGCCCCTCCCCTGCTGTCCCCCATTCCCCGCAGCCACGCCACCATGCAGGCAGCGCTCTAGGCGGCAGGGCTGTGCATTCATGCAGGGTAGCACGTCTGGCTCCGGCCAGGCAGCGTGGCTGCCAGACATACTGCTTTGCGCAGCATGGGAAAGGGGCTGGGGCCGTCAGGGGACGGTTGGATGGGGTGGGGGGTGGTCAGGGAACAGGGGAGTTGGTTAGGTGTGGGAGTCCCAGGGTGGGGGGGCCTGTCTGGGGGCAGAGGTGTGGATAAGGGTTGGGGCGGTCAGGGGACAGGGGGTTTGGATGGGTCGGTCAGATAGGGTGCGGGGGCCAGGCTGTTTGGGGAGGCACAGCCTTCCCTACCTGGCCCTCCATACAGTTTTGCACTCCAATGTGGCCCTTGGGCCAAAAAGTTTGCCCACCCCTGTCCTAAAGCTTCCCTGTTGCTCCCACTTCAACACCTCACTCTCCACTCCCTGTGAAACCTTCCCCCTCCCCTTATTTTACCGCCTTCACTAGGAGAAAGGTGCCCTAATGCAAAGTGCAGCAGCACGAAATCCCTGCTTCCCCTTGCCTCACGCTGTTCAGCGGTTACTAACGAGTGATATCTAAAAAGGGTTACCCCCAGACTGAAGCTATGACCTTCAGCCCAGTGCCCTGAGGGTGGACTTTCCTCCCCGTAGTGAATAAAACTGGGGTGAATGTCACTCCTGGATGCATGGGGAGCTGGTGAGTCTGACACCGAGACAGAGCGTGCACAAACAGAAGTGGAAGTAGCCATACTAACAGGACACAGTCCGAGCAGAGAGCCTGAACAGCCTAGGGTCCAAAGGTTTGAACACTATCCAGACCTAGGAAGAAACAGGGCTAGCCCCAAAGCATTTACTGTCCAAAGGTATTTGTGGACCAAGGATACATCTAACCCTTGAGTGGGAGGTGCAGTTTCCAGCTTGACATACCATTGCTACTGTGCTCTCCTGCTAGTATGGGTGTGATGGGCCAGAGGCCTCTTGTCTGCCCCTAGCATGTCAGCCAGATAAGGGCTGGGGCCAGCTGGCCCCTCCCACCACCATACACTATTGTTAACCCACTCGACCAGACACTGGGTCTTACCCCTCATGTGCGTACATCTGCTAGCACTGGAATTTACACTTCCAGCACCACATGGAGACATACCCCAGAAGTGAAAGAAAGGAACGCTGCCACAAGCACAGAGCTAGTTCCTGTTCGTATTTATTCCTCTTTATGCTGGTCCAGCCTAAAGAGTTGGGTAAGTGTGGGTGTGGGGCGTTAGAACAAGCGAAGAGAGCAAGGGTTGGTGGGGACAGTGAGAACAGTGCAGGCAGTTGAGAGGACTGAGGCAGGGGCTGGTGCAAACAGCCGACGAGCAGAGAGTAAAAGCCGGCTGAGAGCTCCCAGTGCCGCACGCTGGTTGCTGACATCACTCTGGTCCAAGGTGTCTGGAGCAAGCGATACCAGCCAGGCAGCTCCCCGTCTCACTGGTGCTGGGAATGCCCCTTGTATCCCCAGAGGCTGGAGTTTGTCCTGCCTTGCTTCTTCCATAGCCCAATCCCTCAAGCTGGGGACAGAGTGTTAAGACCCAGGGTCTGGCTACCATTTTAGCAGAAATACCCATCTACTCTGTCTCAGCAGAGTGGCTGAAGGTTATTGAAATTAGGGAGTAAAGATCTGCTACATCTAGTGCAGGATGCATGAGCCCCTGCTTCAATTTTGCTGCAGTAGTCCAGCTTAGAAGGAAAATACTCTTCTGTATGCCAACTAGGCCAGCCAGATCAAAGGGATTTGGGAGCAAGCTGGAAAAGCTCTTACAAGCCTCATTTGCACAAATGGTGCAAGGCTGCCTGCAGCCACCTTTGACTTTTCTAGCAAGATAATTGTCAGGTGCTATTTAAAATAGTCATATTAAGTAGAGGCTGTTTGCAGCTGCAATCTTGTCTCTTGAATAGCTTCAGCAGAACTTTAAATTGCCAGCATTAAGCTACACACATTCATAGTTTTGACTGTGCATCTCTTATGACCAATCAGGCACTTTATAAAGCTGAGCCCTTTAGGGTTAACATGCACAAACAGCAGTGGTTCTCAACCAGGGGCAGAGGTCTTCCAGAGGATATGTAAACTCATCTAGATATTTGCCTAGTTTTATAACAGGCTACATGAAAGCACTAGCAAAGTCAGTAAAAACTAAAATTTCATACAGACCATGACTGTGTTTATAGTTCCCTACATAGTATATCAGGATTTCAAAACCTGAGGGTCACGATTTTTTTTTTTTTAATAATTATATGGTAAGCAATTTTTCAGTAAGTGTGTGCTATAACACTTTTGTATTTGTGTCAGATTTTGTAAGCAAGTAGTTTAAGCAAGCTGAAACTTGAGGTACACAACACAAATCAGACTCCTGAAAGGGGTACAGTAGTCTGGAAAGGTTGAGAGTCACTGGTTTAGAGAGATAAACAGTGTAAGTGCTGATGTGCACCAATGCTGATTTACGGAGAATTTTCCTGAGTGAAATGAAGGCCTTTACTTTATGACACAAGACAAAGTTATGCAATCATCAGTAGATTGTAATTATCATAAATAGATAAGCAAGGATTAGCAGAGCATGCTTGGTAAGTGGATTCTAGAATCCAACAAAGCATAGTCTAGTGGTTCTAGACCGCAACAGACTAACAGATACAGGTAAATATTAGTCACAGCACCTGGTCTAGATGGACATTAGTAAAGGTTAGGCCTTGTATAGACCTTATCTTGACAGACACCTCAGGCTGCAGAACTCCAGAAATTGTTCTAGGACTGCAGTTTACCTACATTGCTAAGCTCAAAGAACTCCTACTTCCAGGGCCAGTCACTAAGTCGTAGCAGACATAAGCCTTACTAAGCCAACAGCTTCCTAAGCTTATTACTGCCCTACTAACTCATGTTATTCTGCTCCCTTACATGCTAACCTCACTAAATATATTCCCTACACCTTTGGCAGCAGGTCAGTTTTGTATCTGGCATGATCTTTAACTGAAAGAGGAGAGAGAGGACACAGGATTCATGTTCAGCATCCTCTGTTTCAAGCCTTGGAAGTTTCAAAATACAGTACAACCTCCCCTACATGCACCTTGCAGCACAGACAGCCTAGTAACCAAGCCTCACTTCTCAGAGACTTAGGCATAAGAGACCAAACTCTAGTACCCTAAGACTTCATAAGTGCTACACAAGAAATGAAACAGTCCACATCCATGAGTATTCCACTCCGCAGCATAGCAAGCTTGGCTACAGGGATTGCCAAAACCCAACTTGTACATTTTGATGAGAATATTACTCTGGCTGGCTTCCTTACTAAGTCACAAAAGGTTTTACTCCCCACCCCCATCATTATTGGAGTTAGCCAGGTTCTCCTATAGTGTGCTCCTGCATATTTGCAGACCCAGCCGAGTCAGCTCTTCAAGCAGTGTTCATGTGTTTTAAACTGTTTGGATTTAAGAGTTATTTAGATTACAGTAGAAGCGAGAGGCACCATTGTGCTAGGTGCTGTACATACACAGTGGGAGGTAGGAGGAACCCCAGTCCTAAGGAACTTACAACCTAAAGAGACAAGATATAAAAAAATGGGGTGAGAGTGTAACAAGGGAGAGGCCAAAAAACAGAAGCACGGAGCTGAAGTGACACAGTGAAGGTCACAGAGCAGGGCCATGACACAGCTGGGTGTAAAGCCTAGATCTCTGGACTCAGTCCTATACCTGAATCACTCCATTTTATACCTTGTTTCTAGTGCCAGATACCCAGCTTAGGAATACTTCATTCACAGCAGTTTGCTTATGGCAGAGATACAAGTGTGATGGTGGTGGGATGGGCAGTAAGTGCTCCCCTATGGGAATGCAAACACTTTACATGGTTATGCACTTTAAGCAGGTTTGCTTTTAAATCTGTTCAGTACTACCACACCGTTCGCTGTTACAAAACAAACATGTTGGTAGTTTGTGTAGCTCAGAGCAGCAGAGATGCAGTAGGAGAATTAAACACTGATTGTAAACTGGAGGCAGATGTTGAAGATTACACTGTTGCTCAGTGATCATGGGAATGATTCATACAGGGCAAAGTTCTGCATCACAGTGTGATTTCCCCTCCCGTCTCCACCTTAAACAGCACAAGGGATTTTCAGACCCATATGATCTCCCTTGGGCACTTCACCCACTATGTGGCTGTGCAAGGGCTGAAAAAAACAGATGGCACGTCCTCATAGCATATTTGCCACCCCAATGTCCCTCCTCTGAACTAGCTAAAGCAGTTCACAAGTCAGGGGTCGGTTTAGGGAGTCACTAGCCTGTGTAGGTGGTTTTCAAGCCATTTAGCAACCTTGTGGACAGGTTTTTTAATACTGCATTCACTGTAGGATTTGAGCACCTTCCTGTAGGATATTTATGCTTCCTCCTACTCCCAAGCAGCCATGGGATCAAATGCTGTCCTAGGTCCTGATTCTTCCCAAGCCTACATCCCTTACGTGTAGGGACTCAGCCTAGCTGGTGGCACCTATTTATGCTCTCTCCCTGGTCACACACCTCTCCCTACAGGTATGAGCTCCGTCTCAGAGTCATTTCTGCCTTTTAAATTCAGTCTGCTGTCCGGATCAGTAGAGCAAGCTCACGGTCATTATTGTTTAGCCATGTGGTGACAGGCAGCCCAGTGAAGTATTTCAGTGGCCGCAGTGGGACCTAGACAAACACTGAGCAAATTTTAATCTGATTCCAGAGAATGTGATTAGAGTCAGAGCTGGCTCCTGCCAGCATTTTAGGAGGAGGCAGTAGCTGGTCTGGTATCACCCATATGCAGACCAGAGAGTATGGTTTACACAGGAGCCATGTATGACAAAGCGAACGCCATAACACTTGAGTCCTGCTATTCATGGCATGTTTAGCTGTTCAATACTTAGAGGAACTGGTCTCAGTCCCTCCATACCCAAGGTAACCCCCCTGCCCCAAATCAGCATCCAGCAATTCTTTAATACATATATTTTACATTTATATAAACCCTTCCAGCCTAAGGTTGGAGTTTGCTGAACTCCCCCACAGCTGATGGCAGCACAGATTAACCCAGGTTCTAATTAGAGTCACTGATACAGACTTCTGCAGAGTACCAGTCTCAGATCACACCCAGGTGCACATCTGGCTGATTTTAAAACACCAACCAATCCCTGCCTGTCCTAAGCAAGTTTTTATGACATCGTAGTTAGCACCTTAAGTCTGCCCATGCTGGCTTGTCACCATTCCCATCAGAGAGCAGATAGGCTGCTGTTGGCAAAGTGGACACTTTCTAGGCAGTAGACTCAGGAGAGAACCGGGGTGGTTCTTCCCCACTGAAGTTGATCAGGCCACTACAATATTAGCTGTTTAAAACACCATAGCATGCTCCTGCCTCTCAGCGTTAGTAGCTAGGAGTATATCTGCACTAGCCTTGGGAAAGCTTTCCCACCAGTGCTCAGAGCTTCAGCTTCACTCCTAGGCTCTGCTGTTAAGGCCAGTGTCTTCCAGCCACTCTCAGAGCAGGTCCACATGATGAACATTCTGGGGGCTGTGCCCAGAACATTGCTTTTCTGGGAAGTGGGAATGCTCAGCCTGGAGGGAAGGATACTTGCTATCACCAGTGGAGCTAAACCATCAGCAGCGGGACATTATAGCCAGGTTCCTAGCATGGACAAGGCCACAGAGTACCAGGAGTACAGGAATATGGTTCTTGCTTAAAAAGGTACACATGGCTTCCAAACTCTGGAGAGAAAGGGCTAGTTGTGTTGCTGGCTGTTCGATAGCCCCACCCTGCCTGTAGCTCTTCCCCCCACCCCCAGAACGCCTTACCCAGTCATGTAGGTAACAGGCATTTTTCCAAACATGCTTCTAAAAGCACCAGGGCCATTTGGCAGCCGAGGCACCAGGGTGCCCCCATTTGTTTCCTTACATGGGACAGCCATGGCCATTAGCTATGTGATGCTGCACAGTTCTAGATAAGCAGGACTTTGTCCCCAGCTCTCTATAGAGTGACCCCTGCATTGCCGTTGAAATGGGACCCCACCAATGGGAAAGCTCAGGATTGCATGTAGCCTTCTTACACCCTTATCATACCAGGAGTGTTGAGTCTGACAGGACTGGATAGCATGCCTAGATCAGGCATGTGTCCTTATGGAGGGAATGAAGACCAGAGGACAGAGACAGAGTTACATGCCAAAGACAATAGATAGGGAATCATCTGGATACACAAGAGGGCTCAAGAGAACCCAGGATGAGAACTACACATGCTGCAGTATTGCAGTCCGAGTAGCAGGCATCACACCAGCATTCCTGCATGATCCAGCAAGAGGGATCTGTGGCCACAGATTTGACAGCCCTTCCTGAAGGGGTCCTGCCCATTTGCCACTTTGGCTTTTCGTAAGAGCTGTGCTCTCTGCACAAGTCAAAGAGGCAGGTGTCTGATGCCGAGACTTCAGGGTGAGAGGATAACCTAGCCAAGACTGAATCCACAGCCAGTGGAGGACAGCCGGAAGCATCGAGCTCATGGCTTTTCCTCTGTTTAATATCCTCTTCCCCCATGCCTGCCTGCTGCATGACATTTGTCACAGATGTTCCAACTCTGTGCTGAATCAGTTGCTGACTTCACATTCCACTGTTTATGTGGCTGATAAACAAATGTTTATCTAGATTCACCATCTATATGCAAGGCCCAAGGATCAGTGAAGTAGCAGTACATGCTCTCTAGGGTAGCTGTAGGGAGATGGCAAGTCAGCAGGGAGTCACCTTGGTTTAAGAAATCCCATAGGAAGTGTTCAACAAGCTTCCAGTAGAAAACCCTGGGAGTTACAGTTTTGACAAGCTATTGTTGTTTGATGTGCTTAGTTTTGAGCTATGCTTCTGATTGCCAAGGCCAGCAAGGCTCACCATTGAAAAGCCAACAGACATCTATTCAAAGTATAGGGGCAGCATTTTTCGATATTATTGATCTATAGTATCTGTAAGCAAATACTGACTATTTAATAGCTACCACTGCATTCCTAGAATAAGTACCTAGAACTACATACCCTTCCTCCAACAGGCATTCTGAGAACAGACCTCTTCCCAGTTCCAAGCCTTCTAACTAGCCCTGAAGAGTTCTTAGCTGCACAGCAAGGTTACTTCCATGTATGTTTTCCCCATCTCATGAACTTGCCAGTCCTTCCTCTCCTCAAGCAAGGAGTCTAGTTGGGTCAGAATTATTAGCTGAGAAACTGGTTGCATGGGGCGGGAGGTGCATAGGCTAGAGGATCAGAGAGCATTTGCAAGATAAAGAGGAGAGGGATTCCACATCCAAGTCACATCCACTTCCCCAGTGCTGGAGTCCCTCCCAAATTAGCTACAAACACTTGGCCACTGCTGAAGTGGAGCAGGCTGCTATTTCCAGGGGGTGCAGGTCCATTTTGTTAGAGATAAAGACCTTTAACTCCAAGACCTTTCCACAGTTACCACTGAAACATCTGCTGACTGTGCTGTGAAGTGGAATCCTGCTAATTCCAAGGTCTTGTGCTACCAAGTGGCCTACAGGAAGCCTTGAATTCTTTAGTTGTAAAGTGCTATGCTCTAGCTTAATGAAAACTGGTAAGTCTCAACCCTGGCTACCAATAACTTGAACAGCATCTCAGGAGCCCAGAGACAGAACAGCTATTTATTGAGGCTACCATGCCATCAAGCAGGTGCAATAAAAATGATTCTTGCCCCCCTCCAAGGGCTTTTGCATATTAAAAATAAAATTAAAGTTTAGAAGTGATCACCCCCTATTCCACCAGGGAGCCTTATGGGCAATGGACTAGATCTTGGTCTTAGGTAGTGTTCTCTGAAATGAAGAGTACAAGATGCAGAGAGGATAGCATTCACTTCACCCCTCCCCACCAGCGAAATGTGTGAACAGGAAAATCCATTGTTTATAGGATAATCTTGTACCACCAGATTTCTCCAAGGCAAATTGATGCCTTGAGTCAACGGAGAGTCATCTCAAACAAATGACATTCCTATCAGAATCGATTAGGGATGCATCAAGTTTGCAGTGCAAACAGACTGTTTCAGAGACACACATCATATGATGGGATCCTAAATAAAGCACATTTTCCTATCTTGGTTTTTCAGTTTCAGATAAGGATAAAATAAGGCCTGTGTACAGAACAAGAGCTAGTTTCCTCATGTCAAAGAGGTTGTTTTTTTGTTTGTTTTTTTGTTTTTGTTTTTTGTTTTGTTTTGTTTTTTTTAAAAAAAACACAACAACCAAGAGGTTATCACAAGACAAATTTTTAAGAGGAACAGAAGAGCCCTTTGTACAGTCAGGAGTAGAGCAAGAAAAGGTTATTTACCCGTACTGGAAAATAGTCTCTGAAGTATCTCCATATGGCCCAGTTTCTGACCCACTGGGATCTTCTTCCACCTTGAAAAAAGGGAAGAAAGTGCAGTTGAGAATATCAGTAGCAGTCTGGAAGGTCAACACCACTGATGCCCATTAGAAGATCTCAGGACAGCACAGATGCCCTACAGCCCTGGGAGGTAGAGACTTGCACAAAGCAGGTTCAGGCCTCGTTTTCAGAGGTATGGAACACCTGCATCTCTCCTTGGCTTCTGCACTTCTGAAGAGAGTCAGGCCACCACAAGCAACAACGGCATAGCAGAGTTAACAATTGAACCCAGAAGTCCCCAAGTTCCAGTGCCATGTAAACAGAAGAACTGAACACGGGTTTGTAGTGTCAAGACATCCAAGTTTACCATCTTTTGCCTCAGTTTCTTCAGCTGAAGAAGTCCCATTAGCTCAACCAGGACCTTTTTGCATTGAAAGCTATGTAGAGTTAAAGTCTGGCTGAGACATTAAGTCCTAATTGCCCTCTGTTTACAAAAGCCCTTTTTTCTACTAAGAAAGCTTACAAGCAGAGGGAAACTGTATTCAAGTGTGTCAACCGAACTAAGAGCTGATCATTCTCAATTAGTTTCCAGAGAACAGTAGGTCAATATACATATTTCCCATCAGATAGTAACTCAAAACAAAACCCCTGACAACATGTGCATCACTAACCAAAGCAGCCACTTGATCTTAACTGTAAAGACTTCAAATTAAAACCTGACTTGGCAAAAGCGCAGGGAAAATTTGGCTTGCAAGATTCAAACAGAGGACTTTGGAATCTTGTAAGAAAGTTTAGAGACAAGTAATTAGCCTGTGGAACACATTGCTACAAGGTCTTTGTTGGATTTAGAGAAGGGCTACACATTTATAAGGATAAGAAAGTTTGCAGTCACTTCCCAGGACAGTTAGGCAGGATACACGGGCTAGTCTACACAGGGAAGCCAGTGCGCACTAAGCTAGGGTGTGAGTTTAAAGTGCATTAGCCACTCTGTGCTAATTCCCTGTGTGAACACTGCTGCACACTAACAGTGCTCTCATGTGCTTTAGTTTTGCACACTTCGAGTGCATTAGGCTGATGCACACAAAGGCGCTCAGGGCACAGTAAGCGTCCACACAAAGATTGTGTGGAGTAACTAGTAGGCACCAGCTACTGCAGGCTGCCCCCGCCATGGACAGACAAGCTACATTAGACGGCAAGCCAGCCACAAACCAACAAGCGTTCTATTCCTCCCGCTCTCCCCCAACACATACATGTTTCCATAATTGTCTATAATGGGGAGTCTTGCACATTTGGTTGCATGTCCTATGTAAAGCCTCTACCACTCTAAGAAGAGTCAGCATACTGCAGTCTCGACTACTTACCTTTCTTTGGTGTATTCCAGTCAAACACCAGCCATGCCAAGTACACAGCTGCAATCACCCAGCAGTCTGTACAGAGTATGTACATGAGGATTACAGTGCAAGCCACACCTGGAGTTGCCAGAGGGATAAAAAGAGGGGAAATGGCATTAAAGTCTCATTTTTGCAGAGTGGGTATTTTGATCAGCATTAACACCCCTTGACTTTTGACCCTGCCATACTTAAGGATTTTTAAACTAAATCAGATTTAGTGGTTACAGATTAGTGACATCACATTGAGACTAAGCCTTCAGTAGGGCTGAGACAAAGCTTCATCCAGAGCAGCCTACTTCAGAGCAGTTATTTCCCTGTCCCTACCACAGGTTCTCCCTCTAACTGCAGCAGGGTCACTGGGCCTCATGTGGAGGAGATTCTGCTGCTGGCTCAACTTTCTTGCATCACAGGTAAGACTTTCAGTGCACTGGATGTCTCCCATCACAAAAGTTCCTCACACACACCCTTGCACCATGCTGGGACTTCTCATATAAAAGCAGCTAGCATTGATTTTAATTTAGGAGAGGGGGAAAAAATTCCCTATGTCCCACTGACATGTCTGGGATGAAACAAGAGGAAATTCAGCTGGAAACTCCCAACAGGCAGTATATAGGAATTATTTGACAACAGACATGCTGATAGTGGCTCAAATCGGACTTGGTAAGATGGACAATGCAATCCAGGTGCTCAGAGAGACTAGCCAACTTTGAGTTACTTTAATACTAGCATTATTAATCAAGAAAAAAAACTAAAATGCTTCTCTTCCTCCTACCAGAGCTCCACTTAACTAAGAAGGTATTAAAGCAGTAAGGAAGAGTCTTTGCAACTGACATGGCAGGTGCACAAGTGTCACCAATAAGACAGCTAGCTGGAAGCACTCCCCAACAGTGAGTTCTACTAGACTGGAATCTCCAGAGAAGAGTCACATTGCGAGAGATGATTAAAAACTAGACCGAACAAAGCTCAGAATATATTGTAAGAAGCAGCCACTAGAAACGCAGATTTGTTACTTTTCTCAACGATGTTTGGAGCATTCATGGCAACACATACGTTTATCTACAGAGCACATACTGTACAGAAGGGAGGATTTTAAAATAAGTCTGCTTCCTTGTGCTCCAATACCTATAGATCAGCCCTGCTTACATGTGTGTAGTAATCCTTCCTATGTGTTCTGTTTATCTAGCAATAGTAACACCCTGTTCTTAAGCAACAGAGGGAGACCTAATAGGTTTTACCTTAGCTGTTCATGACCATGATTTGATTTCTGCCAGGACAGTTTTAATCAAGAACCTTCATTTTTGAATGAAAGTTATTTCTTACCCAGGACAAGGAAAGTAAGGATCCATTGCAGCACAGATATAATCTGAAGTTGCTTCTCTACTTTGGACTTGGACAACCAGGATAAATCCTGCAGAGCAGAGAGAATGCTTGACCCAGTACCTAAGAACAGAAAAATAAAAAGAAAGTTACTCTGTACATGCATTTAAAACAAAGCCTCATTTGAAGTGAAAAACAGAAGTCATAGAACACTGAAGTCTGTGCTGGATTACAGGAATCACTTCTGGTTTAAGATGACTAAACAGGATTTATATAGTTTACATTAGTCTCTTGGATGTCATCTCATTAAGAAAAAAAGCCTGAAGGGGAAACCTGTTATATTAGAACTAACCAGAGCAGTTTTATAAATACTTGCCATTACTGCTACAAAGCAGCAGAAATCCTCTTCAGTGCTCCCAAGTGCAGTAATGGAGCATACAACCAAAAACCTATATAGTAAACATTAAAACTCCAAGTGTCCTTTCAGCCTCCCTTGTACTTTGAAGTTTACATTATAAGCCAGTGATGGTCACACTGCAAGGTGTACTAACACGTCTAGCGGTTTGCCCAGGAATCTTTTCCATACCTGACTGCCAACTGCAGTGACACCCTGAGGCCAAAGGCAACTTGCTCAGTTTCCCCAGTTTACAACTTGAAAAACTAATCCATATTCGTAATCCTATGCTAGATCAAACTATTGAGAATTATTCTTAAAGAGACAATGTCAACTTCAAGTTTGCAAACAGACCAATAAACCAAACCACAAAAAGCAAACAACTGCACTACATTGATCACCATCATTCAGACACTCTTTCAGATTTTTTGGAAGTTAAAGTTTTGTTTGTTACTTACAAGAAGTTTTTTGACCTGAAGATGACAGCTGGAAAGTTACACATTTACAGATCCATCAAGACAGGAAATTCCAAGTGTAAAAGGAATTTGGCTTCTGGTTAAAAATTCACAACAAGCTTTAAAAGTGTATACAATGCTATTTGTCAGCATTCAAATCTTTTGCTTGCAGTAGGTACCAATATGTATCCAAAGCACTGACCAGGAGTGTAAAAGCTGCAGAAGTCAGTGACAGATTACTGGTATAGTATGAATTTAGGAGAGAGTTCTACCCTACAGCAACATGGATGCTTTAACCAAACATCAAGTCCTGATTAGTTTTTATAAGATAAACGTAGCATGAACAAGTGACAAGAAATGTACTGCTAACTACATCATAGCAGGTTTAAATTAAGGCCAGCTGTTCATGGCTTGCCAAGCAGCCTCTAGACTGAAGGAATACACTTGCAGGTGCTAGCTTCTAATAGGATTTAGATAAAAAATGCCCTGTTTCACTACAAGTTTGAGATGTAACCTTTCAATTAGTTTGATTTAAACCACAAATTCTATTCACCAATGTTAGCTAGAAGCCAGTGTTAATGCATAAGTCCAACCACAAGCTCACAAGCATTTTTAAGTTTTCCTTTGAAATGAGCCATGCAATTTTATGTGAAGTCAGACTCCATAAGAGGTGAGAAGTGTGTTTGGTGGCACTGAACTATTCCACAGGGAGAACTAGTACAAGAGTTAGTAATTGAATAGGTTTCAGAGTAGCAGCCGTGTTAGTCTGTATTCACAAAAAGAAAAGGAGTACTTGTGGCACCTTAGAGACTAAAATTTATTTGAGCATAAGCATCCGATGAAGTGAGCTGTAGCTCACGAAAGCTCATGCTCAAATAAATCTGTTAGTCTCTAAGGTGCCACAAGTACTCCTTTTCTTTTAGTAATTGGATAGGTAGCTTTCCTCCTATGGCAGGTCACTGGCCTCAATCTAGCGCAAGATGGTCATAAGGCAGACAAGCACTCTGTTAGCTTGAGAGAGGAGTCTCAGTTCAGTTCCTAAAGGACATGTTAAGTTCAGTCTATACTAATTGGTCCCCTTGCTGACAGTCCCAGCAGAGGCATTAAGGACTGAAAGAGTATTAAGGCACGTCAGTGGAACAGCACAGGGAAGGCCATGGGGACAACTTCATACCACTCATTATCTAAGATCTATGGGGATCTCCCAATTTACTGGGAGCTTTGTCTAGAAAGACAGGGGCGGGGGGGGGGGAACAGAACTCAACAGAAGCGTCACTGACAGGGCAATAGGCATATGACTTTGTAACATCACATATATACGGTCTAGAAGTACATCTACTGTCTAGGACACCCCCAGCTACACAAGCTCCTCCCTATACAGGGCACCAGTCTCATATAATACTGGGAGGCCACTGAACTCTCAAGGTTCCTTCTCCTCCTCCCCCCCCGCAGCTGTCACTGGGGGACAGGATCTCTGCAGGCATCAGGAGCAAGGAAACAAAGCCCCTTGCTTGGTTATGGAGCATGTGCTCCAGTGTCACAGGGGCTATGAAGAGGTCACTAAGGTGTCAATGGCACTTCCCAGGGACAGAGGAAGTCCTAACTGGGTCTCTCCTCCCTCCCCAGCCCAAATGAACTAAGCATCTGTAGAGCCTCCCATTATTTGTGTTACAGCAGCACCCAGGTTCCAGTCAGGACCCCACTGCAATAGGTGGTGTGCAAACAGTGGAACAGAGAGTTTGCCACAGGTCACCCAGCAGGTCAGTGATCAAGCTGGGAATAGACTCCCAGTTCAATCCACTGGAGCACCTTGCCTCTGGATGGTCCACCCAGAAAAGTGCTACTAATCCTCTTCAGTCTACATGACGGTGGGGAGGGTGACACTGCTTTGTGGGGAAAGGATTCACCTCACCCACCTCCTTTGAAGGTCGCTACTAGGCAAATCTGAGGAAATCCTTATGTTGGAATGTGACTGACCTATTGTGAGCATGCAGACCTTCTAAGAGTTGCAGTAAGCACACTGCTACCTGTCACACTTGCAGGGGCTCCCTGCACTTACAATTCACATGCAAATACAACAGTCAGATGCAGGTCCAAATTCAGAGGACAGAAGCTGCAAGTAGCTAACCAGAGACATTGCAAGCATACTAGACAGGATGTTAGAGGCAGCACAAGAGAAGGGAAGACAGCGTCGCCAGTTTTGTGAGGGATGCCAGTTTTGCAGTAGTTAGGTTTAATTGAGAAGTTAAATGAACTTGAAGTAGTCTCCAATACAAGATTGGACCCCCAAACCCAACAGAACGTGGCAGGGTTTTAGAACTGCATTTTTACATTCTCTCTGTTGCTGTCAAAGACTCACAGCTTCTTGTTTTGAGGAGCTGGTGGGTGCATTTGATGAAGGTGTGTAAACAAACTGAAAGTACGTTGGAGTAATTTCAGCTGCTGCGAGTAAGGCTAGTCAGTAAGATAGTCAAAGAGAAGCGCAGTGCCCCTTTAAAGACACAAGACTCCCAGCTAGTATTGGGTGGTGGGGAAGGTTACCAGCAACTCTGCAGTAATCCTTTGTGTCCCCTCACTATTTTAGTTATAAAGTCAGTTTGAAAGAGAGGCAGCACTGTACTGGAGGTAGATGCTAATTTGAGGCTCAGCTCCAACAACGATGACTATGTCTTTCAACATGTTATTTAGCCTCCCTTCCCCCACACATTTTGCTTATCTTGCATGTGATCCTGCTTCCATTTAAGTCCATAAGGGAAACTCTGACTTAAGTGGGAGCTGACCAGGTTTCTGCTTACAGAAGTGAGAAAATACTTACCTGATGTAATGGCATTGCAAGAATTAATATTTGTAAAGAGCCTCTAGCAGTAACATTAGTATGGTTGGATTCTTGTATTATAGTTGAGATGCAAGATATTCATCTCACTTGTGATGCTAACAATACCAAACCCTAGAAGAAAGTTAAACATGTAGCTATTCATAGATTCATAGATTTTAAGGTCAGAAGGGACCATTATGGTCATCTAGTCTGACCTCCTGCACAACGCAGGCCACAGAATCTCACCCACCCACCCCTGTAACAAACCCCTAATCTATGTCTGAGCTATTGAAGTCCCCAAATCATGGTTTAAAGACTTCAAGATGCAGAGAATCCTCCAGCAAGTGACCCGTGCCCCACCTGCAGAGGAAGGCAAAAAAGCCCCAGAGCCTCTGCCAGTCTGCCCTGAAGGAAAATTCCTTCCCGACCCCAAATATGGCGATCAGCTAAACCCTGAGTGTGTGGGCATGACTTACCAGCCAGACACCCAAGAAAGAATTCTCTTTAGTAACTCAGATCCGACCCCATCTAACATCCCATCACAGGCCATTGGGCCTATTTACTGCTAATAGTCAAAGATCAATGAATTGCCAAAATTAGGCTATCCCATCACACCATCCCCTCCATAAACTTATCAAGCTTAGTCTTGAAGCCAGATGTCTTTTGCCTCCACTGCTCCCCTTGGAAGACTGTTCCAGAACTTCACTTCTCTGATGGCTAGAATCCTTCGTCTAATTTCAAGTCCAAACTTTGTGCTGGCCAGTTTATATCCGTGCACCCTGGATCAGCAACCAGAACCTCAGCTCCAGGCACGTCACACCTTACGGTTATCAGCTTGAAGGAAATTCCATTAAGTCTGCCTAGCAACCTGTCCTCCCAAGAGGAGGGAGGAACTTTCCTAGCTGGGGATAAACAGCCATGTGTTCAAGCGGACACATCCAAAATAAGAACCAGCCCCGTCTGAAAAGGAGGCTGAACAGTACACGATTAGCATCTGCTGAATTGTAACTGAAGTCTGTAAAGGAATTCAATAAATCACAGGCATTTAGAAGTCGGGGGGAGTGAATGAGACTATGCAGATTTAGGATTACAGTTTGAGATAATTATGTACCTAAAATGAGAGGAATGATCTTCCTTTGGTAGCAAAAAGAAAAGGAGTACTAGTGGCACCTTCGAGACTAACCAATTTATTTGAGCATAAGCTTTCGTGAGCTACAGCTCACTTCATGGAATGCATCCGATGAAGTGAGCTGTAGCTCACAAAAGTTTATGCTCAAATAAATTGGTTAGTCTCTAAGGTGCCACAAGGACTCCTTTTCTTTTTGCGAATACAGACTAACACAGCAGCTACTCTGAAACCTTTGGTAGCAGTCACCTAAAACAGAAAGCTTGACTATCACTGCTTCTCAGGACTGGTTTTGTTTTAGCTTGCTAAGAGGGATAATTGCAACACAATCGTAAAGAGATGAAGGCAGCAAAATTTAAAAAAAAAAAAAGGGGGTGGGGGTGGGGGGTGTCTTTACAAGTCAAATGCATTGTGGAATTGCAAGCCAGGCTACTACACTGCCTGCCACAGTAGCCATATTGTGTCAGAGGATATTTTGTTGAATCCTTTAAACCAAAGGCATCTTCAAGTCTGAGACAAGAGAAAGATTCTACACCTGCAAACAATGAAGAACTCGGCATTAGGGTATACCTTATACCATCCAGCAAAGTCCCCCAGGAGCATGGCTGCTGGCAAATCCAGATCCAGGAGAATTCCTACTGCTGTAGTTTTTGCAAAAGCCAAACTGCCTTAGTGTAAGCCTTAACAGAAGGCCTCCAAGCTACAACTAGAACAGCTCCTCTGCAATAATCAGAGTGGTACAGACCACTCTTGTCCAGCATCCTGCCTCCAAAAGTACTCAATGCCAGTTACTGGAGAGGAAGACATAGTTGCACAATACCTTACCCTGTGAGACAGTTTCCTTCTGGAGACAGCCAGCAATTAGTTTATACCAGAAGCATGGAAACCTAATCCTTGTAATATTATCACAGTATAGTTGCAGGTGCTGCTATTCAGAGGTATGTTTACTTACCTTGAGTAAGTCTCTATACACTCCACTCTTGGAGTGGGTCCCTACCCTCTTTCTCCTGGACCTGTTTAATCTCCTGTAGACTTCTTCAGCTCTTCCTGGATACTAACAAACAGATGGGCTATTTACTTAACTGACAACCCCTAATATTGGGTACTGCAGATTGGTAATATGCTACCACCAACACACCCATGCTTGAAACTGCACTATGCATCATGTATGCTAGGATTTGCTGCTTCACGGTGAAGTGATACACACTCCAGAGCAAATGCACAGCAATGAAAAGCTATTTATCAGAAGGAGATTTAACAGGTTGCTAAGTGTTTGGTTTTCTGAAAGTTACTCAATTACAAACATTAATCCAACAAAATAAAAACCAATTATGAAGTGTTTAATCAGAAGTAATTCAGAGGGTTTTTCAAGAGGGATAACCTGAACTGTAAACTCAAGTTTGTGCTGAATGCTTAACCAGCTTTTTGGCACGGAAAGCTTTAGATTACTTATTTAGAATTCTGACTTAGTACTTTCCAGTCCATTAGTGTGGGACAGAATGATGTATTCTGGGATATCAGAGATACTGCAGTTCATGGTAAGACTTCTTGGTAGTACTAGGTTTGTTAAGAGATCCCAGAGGAGGTTAGATCATTTGTAAAGGTGAATTACAACATACCTCCAAGTTGGCTACTCTACATAGTTTAGTGCCACCAGTAACTAAGTGTAAGTCTTCCTTGTCTTCTCTTCACAGGGAATCTCTCAACAATTGCAAGGAGTTTGCCAAGGAGTCCCCTCCCCCAACCCAAGTACTAGGTGTTGTAAATTACATGAGTAACAGAGGTGACAAATTTTGACTTGATCAGAAGGACTGCTCATAGTTCAGCCATAAGTGTTATATTCTAAGCTACTAGTGTATAGTCTGAATGTATTTCCCTAGAATTTAAGAAAAAAGCCCACATGCCCCCAGCATCCCCTTTCCATGTCTGGAAGAGAATGAGACTGGTTCTACTTAGACATCCAGGGTAGCCCATTTATGAGGGGAAGCAAGGAAGATATGGACTGACCTGGTCTTTGATCACCATTTACATTAATCTCTTCCCTGGGTCCAAAATTTAATCCTGCAAAAATAGGAGCTATCATCTTCTACTGAAGCAGTAATAAGACAGTTAGTAACTGTTCTTTGGTCCCATTCGCTATCTGCTCCACTTTGGAATGTTTACTGGCTGCAGTTATGGCCACCCATTCCAGAACACCATTTCAGGAATGGGACTACCAACAGCACAATCTCCCATCCAATAATATGGAGCACATTGTTAGCAATCCTGTCTAGCAGGCAGAGCTCTTTGAGGTGACAGGGTCAGGACACTGATCTACACCACTGCCCATGCCCAACTGCAGGAACAACTGAAGCACTTCTCTATATCACCTAGCACTTCGGGAATTACCTGGGCAACAAGACAGTTTCTGCATTTTTATCAAGGGCACAAAAATTAGGTGCATCTGCCTTGCTTTATCTCTGGCCAAGAACAGCTGAAAGTTTTGCAGAAAAAGCACCAGGCACCTCTGTTTTCAGTTAAGGAACCACACTGCTTGTCAACTTGAAGGAAAGTTAAAGAGGAAGAACAGATTCCCTTCAGGCTTGAATATGTATGCAGTAGACTTTCTGTAAAGATCACATGAGGCTCAAAGACCCTGCACCCCCACCCCATGACAGTAAATCAGAAGGACTGGGGAGACCACCACCAGCAGCACTGAACTCAGTGATTCATAGGTACTTATGGATAGATTTTTCCACACCATTTTTCCACCCCGTCCTCCTTTTCTCCTCTGGCAAGTTCCACAAGATTGTATATCCTAATTCAGCCTGAGCTTGAATAGCAGTTATACAGCCACTGATCCTCTGTGGCAGCCTGCCCATTTCTAAGCTTCTGAAAGATAGCCTTCCAGCAGGATTATGAACTGTGCTGGACTATAATCTACAGCTGGTATAGCCTTCATACGGAATTCCCTTGGTGAGAAGGATCCAAAGAGCTTTGGAGAGTAGATATGTTGCAATATTGCCTCAAGTATTGCATGCTGCTCAGACCTGGAAACAGACTGGTCGATCTTAAAGACTTCCTGAATAGTACCATCCTGTAAGGAAGCAGGCAATGAAGTGTATTTTCTAGAAGACAGTAGTGATGGAGAGTTATTCCTTTAAGTGGAGGCAAAGAATAGTAAGGACAGACACATAAGGAACTCCAGTGGCATTACTGATTGTTTGACAGAAACAGGTAAAATCTTAAAGTGATCTATGATACAGAGTTGCTAGAGCCTTTTTGCCTGGCTTCATCACTTCCCTCTCTGCAGTCAAATCACTCACCTATTCTGGTTCCTACTACAGCCTCTTCCCATTCACACTTGGTATCTGAAACTACAAGCAGAACAGCTGTTGATCCTTAAGCCTTGTCCTATAGTGAATTTTAAGCCACCAGTGCAAACTCTAGTGAAGACACAATTGACAATAGTGCATTTTCATTTGTACTAGTGCATCTTATCCTGGTGCTGAACCTGGGTAAACTGCACTAGTGTAAATACCTTTAAGTCTTCTACATTGGTGTCCTTATAGAACAGACTGCCCCAAGCAGAATTTATACCCCCCACCCCCAAAAAAGGGATAGGAGCCAGAGACTCCACAACACAAAAAACTGCTAGACTTATGCAGATCACAGCTATTTTATAGGTTCCACTTTTAGCTCTGAACAGATTCAGTCCAGCAGCAGCCAGTGCTAAAAGCCAGAGAATTACTATAGGAAGAAGGGGCTGCTGGAGGACACAGCATTAAGCAGGGCCAGATTAGCCTATAGTGCCTGGTGGCAAATGTCTGGAGCCTGGATCTAGAATGAAACTTTGCCCAAGCCAACTAAGCTTCAAGTCCAGCTATAGTATCACCTCCTGCTCTAGAGCGCTGCCTGCGAGAGCCTCGTTGCTCCCGCTGCGCATAACAGACCAGCACAGTACAAACACTCACAGACTTCACAGGCAGCCCATCGATTTGCACATATACCCCAGCAGCACAGCTCTCACTAATCCTGTTTGATCTGCACCCCCAAAGGCATGATTGCCTGAGGGGGAGAAACCAGAGAGGCAAGCTGAGGGAAGGGCTCAGGCAGGAGAGGAGCTAAGGTGGTTACACAGGGTCAAGATGGAGTTGGCCAGGAGGATCAGGATAGGAAAGGAGCTGGAGGGGGCCCACTGAGGAGTTCTGGGAAGCAAGGGCCCTTCCTTGAGCAAGGAGAAAAGAAGAGATGCAGCTGAAAAACAAGATGGTCTGTGCTACAGTGCCGCTCCGCCCTACATACAGCTGTACCTCTCCCAGCTTCTTGCTGGCTGCTACTTCCCAGATGGAATCTAGCGCCTGCTGAAAATAATAGCACCCAGCACAGGCCAGGGGACCCTGCAGGAGGCAGGTGAACAGACAGTGGGTGAGAAGCGGAAGCAATTTTTCCCCAACAGTTCCCAAGCAGCAGCCCCTAGATGCAGACCTGAGGCACTCTATGCATTCTGGTGAACATTAGGCTGTTCCCTCCTACCTCTCCAAGACAGTAACCCAAAAGGCAACAAAATGTGCACATGACCCTGCCGCATTCAGAGGCCCCCAGATCCTGGACTTTCAGCTTATCAGGATTGTCCAGGGCTCTGCACCACTTGCACACTCTAGGGTCGTAGGGCTGTGCAACGCACCACTCAGGTAAGCATGTGCGTGGCAAGACCCAGCAACAGTACAGTTCCACTGGGCCAAAAACCAGCAGGGGAGGAACAGTCAGTTGCAGCATCTTTAGTGCCAGCAGCAGTCTGGTACTGCTCCTCAGCCCAAAGACAGTTTCACAGGAAGTTTGTCTATACTAGACAAATCCATGCAGGGAACTCTCAGCTGGGCTTCAACCCATTCCTAGCATTGGTGTAAATCGTTGCACAGAAGATGCTTAGAGGAAACATTTTGAATTCATTCCACCCCCATCATAGAATATCAGGGTTGGAAGGGACCTCAGGAGGTCATCTAGTCCAACCCCCTGCTCAAAGCAGGACCAATCCCCAATTAAATCATCCCAGCCAGAGCTTTGTCAAGCCTGACCTTAAAAACTTCTAAGGAAGGAGATTCTACCACCTCCCTAGGTAACGCATTCCAGTGTTTCACCACCCTCCTAGTGAAAAAGTTTTTCCTAATATCCAACCTAAACCTCTCCCACTGCAACTTGAGACCATTACTCCTTGTCCTGTCATCTTCTACCACTGAGAATAGTCTAGAACCATCCTCTTTGGAACCACCTCTCAGGTAGTTGAAAGCAGCTATCAAATCCCCCCTCATTCTTCTCTTCAGCAGACTAAACAATCCCAGTTCCCTCAGCCTCTCCTCATAAGTCATGTGTTCCAGACCCCTAATCATTTTTGTTGCCCTTCGCTGGACTCTCTCCAATTTATCCAACTTATTCTTGTAGTGTAGGGCCCAAAACTGGACACAGTACTCCAGATGAGGCCTCACCAATGTCGAATAGAGGGGAACGATCACGTCCCTCGATCTGCTGGTTATGCCCCTACTTATACATCCCAAAATGCCATTGGCCTTCTTGGCAACAAGGGCACGCTGTTGACTCATATCCAGCTTCTCGTCCACTGTTACCCCTACGTCCTTTTCCACAGAACTGCTGCCTAGCCATTCGGTCCCTAGTCTGTAGCTGTGCATTGGGTTCTTCCATCCTAAGTGCAGGACCCTGCACTTATCCTTGTTGAACCTCATCAGATTTCTTTTGGCCCAATCCTCCAATTTGTCTAGGTCCCTCTGTATCCTATCCCTACCTGCCACCGTATCTACCACTCCTCCTAGTTTAGTATCGTCCGCAAATTTGCTGAGGGTGCAATCCCCACCATCCTCCAGATCATTTATGAAGATATTGAACAAAACCGGCCCCATGACCGACCCTTGGGGCACTCCACTTGATACCGGCTGCCAACTAGACATGGAGCCATTGATTACTACCTGTTGAGCCTGACAATCTAGCCAGCTTTCTACCCACCTTATAGTGCATTCATCCAGCCCATACTTCTTTAACTTGCTGACAAGAATACTGTGGGAGACCGTGTCAAAAGCTTTGCTAAAGTCAAGAAACAATACATCCACTGCTTTCCCTTCATCCACAGAACCAGTAATCTCATCATAGAAGGCGATTAGATTAGTCAGGCATGACCTTCCCTTGGTGAATCCATGCTGACTGTTCCTGATCACTTTCCTCTCGTGTAAGTGCTTCAGGATAGATTCCTTGAAGACCTGCTCCATGATTTTTCTGGGGACTGAGGTGAGGCTGACTGGCCTGTAGTTCCCAGGATCCTCCTCCTTCCCTTTTTTAAAGATTGGCACTACATTAGCCTTTTTCCAGTCATCCGGGACTTCCCCCGTTCGCCACGAGTTTTCAAAGATAATGGCCAATGGCTCTGCAATCACAGCCGCCAATTCCTTTAGCACTCTCGGATGCAATGCATCCGGCCCCATGGACTTGTGCACATCCAGCTTTTCTAAATAGTCCCTAACCACATTTCTCCACAGAGGGCTGGCCATCTATTCCCCATGTTGTGATGCCCAGCGCAGCAGTCTGGGAGCTGACCTTGTTTGTGAAGACAGAGGCAAAGAAAGCATTGAGTACATTAGCTTTTTCCACATCCTCTGTCACTAGGTTGCCTCCCTCATTCAGTAAGGGGCCCACACTTTCCTTGGCTTTCTTCTTGTTGCCAACATACCTGAAGAAACCCTTCTTGTTACTCTTAACATCTCCTGCTAGCTGCAGCTCCAGGTATGATTTGGCCCTCCTGATTTCATTCCTACATGCCCGAGCAATATTTTTATACTCTTCCCTGATCATCTGTTCAATCTTCCACTTCTTGTAAGCTTCTATTTTATGTTTAAGATCCGCTAGGATTTCACCGTTAAGCCAAGCTGGTCGCCTGCCATATTTACTATTCTTTCGACACATCGGGATGGTTTGTCCCTGTAACCTCAATAGGGATTCCTTGAAAGACAGCCAGCTCTCCTGGACTCCTTTCCCCCTCATGTTATTCCCCCAGGGGATCCTACCCATCAGTTCCCTGAGGGAGTCGAAGTCTGCTTTCCTGAAGTCCAGGGTCCGTATTCTGCTGCTTACCTTTCTTCCTTGTGTCAGGATCCTGAACTCGACCAACTCATGGTCACTGCCTTCCAGATTCCCATCCACTTTTGCTTCCCCTACTAATTCTTCCCGGTTTGTGAGCAGCAGGTCAAGAAAAGCTCCCCCCTAGCTGGCTCCTCCAGCACTTGCACCAGAAAATTGTCCCCTACATTTTCCAAAAACTTCCATTGCCCACCTCTTTCTGGAGCAGAAGGAAAAAAACAAAACAGACTCAGTGCTGGGCATCACTGCTGATCCCACTATTCGAGTGGGGTAACTTTTCTTTTCAGAGGACAAGCCTGGAGACCCCAAGTGACTATTTGTATTAGGGCAGCTCCTGGAAGCTATGGCAGACTAGGGTCCCATTATGCTAGGCATTACACAGACACCTAGTGAGAGACAGTTCTTGCCCTAATGAGGCTACAATCTAGATTGACAAAGTCAGAGGATAAGAGGGAACCAGAGGCAGACAGGTGAAGTGATCTGCCCAGTGTCACGCAGCAGATCAATGGCAGAACTGGGAAATATAATCCAGGACCCCGACTACCAGCTCAGTCCACTACCCATTAAGTCACACTGCCTCTAAATTCCCTGTGCTCTGCCAGGTGAATCCCACCAAACAGTTTCTGTAAAAGACAAAACTCATTCCAGTGGTACAGGAGGAATCACAAGGTTCCACAGCTTTTCTCTGGATGGGGTCCTCCTTGTTTTTTTTTTTGTTTTTTTTTTTGTTTTTTTTTTTTTTACAGACAGGCTTTTAAAATCCCTCCCACCCCCCCACAAAGGTATCAGTCACTTCTGACTAATTACAGAGCTGTGAACAGCTTGCAAGCCTAGAAAGTGGTGACATTTAATTAACTTCACCTTGGAAGGAAGCTACACTTACCAAAGCAATACCTTCCTTCCAAGATGAACAAGTCATACTTGTAGAAGAGAATTTGCAAATGCACCAGTGCAGGCCTGAAGGGAAACTCACCTGCATGGAGAATTAAGACAGCTTTCCATCTCTACATCAGATTATTTTGAGTTAAGGCCAACTACACTGTACGTAAACAGGCCACTTGAAAATATGCACATGCCCTAAATACATTAATAACATATTGGCTCAGAATGGGCTTCACAAAGGAGGTGCCATTGTGGTCTATCAGGTCAGTGCTACATATCTGATACCTTCCATGAATGATTTAGTCTTTTCTTAACAGAGTAAGTGAAGTACAAAAGTGGAGTAGTGTAGTTTACACTGCACTGTCAGCTCATGTCACAGGCTCTCATCTCCAAATGGCACCAGGGAAAATCTCTGCTTTTGTCAGTTTACCACAACTTCTTGGTTTTATTTATTAAGGGCCAACAGTGTTCTTAGTGCTGACCAGGAGAGCAAAATACAGTCTTTTCCAAGACCCTGCAATCGGAACTGCTCACACAGAGCCTTGTGTAGGTGCCTCCTGATTCCATTCCACACACCTCCTGAGTGTGGTGTTCTGTCCCCTCTAGTGGCACTGAGACCACTTAGAATTAATGAGTCTGCTACAGCCTCAGCTAAGAGCCATGTGGCTTTTAGCTCACGCAGTAGAGGCTCAAGCATTTAGCTCCAGAGATCACAGAATCACAGACTATCAGGGTTGGAAGGGACCATCTAGTCCAACCCCCTGCTCAAAGCAGGACCAATCCCCAATTTTTGCCCCAGATCCCTAAATAGCAAGGATTGAACTCACAACCCTGGGTTTAGCAGGCCAATGCTCAAACCACTGAGCTATCCCTCCCCGCATCCAGGTTCGATCCCACCCACCAACAAGCAGGGTCTGTCGGTGTTACACAGGCATCCACATCAAAGCTATTTGCAGGATGGGAGCCCAAAAGACACATGGAAGACCAGAAATCCAGAGGCAAGGACAATAGTGGAGGGAGTGCATGCTAGTGGACAGGGCACTGGAATAGAAGTCAGAAGAGTGGGAGTTCCCTCCCACACAGCTCTTCATGTTGGCAAACCCTGCCTGGACAGGTCACTTTACCTCAGGGCCGCCATTTCCTTTCCCACTCTCTGTCCAGTGTCTACTCAGCTCTTCAGAGCAGGAGCCATCTCAACAGGTACGTGTACAGCACAAGGGGGTCTCCAGGCCGCACTGTGGTACAGATCATCAAGTGTGGGTGATTTTTAAAGTTTCAGTTTATCAAAGTTATGTAAAACTACTTGTGTGGAAGCCCCGCATCACTGCTAAAACGCCAGTAAACCGGTTTCTCTAAAGAGGAGAGAACAGGCTCTGAGGCGTAAACATTTGCACTTGCTAATTTATTGCTGCTGTACCTTCAGAGGCCTTGTTTACTGACACCCAAGGCAGCTATAACACGAGCTTCAGCACATTGCCCGTCCAGCGACCTCAACCCTGAGGTAAAGGTTCGACCCTCCCTAGATGGAGTGTTCAGGGTCTATAAACAGATAAGGAGTACTTGTGGCACCTTAGAGACTAACCAATTTAATATTTTCATGCAGTTGATAGATTTCCACTCCATACGGCTAAATGCAGTGCCTTGCATAATGACAGGTTTCAGAGTAATAGCCGTGTTAAATTGGTTAGTCTCTAAGGTGCCACAAGTACTCCTTTTCTTTTTGCAAATACAGACTAACACGGCTGCTACTCTGAAACATATAAACCAATAATTTGTCAAGCTGGAAGTCTCCTTCAGGTCTCTCTCCTCACCACAGCTGAGGGTCACCAACCCCATTTCACTACAGAAATGAGAGGAGAGTTTTGTATTGGTGGGTAGAGGTGAAAGGAAGTCTTAGCCACTAACCGATGCTGCCCTGGATAAAAGCCTATTTTTAAAAACTTAATCTTTAAGATGTTTTAGGGAGATGGACATCAGTCACTTCTTTCCAGCTTCTTCCTCCTGCCACGAGTATAGGAATAGGAGCATTTAAGGAACTAAATTAAGTTTTCACAGCTAGTTTCCAATGAAATGGTCATTTGCATCCACAAGGCTGATAATAAAAGCTATTATATTCATCTTCCCCTCGCACACAAAATCCCATGTGTTATTAGGAAAATGAGAACCTCAGGAACACATCAAACACAGAAAGAGACTCTTGCGACAGGCTGTGAGGCATCAGAGTCTGACAAACCCAGCATCTTTTCCAAGGCTCGCTGAAGAGTCGACCCCAAACAGACCCCCCCCCCCATGGAAGCTTCCCAAAGCTGCAAACAATGCTCCAAGTATTTCTCTTTTCCTTCAGGCAGTGGCGCTCAACCTTTCCAGCCTACTGTGCCCCTTCCAGGAGTCTGCTTTGTCTTACAGGTCCCTAAGTTTCACCTCACTTTAAAACCTATTTGCTTACAAAATCAGACATAAAAACACAAAAGTGTCACAGCCACATGGTTACTGAAAAATGGCCAGCTTGATCATTTTGTCTGTATGAAATTTCAGTGTGTACTAACAGTGCTTTTCACGTAGCCTGCTGTAAAGCTAGGCAAGTACCTAGAGGAGCTGGTGTACCCCCTGGAAGACCTCTGTGTACCCCCAGGGTAGCCATACCCCAGGTTGAGACCCACTGCCTTAAGATACAGCCACGCTGCTACCGGGGGAGAGGGAGCAGTAGCCTCACAACACACAGCTCCAAGGCTCTGGCCCCAGCAGCCCTCCCAAAACGAAAAGCCAAGCAGCCAGCCAGTGCACCTGCCCCAGAGCCATGCTCCAAACACCCCTCCAGCAGGCATGTTAGTCAGTCACACAGTCAACAGGCGGGGAAAAAAAAAAAAAACCCAGCGCAGGGGGCGCGGGCGGGGGGGGGGGGCGCAGAATGCCTAATGCGGCTGCCAGCCCCCTCCAGACTTTGGGGGGCTGGGGGAGAAGGGGACAGCCAGGAGCCGAGACCGGCCCACTCCATCGCCCTGGGTCGTCTGCGCAGAGGCTCGCCGGCGGCTGGTCCATACAGAGGCATATGGCCCCGCGGGAGCGGCCGCTAGGAAGGCTGCGGTTACCTCGCAAGACGCCCGAGTAGGCGGCGATGATGGTCTTCATCATGGCTCAGCGTCGGCGCCCCCCAGGCAGGTCCATACCGCGCCCCGCTGGGGCCGGGGCGTCCGTGGGAGGCAGAGACCCGAGCGGAGCGGAGCGCAGCCCCTCCCGTGCACCGCCCGCAGCCCCGCACAGCCCGGCCGGCTGCCCCGCACCGCTTTATATCGGCCGGCCGGGAGGGAGGGAGGCAGCGCGCAGGCGCCCTGCCTGGTCCCCCCCCGTGGGGATTGTGATGCGGCCGCGGGGGCAGTGGCTGCTCGCCAGGGATGCACGGGGGGGTGTTGCAGGGGATGGATGTGCTGGGGGGAGGGGGCAGTTCGCTTTATAAAAATAGGTATGTCGAACCATGGTGTTGCAAAAAGAGCCCGTGTGTTGCAAGGGCGGGAGGAGTGTGCAATTTCGGTGGCAAGCTCTTGCAAGCGAAAGGAAATGCTCTTCCGTCCCCAGTGGCCGGTGCCTGGAGCCGGCGGAATGGCCGCGGGCGGCCCTGGGGGCCACCCGAACCGCAGGCAAGTTTCATGGGGTTCCCCTTCCCCCCCCCCCCGCTGCGCGCGCCCCGGGGAGTGGCCCGCAGGCAGCAGGAGCCAGGCGCGTGGGTGTCCTCCCTGCCCCTGCTGCTGACTCGTGGCGCGGGCCCAGGGGTGCAGGGCGAACTCTTGCTCTGTGGATCGAGCCACACCGGTGTGACTGGGCACTAGCCGCTTCCTGCGCCTTGGTTTAATGTGCTGTGGAATGGGAGGAACAGCCCCTGGCTGGTGTGAGCGCTGTGCAGTATTGTTTATCGTTCGTCTTATTACTGCGGTATCGTTAGGGGCTCTAGCCCTGGGCCAGGAACCGATTGTGCTAGGCGCTGTATAATGTGTTACGTAAAGGGCTTTCAGAGCGTTGGGAGAACAGCATTACAGAAGCCTCGAGATTATTGAGTACCTCTTATGTTCCCCACAAAGCTTTTGGATGAAAAAATATGTGCCAAATAGTGAATATTTTGCTGCTGTTGGGCACACTTTTTTTCCTCCTCTGATCCGTACAACGTCTGTGTTGAAGAAAATATTACTCTGAAATCCTTTATGGATGCTGTACAGATTTAATTCCAGATGAGGAATCTATTTATACTTTTCAGCTTCTTGCTTTTCTCTCTGTGTGTGTGCGCGTGCTAATTTAGTGTTAGAGTTCAAAGTGCTCTTTAGAAGTTAGAAGACCTTGGTTATCTTCCCAGCTCTACTAGGGTTTGATCCTTCACTGACATTAACTATTCTTTGGGCAACTTGGGCAAAAGGTGTTTAGGCCCCTAAAGATGCGGATGGCACCTAGTGAGATTTTCAGAAGTGCCCAAATGCCTAATTCCATCAGTTTCAAGGGGAGCTAGGTGCCTTTTGAAAATCCTAGTAGGTGCATCTTTAAGCACCAGCATATTTTTCAAAATCTGGCCCAAATCTGCTTCCAGTAGGAAATGTGCCATTGATTTTAGTGGGCATTGGGTCAGGTCCTTAGAGTCCGATCCTGCACTGAAAGGGGAGTTTTTGCTGTTGACTTTAGAGAGAGCAGGTTCAGGCCCTTCACTCCATCTCTCTGACTTGGGGATAATATTTATCCAACTTTGTGAAGCAATTTGAGATCTAATGTTAGTGCTGAACGTTGCTATTATTTTTCTGTATTTTCCCCACACTTCCAGCATGGGCTGCAGCAGTGCTAGCTTCCTCGAGCCACTTCAACCCTCACCTAGCAGCAACTACCTTTAGGAGTGAGCTTGAGTTATGTTCTTGCCCATGCAATCATAGCATCCCTGCTGGCAGGAGGGCAAGCTGAAACAATAACTTTCTGGCATGGGGATACCCATCTGTTAGGATCTGGCGTGAGATCAACAACTCATTTCACAATAAAGTGACCAGAGAGTCAACAGATGGTTATAGCTTTTGGTCGCTACCAGCCTGTGCTGGACTCGAATCAGTGACCTAGAGGTGAAAGGTTTTGGATTTCCCATAAGCAATCCCCTGAGCCATTACTGTATAAACCATTCGGTGCCAAAAGAGCATTTGAACTGTCCTGTTGACAGTCCCAATATTCTGTTGTAATATGTACCAAAAAGGAATATTGCAACAGTCTGTCTGGAAGCTCTGTTTTGCCCAGCAACTCCTGGGTGTAAGCTACAGCGATGTGTCCTGGATGGAAAAACCCATAGTTACAGTATACTTTAATATTATCATATAGAAAAGAGGATGGGCAAGGAGTATGGATTCCTGAAGCAAGCAGTGCTATGGTACGTTCTATGACTTGCATTATATAGGAGGTCATACTAAACTATTACAATAGTCCCTTCTGGCCTTGGAATCTATGATCATCTATCTATGAACATCTATTGCCATCTGTTTGGCGCTGACTGACTTAACTGTATCAATGAGATCACACCTGTGTGCTTTCTCCTATGCTGTCCTTCAGTTGGGAGGAGCTCCTTATAAACATCTGCAAAACTAACTCTGTATCCTCCTTCAAGTCTTTCCTCAAAACTCCTCTTTGCCATGATGCCGAAAAAAACTTGACAACAGTTAGGCTACTGGTAGTCTCACTGCCTATCAGGCTAACCATGCTGTTTCCTTGTATTCTCCCCATCAGTCTGTCTGTATCCATTTGTGGTGTCTTGTCTTGTAGTTAAATCAATGATTTTCAAACTTTTTTTCTGGCGACCCAGTTGAAGAAAATTGTTGATGCCCACGACCCAACGGAGCTGGGGATGCCAGGTTTGGGGTGTGGGAGGGGGCTCAGGGCTGGGGCAGAGGGTTGGGGTGCAGGAGTGGGTCAGGGCTCTGGGGTGGGGGTGCAGGCTCTGGGGTGGGGCCAAGGATGAGGGGTTTGGGGTGCACAAAGGGGCTTTGAGTTTGGGGGGCTCAGAGCTGGGGCAGGGCATTGGGGTGTGGGGTTGGGGCTCGGGCTTACCTCAGACAGCTCCCAGTCAGTGGCACAGTGGGGGTGCTAAGGCAGGCTTCCTGCCTGTCCTGGCACCACTGACCACGCTGCGCCCCAGAAGCGGCCAGCAGCAGGTGCGGCTCCTAGTCTTAGCGGCCAGCAGCAGGTCCGGCTTCTGGCCGCAGCGCAGTGTCAGAACAGCTAGTACCACCGATGGGACTTTTAATGGTCCAGTCGGCAGTGCTGACCAGAGCTGCCATGACCCAGTGCCTTCCATTCCACGACCCAGTACTGGGTCATGACCCACAGTTAGAAAACCACTGAGTTAGATTGTAAGCTCTTTGGAGCAGGGACTGTCTTTTTGTTCTGTGTTTGTACAGCACCTAGCACAATGGGGTCCTGGTCCATAACTAGGGCTTCTGGGTGCCACAGTGATACAAATAATTGTAATGGATAGAGATGTGGTGTTCCAGGGCTAACTTTGTCAGATTTCGGTCACTGCACCCCATTAATTATATGAGTATAATTTTCCACCCCTGTTTATTTGCAGAAACGGTTTGGGTCCCTTAAAATTAAGAATCTGCAGCCACAAACCAGGTAACTAGATTGTCAAGTGACAGTAAGTGGGGGGCCTGAGTAACACAGCACCAAACTCCACCTGTAATTGCAATTGCAAAATGTGAGACCAATTTTTGAAAATTTGGCCTCAGATCTAGTACGGGTCTGCTTAATCCTAGCCTGTGAGCTTTCTGGGAATTGTTGCAATGGACCAGGATATAGGAAGTCAGGCCTGGTGGGCAGACCAGGAGTCAGAAACCAGAGCAGGGGGTCAGAGACAGTCAAACCAAGGGCTGGATCCAGACTCACTAGCTAGAGGTGAGGCATAGAAGCAGGGATCTGGAACAACAACAGACATCAGGCAAGAAAAACAGTGTCCAATGCAGCAGCAAGACCAAGACTCACCAAGCAGCTGCTCAGACAACTTTCTGTCCCTCCTTCTGGCTTAAATAGTGAGTCTGAGCCAGAGAGGAGATTGGAGATATCTCCTCCAATCAGAAGTTCTGTGGGTGGTACGTATGGTGAGCTAGGGTTCAGCGACCTACCAGGCAGTTGCTGTGGTCTGAGGCCTACCTGAGGACCATGGGCTCGGGTTAGAGACCGGTGATCATTCAGACATGGTCTGCTTCTGTGTAGATGAGAGTGGGCAAACTTTTTGGCCTAAGGGCCACATCTTGGTATGGAAATTGTATGGCGGGCCATGAACACTCACGAAATTGGGAGTTGGGGTGTGGGAGGGAGGGAGGGCTCTGGCTGGGGGTGCAGGCTCTGGGGTAGAGCCAAAAATGAGGAGTTCAGGGTGTGGGAGGGGGCGCCGGGCTGGGGCAGGGGGTTGGGATGTGAAGGGGCGGAAGGGCTCTGGCTGGGGAGCAGGCTCTGGGGTGGGGCTGGGGATGAGGTGTTGGGGGTTCAGGAGGGTGCTCTGGGCTGCGACCGAGGGAATTGGAGGGCGGGAGGGGGATCAGGGCTGGGGCAAGGGCACAGGGCGGGGGCAGAGGTGCAGGCTCCGGGCAGCGCTTACCTCAAGCAACTCCCGGAAGCAGTGGCATGTCCTGCCTCCGGCTCCTACACAGAGGGGCACCCAGACGGCTCCGCACACTGCCCCATCTGTAGGCGCTGCCCCTACAGCTCCCATTGGCCGCAGTTCCAGGCCAATGGGAGCTGCGGGGTTGGCTCCTGGTTCGGGCGCTGTGTGCAGAGCCCCCTGGTTACCCCTATGCGTAGGAGCTGGAGGGAGTGACATGCCGCTGCTTCTGGGAGCTGCATGGAGCCACAGGATGCGCAGAGTGGGGCAAGCCCCAGACCCTGCTGCCCAGCGGGACCTCAAGGGCTGGATTAAAACGTCTGAAGCGCCGGGCTGTAGTTTGCCCACTCCTGCAGTAGATTGTCTGCACACTGCCTATGTACAATAGGACCCTGATTCTGTAGGGACCCTTAAGTGCTGTTGCAATAGCAATAATGAATAACAGCAATGTCAACATGTACTTGAATAATAGGACATGGGAAAGAAGTTGATTATAACCCAGATTCTGCCTGCCTTACTTGCATTAAGTAGTACCTTGTTCTGTAAGTTGTCCCATTTGTGGAGCAGTGTATGACTCAACGTGAGTATGAGTGGCAGAATCGGATCCTAGATTTTTTTTTTTCTGTGATCTCTTCCCCCACCCCCAATAACCCATTCACCAAACTACTCACTTGTGAAATGTTTTTGTAAATTACCGGGGGCTGCATTGGTGGATTTTTTTTTTTTTTTTTTTTAAACAGTGCTGCTTTGTGCTCACATTACCGATTTGGCACAGAGATAACAACCCGAATCTCCAGCAGAGTCTTCCTCAAACAATGCCATTCTTTCAAATAACATACTATCAGTTCACTTAAGCCTGTGGGAGAACAGGTTTTGAACAGGTTACCATGGATAGCAGGCAATCTTTGGGTTTGTACACCAAAACCATTTACAGTAGTAGCAGAAATCTTGAGGCGGCATTTTTATGTCTTTAGTAAACAGCAGGACCGGAAAAACAATGAGCAATAACAATGCACCTTTGTGCAGTGACATTTTTTAATGCATGCTCTGAATTTTTAGGAATATTCCTATTGAATATAAAATAAATGCCGCCAAAGCTCTTGGTCTTTCCACCAAAAAGCAGCTTTTCTTTTGCAGTAATGTTCAGTGACTTTGAAAATATTTGAAAGGCACCTGTATACAGCAGTTTATGAGTCAGCAACAAGTTTAAAGCAGTTCTGTGGGCTACCTCACAATACAGTATAATAAAGCCAGGTTTTCAAAGTCAGGCAAGTGTAATGATCTGTGTGCACATCATTCACACACAGAAATATCTAAAGTACTTACCCAAAGATCAGCTATTTGCCAACATGTATGGCGATTTAGGGCTGCATATGTTAGGCACATTCAAAGGTAGCTGAGGTCAATTATGTGCATGCATTTGTAACTCTTGCCCTCTATGTATATATTTAAAATTTAGTTAATAGTGGACAGGTAAGCTAGTTAATATTTTTTGGTGTTGCTTTTATCGGTTTCTGGTTCCAGGTGATATTATTTTTAGAAGATTTTGTTTCCAGGAAGTTAAGTGAATGTATAACCAACCATGCTTGGACTATCACAAGGATTTGAACCCGAGACTATAGTGGAAGTGTAGGCAGAGCCAAGCCATGTTCTCTAGCATGGGTTACAAACTACAGTCCTTTTTAGCCACGGTTTCCCTCCTGCTTGCACTGTCAAGGTGCATCAACTCTAACACAGAGAGACCTCCTCCGTCTCCTTGCCCATTCGTACCTTGGCCTCTCTGTTAAGCTGGTCAAGAAGGTGCCAACTTTGATGGAACTAGATATTCACATGAGTGAGTACTCATGTGAGTAAAGGTTGCCGAATTGGGTCCCCAGGTTGTGTAGGAGCAAATATTCTTGTGATTTTGGACTCTTAGGTTTAAGTCAGAAGGCCAGAATTCTTATCTCATTTATGCAAGTCATAAATCTAGAGTAACTATCTTGGGCTTGCTGGAGTGCCTCTGGATTTACATCAGTGTAACTAAGAATAGAATTGGGGCAAAAGATGAAGACCTCCTCTTTGCATGCTACTTCCTACCATCTAGGTTGGCTAAATCCACACTGAGCCAAACCCTTCTCATCTGGGTTACTCATGTGACTCAGGTAAGCATGCGTCATTCCAACATCTACAATACAATAAACCACATTTCAGTTGGAAACAGGGGAGATAGAAAATGTCACCCAGCTAGAAGGAATAACATATCTTACTGAGTTGGCTTGATGAAAGAGCTGGAGAGAGAAAGCTGTATTGTATTTAGATAATATCACGAATTGTTGTCTGTTAGAGCCCAAGTGTGTATCATAGGAGTCAGTGGGAGTTTAGCCATTGACTATGTTGGGAAGTCATTCAAGATCTGAGTGCATCAGGGAATGGGTGGATCCACAATCTTGGGATATCCACATCAATTTTACTTTGAGCCCAGAATCCGCTACTGATAGCAATAGTAATTATGTATTTAATTTGAATAATGTAAACCACATTTTCAGTTACATAGCATAATAACTAGACAGTAAAAGCAGATACATAAATAGGGAATTTGAATGAGAGAGCCAGCAAGATTTATTTTGTCAAATTGCCAAGAAGACAAAACACACAGAAAAGTCTCCTTATAACTGTTGCTTTGGTTACTATTTTAGCTGCCACTCATTTTACTTATGCTGATGTCTTTTTGCTCTATACATTACATGGAGTCCCCGCTCGTGCTGATGCCTGATGTTCTGTGATCAAATGATATTTCCTGTGAAGGCATTTGAGTTAACTCAACTACTTTTAATGAAGACGTGCCCACTTTCTCCATCAGCGAGTTTGGCACAGATTCCAGTGATTATTCACTCAGACTTGAGTGTAACATGATCTGCAAGATGCCATCTGTAGAGAAAAACTTGTAAGCCTGGAAACTAGAGATGGAAAACACCTACTAGGTCATCAAGTCCATCCCCTTACATTGCAGGATCATAGCCTGCAACATAGTTTCAAAGGTTTTGTGCAGAGCTAGAGGAAACTCCATGTGACCTTCTGCAATCTGACAGATTTTTCCCTTCTTTTTCTTAATTTTAGTGCTCAATAGACGTACCAGGTTGACAGATTTGATGGCTGAAGTCCTGTATCCACAGAACATCTCTGGAAGCAACAGTGACAGCTTCCTCACCCTACTTTGTCAATAGACCTCAACTTTAAAATGGAGGGACCACCTGTATAATGGAGAAAAGTAGCTTTTTAGCCAGTTCACTTACTACATATTGCCTCCTCCTAGCACTATACAAAGATAGGTAAGTGCTGCTATTCCTGTTTTACAAAACTTCCAATCCTGTTCCTTATACAGAGAGAAATGTTGCCTCCCTTAGAAAGATATTGTAGATTTCAGATCAATACATGATCTATACACACTCATCCTGCTCTCACTTACCCTTGGTTTTCACCATTGATTTCAAAGAAGACACGTCTGAATCACATCACTGAAAGTGGAAGGGGTGTGGGGAAGAGAATTGGGCCCCCAAGGTTTTGTGTGTGTTTGTTTAAATTAGACACAACTCCAGTATTACAAACTGAGCTGTCACCAAGGATCTTTGAATTCAGCAACAAATCCAGGTTTTTCCATCTGTTGGAGCACATCCTCTGTAATTGTTGGGTTGTGTCTGAAATGTCCTTTGTCAGGTTTTTTAATCTACGTAACAGCTCCAGAGCAGATGAGCAGCAGTGATAGACCATGATGTTACGTAACGCTTGTTAAGAGGGTTTTCCTGCTGCAAGACATCTTGACTGCAGGACAGCAAAGACTCACTTGTCTTAAATAAGGGAGGCTTTGATCTAGTAATAGGAATAGCCAATTCCTTCCCAAGATTACTTGATTGTAATGTGTGATCCTGGCCTCTGTAAAGAATAGAACAAAATTTGGTTTTATTTTTCATTCCAGGCATCTCACACAACATGTCAGCAGTAGTGCAATGTGGATGGGCATCTACCATGCCCTCAACAACAGCTCACACACACAACCATGGGAATTAATAATTATACTTTAAAATTCCAGGTCTTAATTCCAGGATGGCAAGGGACTGTACAAACATCTTTTCTCTCCCATGTCATCTCTGTGAGGTAGGTAGGTAGGCAAGTATTATTATTCCCAGCTTTCAGATGGGAGGAAGTGAGTATCTGGGCTCTGTGCAGGTGAACTCCAGCCTCCAAGTCAGAACCATGGAGGTTGGTGGGCCACTAATAGCTACTACTCAGAATGATCTAGTGGGTAGCAGTGTGGGCTAGTGAGCTGAGCACTTGACTGGGATGCAAGCATTTTTTTCTGATGTGGTCACTGGCCTGCTGTGTGACCTTGAGCAGGTCATGCCCCCACTCTGTGCCTCAGTTTCCCCATCTGTAAAATGCGGAGGATGATGCTGCCCTCCTTTGTAAAGCATTTTGTCCTGGATCCACAACGAAACTCGGGTGCTGTGATGCTAAGTGTCATGGCACCTAGAAAGTTACAGGCACAACTCTGTGATCTACAGAACTTGAGTTAAGAGCCCTATACCATGAATGGAGAGAGATAGGCACCTTCAAATATGATCCACAAAAGCCAGCACATTAGGCAGAGAGTTCCCTAAGCTAGCCAATGAGAGGCATGTGTCTTGCAGAGATAGGTGCCTAACTCTGGGCTGCAGGGAAGGGCCTATCTCACTAGCGATCCACAAGCAGGAACCCCTCACCTGCAGTCAGATGGCCTAGGTGCCCAAGTTCTCTCTTGTGAGACTGCACTAGGTCCCTGTCTCACTCCACAGAAAATAGCCAGAGGAAGAGAGGGTGCCCCTGCCACCAGATAGCTTTCTGCCCAGGGGTTAGCATGCTCACCTGGGATGTGGCTGTCACAGGTTCAGTTCCTGCCTCAGGCAAAGAGGGTTTGAACAGGTGCTCTCCCCCCTCTCAGGAGAGCATTGGGATATTCTGAGGGGGGGCTCCCTCAGTCTCTCCTTTGGAAGCTGTTCCAGTATGATACATAATTAAAGACTGAGTGGAGCAGGGGGACTGCACCCTGGGTTTGCTGTCTCCCAGGCCACACAGCCAGCCCCCCCACCTCGATTACTCTAAGTAGTTAATACAAAGTTGAAGCTGCACCACAGGAAAGGCTGAGGGAATTCCATCACTCAGGGGTTAGCACATCCTCCTAGGTTTTGAACAGGGGTCTCCCCCCTTCTCCAGCTTTTGAACAGGACTCCATGTAGTAGGCAGCCTCTGAGCACCCCAAGTGGATTGGGCCCACCACCTGAGTTAGGCGGTGGAACACCTGTCTTCTCCCAGTTTGTGGATCATGTGGTGGCTTAGATGGGAGATAGGTGTCTGGACACCTAGAGTGGGGCAGCAGCCTGTGTGCCTAGGAAACTTTTACCCTGAAAACTCAGGCACTGAGTTTTACAGGGTTCAACCTAAAACTGGGACTAAGGTGTCATCCCAGATGTAGGGCTTGTCTACACAGCACTGAGGTCTGGACGATGGGGTATGAATTGTGGAGCCCCCTGTGTTTTGCTCTAATTGCCCCATGTAGGCCCTGCTGGCATGAACGAAAAGGTACCTAGTTCATGTCAGTGTAGTCCTGTTTGAAACTGGACTACATCAGTGAGGGGTAGGTACCATGTGGTTCACACCGGCAGGGTCTGCACAGGGCAGTTAGAGCACCATATGTTCTAACACTCACAATTCATCCCCCTATAGCCCACACTGCCATGTAGACAAGCCCTTAAGCATCAAAGTCTAGGGTGTAGGGGCACTTAAATACCTTTGTGGATCAGGGCTTTCTTAGAGATACATGGATAAAAAGTAAGACTACGTATTCTTATTACTCAAGCCTTTTATTTTCCCACCACCCATACCTTCATAACATCACTTGGATTTTAGCAAGGGGCTGAGTTTATGTTTTTAAACACCACCCTTATAATCTCCTGTTACTTAATGATCTTATCTAAAGTGTGCTTCTCATGAGAGTCCTTCAGAGAACTTGCTTATGAAAAGGAAGATTACAAAGGCACTGGTGTCATCCCTCAGTCTTTTGGAAAAAAGTTACCTTATGGTTGGCTGGTATGTGTTTACCACCCTATTATACAAAATGGGAAGTGACTGCCTAGGAAGGAGCACTGCGGAAAGGGATCTGGGGGTCATAGTGGATCACAGGCTAAATGAGAGTCAACAATGTAATGCTGTTGTAAAAAAAAAAAAGTAAACATCATTCTGGGATGTACACCAGACCCTCGCTAGTACACGGGATTTGGGATCCACGTGGGGACCGTGTTATAGCGGGGACCGCGTTAAAATGAATTGCAATTGAAGTAATTAAATTTGGGATCCATGGCCACGACCACCTTATATGCGAATTTGCATATATAATTTATAAACCAAGCACTAATTTAGAAGTCACTTTTGTTATTAGGTGCGCATTCTAGTGAAGGTCCGGTGTATTAGCAGGAGTGTTGTAAGCACGACACGAGAAGTAATTCTTCCACTGTACTCTGCACTGATTAGGCCTCAACTGAAGTTTTGTGTCCAGTTCTGGGCACCTGTTGGATCATATTAAAGAAGTTCTGTATTAAAATCACAAATGAGTTTGATTCTCCATAGTTTAAATTCCAGGGTATTACTAATTAAGAGGTCTCTTGGTTTTTGGTACTGTTTCTCTCCCTCTATGTGTGAAACTTGCAAGCTGCTAATTGCGTTAGTACATTCTAAGACAGAGTCTGTTCTCAAAGCAATTCACAGAGAGAGACTCAAAGCAATACTCTAACAACAGAAACAGCACCCAGAGACTCCCCGCCCTTTCGTTGTATTAACAATTGTGATTAAAATAGAGAGAGAGGATGTATGTGGATGGATGCTTGGTGTGGATAATAACTGAATGATCAGGGAGGTGCCAGCCTAAGAATGCAGTGTCCATCGGCTGAAGAAGGCGTCAAGTGGAAACACAGCCTCAAGAATGGGAGAACCAGAGAACAAGATAACATCGAGCAGCGTGGAGCCGTCAGGAATGTGCTATCTGCTGATTGATTCAGCAACAGCATGATGAAGCAATTCCCATAGACTGGCATAAGAAGAAACTCCTATAAAAATGGACTCTAGAAAGTGAGAACTTTGCGGGAGGGGGGAGTGTCTGATTCTGCAAACCAACTTCCAGGAGCATCAGATGAGCATCTGACAAGGCCCTGCTCCCTCCTCATGTCCAGGCCACCTGGCCAGTGGCTTGGCATGAGCAACTCTCAGGCTGGTAACTATGATAACAACCTTGCAGAACCTCTGTGTGTGTGTGTGTGTATGAATGAATGAATGTGTGAATAAATATGAGATTGAATGGAATGTTATAACTATAACTAACTGCTCACTTTGATTCTTTCTGTGTTCACAATAAATATGGTATTTTGTCTTTTCCTTTTTAATAAGATCCTGCTGGTTTTTATTTTATTGGTATAACATTTTGGTGGAGAACTGCGAAAGGGGGAATATTGGTAAAAAAAACTCAGTTATTGTAAATATTGGTGTGCACGCCGCCAGCTCTATTGAGCTAGGCATTTCTATTAGGTTAACCAGACCTGCTGGCCTCCAGGAAGGTAGCAGGGAACCTGCTGGCCTCCGGGAAGGTAGCAGGGAAAACAGATTAAACCAGACCTGCTGGCCTGCTGGGAAGGTAGCAGGGGACCTGCTGGCCTCCGAGGGTATGTCTACACTACGAAATTAGGTCGAATTTATAGAAGTCGGTTTTTTAGAAATCGGTTTTATATATTCGAGTGTGTGTCCCCCCACAGAAAATGCTCTAAGTGCATTAAGTGCATTAACTCGACGGAGTGCTTCCACGGTACCGAGGCTAGAGTCGACTTCCGGAGTGTTGCACTGTGGGTAGCTATCCCACAGTTCCCGCAGTCTCCGCTGCCCATTGGAATTCTGGGTTGAGATCCCAATGCCTGATGGGGCTAAAACATTGTCGCAGGTGGTTCTGGGTACATATCGGCAGGCCCCCGTTCCCTCCCTCCCTCCGTGAAAGCAAGGGCAGACAATCGTTTCGCGCCCTTTTTCCTGAGTTACCTGTGCAGACGCCATACCACGGCAAGCATGGAGCCAACTCAGCTCACTGTCACCGTATGTCTCCTGGGTGCTGGCAGCCATGGTACTGCATTGCTACACAGCAGCAGCAACCCATTGTCTTGTGGCAGCAGACGGTGCAATAGGACTGGTCGCCGTCATCGTCACGTCTGAGGTGCTCCTGGTTGCCTGTGTGAGGTCGATCAGGAGCACCTGGGCAGACATGGGCGCAGGGACTAAATTTGGAATGACTTGATCAAGTCATTCTCTTTAGTCCTGCAGTCAGTCCTATTGAACCATCTTATGGTGAACAGGCAGGTGATACGGATTGCTAGCAGTCCTATTGTATCATCTTCTGCCGCGCAGCCATGAGATGTGGATGGCATGCAGTCCTTCTGCACCATCTGCTGCCAGCCAAAGATGTAAAAGACAGATGGAGTGTATCAAAACAAGAAATAGACCAGATTTGTTTTGTACTCATTTGCAAACCCCCCTCCCCCTGTCCCCTGTCTAGGGGACTCATTCCTCTAGGTCACATTGCAGTCACTCACAGAGAAGGTGCAGCGAGGTAAATCTAGCCATGTATCAATCAGAGGCCAGACTAACCTCCTTGTTCCAATAAGAACAATAACTTAGGTGCACCATTTCTTATTGGAACCCTCCGTGAAGTCCTGCCTGAAATACTCCTTGATGTAAAGCCACCCCCTTTGCTGATTTTAGCTCCCTGTAAGCCAACCCTGTAAGCTGTGTCATCAGTCGCCCCTCCCTGCGTCAGAGCAACGGCAAACCATCGTGCATCTGAGTTGAGAGTGCTGTCCAGAGCAGTCACAATGGAGCACTCTGGGATAGCTCCCGGAGGCCAATACCGTCGAATTGTGTCCACAGTACCCCAAATTCGACCCGGCAAGGCCGATTTAAGCGCTAATCCACTTGTCAGGGGTGGAGTAAGGAAATCGATTTTAAGAGCCCTTTAAGTCGAAATAAAGGGCTTCATCGTGTGGACAGGTGCAGGTTTACATCGATTTAAAGCTGCTAAATTCGACCTAAAGTCCTAGTGTAGACCAGGGCCAAGAAGGTAGCAGGGAAGAACAGGTTAACCAGACCTGCTGGCCTCCGAGAAGGTAGCAGGGAGAAATAGTTTAACCGGACCTGCTGGCCTCCGGGAAGGTAGCAGGGGAAAAACACATAGATTAAGCTATGATTTCAGAATCTAGGCTGTGTCACTTGCTAAGTAATACTAGGAGTGACAAAGAGATTAAACATTTTAACATGGATATTTCAAAAGAAAACAGGGTAAGCCAGTACCAGAGGGAGGAATGGAGTCAGAAGGAACTCCAACCTCACCTTTTGTTTAAAAAAAAAAAAAAAAAATTACACCTTTTAAACAAATCCTTCAAAAATTTGGGCACAGTCCTTGGACTAAACAAGCCCTAGCTGATGTCTGCACTGTTTCGGACCTGGAGGATAGATTGGCTCAGTATATCCTCATATACAAACATTCTAGTGCTGCCAAAAGAGATGCAGCAGCAATTTGGTTGTTCTGGGAGGCATGTAAGGATTCTTCCCTTCGCGTGTCCTCGTGTAAAGAGGAAAAGGCACAAACGGAAAAGGGAGCAGACAATTGGAAGGTGCTGGCTAGAAATACCCAAAGCCAGCTGAAAATAGTGAAAGAGACATTCCAGGAATACAAAAAGAGTGAAAAAGTTAACTCTGCAGAGGCTGGAGGGAATTAAGCAGCTAAACTTTGTGAAAATGTTAAAAAGGAAATGTGTTAGAGAAGAGCATTCTTGGTTTCTTTGCAACCATTCTGAAGGAAAAATGGGCCCTTTTCCAAAGGAATGTCTGTAAATTAGCCAGGCAAAAATAAACTATCTGATTAAAATCATTTGACTGGACAATTTAGTCAAATTTGCTAAAAGAACATAAGGGAGTTCTATTGGAACTTAGCTGCCTCAAATGTATAAAGGGAATGTAAGATGTAAAAAAACAAAAAACCGAGCAGCGTGGAAGGGATGTTAAGGAAAAGAAAATGTGTATGTATCTATCTGTTTGTGTTTAAATATGTAAAGTTCTAAGGACCAATTGGTTTTGTTTTTGTTTTAAATAATGCCACTAAAAATCCATTTGACTCTTTAATTCAAAGTTGCAAAACTGACAGACCTTTTTGTTAGACACAGGTAATGAGTGTTGTTTGGCTTTGGGATTTGGCATTTAACCCTTAAAAGGTAACTCTATGCTTTACAACATTTAAAATGTTTTTAAGTTGTGGCTACAGCAGGGCAGTCAAAATCAGGAGGAAAAAAAAAATTCTGGATTCTTTTTGTTTGTTTGTTTTTGTAACAAAATAGCAGATGAGAGTTGTAGTAAAAAAAAAAAATTAAAAAAGACTGTGCCCCTCTGAAGCAACAGCAGGGGTGAGGTGCACAAAACAAAAAGAAGCAATGTTAGAAACACTGAGCCTTAAAATGGCTCTGAGTAATCAGACTGTCACTTTGATAAAAGGTACATGAAAACTCTATAAGCAAAAAAAAAAAAAAAAAGAAATAGTTACACCTTATGTAAAAATGGATCTGGATAATGTTATAGAAGTTAAACTATGGAAGGAATGTGCATTTGCCCCAGAACATGTGCAGGGTATATTGTAGAAGGGGCAAAAGAAATGCAACTTAATTAAAATGCTATTCGGGCTCCAAAGGGAGCCACAATAGGTTGGGTTTTCTTTTTGTAGATTGCTGTGTGTTTTGGAAGCAGAAGTTAAAAAAAAGTGATCAAAACTCTGGTGAAAGTTGATTGTGTCCCTTTTAAGATCGAGTCTCTGAGCTGCTGAGGGCTTTAAATCCAAAAGCAGGAAGCGTCTGTGAAAATGCAAATGACCTAAATGATAAAGGAAGGAAAGAACTAGCAGCACAAAGGAGCTGCAGATAAAGGACACACCCGGTCAGCAAACAAATTGTCTAAACAAAAGGCATGGGATAACAAGATAATTTTAATAAATTTAATGATAATAAGTATCCCTGTAACAACGTATGGTGTGTATGATTTTTGGAAAAACCCTTTAAGGTCGTATGGTAATGATGCTTCTCAGTTATTACCTGTAAATAAAACTTAAAGCTTAACACAGCAGGAAAAACATTATAAACTTGGTCTGCTGTATAAGAAGGAAAACTCAGGGATTTAATGACTAAACAGTGGGATAATTTCCCCATAACCCTTAAAAGATAAAAGCCATTGAAACCTGGCCTGCCTATAGAACAAAAACAGGAAAATGTGGGGGCAATTCCTCTGTTTTGCCTGCAATCAGCAAGGGTATTTGTAAAAGAAATATTTTAAGCAATAATCTGCCACCCCAAAAGGGGTAGAAACATGTTCTTTTTGTCTTTCAGAAAACCAGAAAAGGCTGATGCTAGCTGCAAAGCAACCCAATACCATGAATCTATTGTCACACTAGAAATTGTGTTTTGTGTTCTATGTTTTGTCTTGTGTTTTGTCTTGTTGCTAACATTGTTGTGTGTTTAAAAAAAAAATACTAAAGACCTGCAGGTAATTAAAAATAAATTAAGCTCTCTGTCCCATCTACAGGACAGCCTGATACAAAAACAAGTACATGCCAATGTAGACTTGGTCCAAATTGGTCTGGGTAACCTAAAAGCCCCGATGGAATCTTTGGCAATGGCTTAATACTACCACATGGCTTATGCATAAGAAAAAAAAATTAGAAATAGGAAACTACACAGCCATAGCTATGGGATGCACTGAAATGCAGATACTTGCCCTAGCAACTCTGGAACACAAAATGTTCTGGGTCATATTGGGAAATATTAAGGGTTTGATGCATTTGTTAAAACAAAGAAAGAGATCATTGTTTGACACTTATCAATATGAATGGATGCAATACGTTGTAAAACCAGACTTGTTAATGGGAGAAATTGTTGTCAAAATTGCACACTAACAGTCCCTGGAGGCAAAGGTATTGAAGGTTAGCCCACTCCCCATATTACACATAGGATCCTTCTGGCTACCCAGTGGGCTGGGGAGGGAGGGAAGCTGTTGGACACTAGAGGTTGTACTGAATGGACTCCTCAAAAGTGGGTGTGCCTCACCTTGCCTGTTGCCCCAGAACCTTGTAGTAAAGATACATCACTAGGATCATGTATGTGGGATGAATTGGAATCACAAACTCAAATTGCCTCACAGTACCTTCTCTTGAATAGGCTACATGGAAAGTGACACTGACTATTATAAATCTTAGTGTCAAAAGGGGGATTATGTTGGATCATATTAAAGAAGTTCTGTATTAAAATCACAAATGAGTTTGATTCTCCATAGTTTAAATTCCAGGGTATTACTAATTAAGAGGTCTCTTGGTTTTTGGTACTGTTTCTCTCCCTCTATGTGTGAAACTTGCAAGCTGCTAATTGCGTTAGTACATTCTAAGACAAAGTCTGTTCTCAAAGTAATTCACACAGAGAGAGACTCAAAGCAATACTCTGTAACAACAGAAACAGCACCCAGAGACTCCCCGCCCTTTCGTTGTATTAACAATTGTGATTAAAATAGAGAGAGAGGATGTATGTGGATGGATGCTTGGTGTGAATAATAACTGAATGATCAGGGAGGTGCCAGCCTAAGAATGCAGTGTCCATCAGCTGAAGAAGGTGTCAAGCGGAAATAACCAGAGGGACCCCCCCCCCCGGAGGGCAGACTGGAATCCACCCAACAGCCTCAAGAATGGGAGAACCAAAGAACAAGATAACATCTAGCAGCAAGGAGCCGACAGGAATGTGCTATCTGCTGATTGATTCAGCAACAGCATGATGAAGCAATTCCCATAGACTGGCATAAGAAGAAACTCCTATAAAAATGGACTCTAGAAAGTGAGAACTTTGCGGGGTGGGAGGGTCTGATTCTGCAAACCAACTTCCAGGAGCATCAGATGAGCATCTGACAAGGCCCTGCTCCCTCCTCATGTCCAGGCCACCTGGCCAGTGGCTTGGCATGAGCAACTCTCAGGCTGGTAACTATGATAACAACCTTGCAGAACCTATGTGTGTGTGTGTGTGTATGAATGAATGAATGTGAGAATAAATATGAGATTGAATGGAACGTTTATAACTATAACTAACTGCTTACTATGATTCTTTCTGTATTCACAATAAATGTTGTATTTTGCCTTTTCCTCTTTAATAAGATCCTGCTGGTTTTTATTTTATTGGTATAACACACCACATTTCAGGAAAGATGCAGACAAATCGGAGAAAGTCCAGAGAAGTACCACAAAAATGATTGGAGGTCTAGAAAACATGACCTATGAGGAAAGGTTGAAAAAAGGGGTTTGTTTAGTTTGGAAAAGAGAAGACTGAGGAGGGACACAACAATTTTCAAGTACATAAAAGATTTTTACAAGGAGGATGAAATTTGTTTTCCTTAACCTCTGGTGATAGGACAAGAAGCAATGGGCTTAAATTGCAGCAAGCGTCGTTTAAGTTTGGACATTAAGAAAAACTTCCTAACTGTCCAAGTGGTTAAGCAGTGGAATAAATTGCCTAGGGAGGTTGCGGAATCTCCGTCATTGGAGATTTTTAAGAGCAGATTAGAGAAACACCTGTCAGGGAAGGTCTATATAATACTTAGTCCTGCCATGAGTTCTGGGGACTAGACTAGATGACCTCTCGAGGTCCCTACCAGTCCTACGCTTCTAAGTGGGCACATGACTGAAGGTTAAATGCAGCATTTAGTTCTATGGGATTTCTAATTTCTATCTGAATAGCTACAAGAGACTTCAGTTTAACTTTTGCTTTGGACAAGCTCTCTAAAAGCCTAGGCCTTCTCCTGTATTGCACTGCAATAGATGCAGCCCTGGGGAGGTACCATCTGTAATACCTGGTCACTGGACATCAACCCATGATCTTCTGATCAAGAGTGTGAAGTACTACCCCGAGAGATGCTTCAGCACTGTCTGCTGAGACTGCAACAGAGCAGGCCCTTACCATGGTATAAAAAGTTACTGGGCCACATTCTCAGCTGAAGTAAATCAGTGTAGTTCCACTGATGTCAACAGGCCTGCTGATGGGGGGGGGGCAATTGCCCAGGGGCCCCCAGCTGCCACTGGCAGCGCAGTGGAGCTAAGGCTGGCTTCCTGCCTGCCCTCACTCCGCACTGCTCCCGGAAGCAACCGGAATGGCCCTACAGCCCTGGGGGGTGTGTGTGTCTCCGCAAACTGCCCCCGCCCCAAGCGCCTACTCCGCAGCTCCCATTGGCTGGGAACTGCGACCAATGGGGGCTGCATGGGTGGAACCTGCAAGCAGCAGTGCACAGAGACCCCCCCCGGGACCCTTCCTACAAGCCACTGTCAGAGGGATGTGCCGATCACTTTCGGGACCCACCCAAGGTAAGCACTGCCCCCCCGATCCCCTCCTGTACCAGCTTAGAGCCCGCACCCCTCACCCAGACTTCCTCCCAGATCCCGCACCCACTCCTGCACCCAAACTCCCTCCCTGAGCCCAACCCCTCACCCCTCTCATACCCAAACTCCCTCCTAGAGCCCACATCCCATACCCCTCCCACACCCAAACTCCCTCCGAAAGCCCGCACCCCACACTCCCTCCTGCACCCCAACCCCCTGTCTGAGCCTGGTGAAAGTGAGTGAGGGTCAGGGAGAGCGAGCAACAGAGGGAGGGGGGATGGAGTGAGCAGGGGGTGGGGTCTTGGAGAAGGGGCAGGACAGGGGCATGGCCTCAGGGAAGGGGCAGGGCAGGGGAAGGGGCAGGGGTCTTTGGATTTGCCCAGTTAGACAGTTGGCAACCCTACTGGGCAGGCATGTGGAAGCCCTGGCCGTGCCGGAGGAGTGCGACCAGCAGCACAGCCGGCCGCTCACTGGGCACCAGCCAGCACTGCCCAAATGTCAGGCAGACCGCATCCACGCTGGCACAGCTTGTGCGTGCAGGGGGGCCCATTGACTGCTCTGCCCTGGCGCCCGGAATTGCTGTCAGCCGGCCTGGATGTCAATGAAGCTACGTCCTCAAACATTTAGGCACCTAACTTCCATTGATTTCAGTGGAATTTAGGAGCCTAAATACATTTTGAGACTCTAGGCCTAAGTATTTCAGGTCAAATTCTCAGTGACACCAGTGCACATGGTGCGAGATTAACACACAAGCAGATTTTCACTTGCTACCACTTGTATAGACTGGTTTCAGCCCACTGTCATAGGAGTGAAAGTCTCTGAAGCATATTATTACTCTAATGAGCCATTTAATCCCTGCACTGAACGTGGTCTGTGCATCACCAGCATCCATTGACACGACACTATCAAATATGTTTATCTCAGGTTATGCTGTGCAGCCCATCACTTCGTGTCTAAACACTCTCTGTGAAGTATCTAAGCACAGCAGTCACTTTATAAACCAAGCACTAATTTAGAAGTCACTTTTGTTAATAGGGCAAAGGGTGCGTATCATGTAATATACCGGTAAATGCTGCAACTGAAGTACAAAGCAGAAATCTGTACTTTTTATAGCACTGGGCTCATTTTTTTTTTCATTTGAAAAGTTAAATCAAGTTGTTGAAAGTACATAGATTTTGAAGTGTAGGGACTCATTTTTCAGCTACCCTAATGGCTTCTGTTCACAAGTGGAAGCAAAGGTCAGCATGAAATCTTTACATACAGAATGTGTGCTGAGCTGTGTGAAGAAAAAAAAAAAAAAGAGGGACAGTAACAGACCGCAGGATTTATGCAAGTTCATGAGTAAGGCCAGATTTCAGAGGTTTGTACCCTTGCCATAGTACGTACAGCGGACTATTGATTGTCTAACATTAGAGTTCATAAAGATGGACTGTCTGGTTAAAAGAAAAGGAGTACTTGTGGCACCTTAGAGACTAACAAATTATTTGAGCATAAGCTTTCGTGAGCTACAGCTCACTTCATCAGATGCATTCAGTGGAAAATACAGTGGGGAGATTTATATTTTTGTGAATACAGACTAACACGGCTGCTACTCTGAAACCTGTCTGGTTAAAGTCTTTTATTCCTGATTCAGGTCCATGCGGGCTTTGCCTAAACAAGGATAGCAGCATTAACAACAGAGCTGATCAACATTTTTCTTTAAAAAAGAAATTTTCTTTAAAGAAACAGTTTTTCTACCAAAATGAAAATCTCCACAGAAAATGTCTGTTTTACTCTATGTTATGCATTTTTCCTCTGAATTTTTGGGGGGGCGGTGTCCCACTCATCCACCAAAGAGCGGGGTGTGGGTAGAAATGAAATGTTCCATTTTTGCTTAGTTGACAAAAGTTCCAGGGAAAAAACTTTTAAAAGAAATTAACGTTGTTCCATTTTAAATTTTCATGCAAAACATATAGCATTTGTCTAATTAATAGTAATCCAGCCCACTTCTGTAGCGAGCATCTCCCAGTGCTCTACAAGTCTTCATGGATTAAGCCTTACACCACCCAGATGAATTCGTCCTTGTTTCAGATGGGGAAACTGAGGCACAGAGTGTGTGTGCCTCTCGCCCAAACTCTCACTGGATGTTCATGGCAAAGCCAAGACTAGAATCTATTCTCTTTTGGCTGCCAGGCTCCTAAACTATCCACTCTCCCTCCATGCATACCTATTAACTCTTCCATTGAGCAAAGTTCCTATTGCCCATGCTGTTGGAGGGTGGGACTTGAAGCCATTGCAAAGGACTCTCTGTTCACACCCTGCTGCTCCATGGTCTGGCCTCAGCAGGAGAGCAGGCAAAGGGGGCCCAGCTGGCCATGTGCAGTTCATGGCCCTTGTAACATTTCTGCACTAGTCTATCACACTCCACCCTCTGGGCCACTCTTTGCTCCCCGAGGAGCAAGAGACTCTCAAGGATTGTTTCAAGTATCAGAGGGGTAGCTGTCTTAGTCTGTATCCACAAAAACAACGAGGAGTCTGGTGGCACCTTAAAGACTAACAGATTTATTTTGGCATAAGCTTTTGCGGGTAAAAAAAACATTTAGAAGTGGGGTTTTTTACCCACGAAAGCTTATGCCCAAATAAATCTGTTAGTCTTTAAGGTGCCACCGGACTCCTCGTTGTTTTTAAGCGTTGTTCCTATCCATTATGTTTAAATTTGCAGCTGACATGCTTGGCTAGGGCAAGTTGGGACAAGCTTAATATTATTAGCCAAGTCTGGGTGCATCCCCACTGACCTCACTGGCACGGCTGAGCCTCCCAAGCACTACACACCCCCTCCGACAACACAGCTCAATCCCAAACTCCTCCACGCAGATGATAGCGCCCTCAGACCTGCCTGAGGCAGGGCCTCACCCGACTTCACTCTCTTTTCTCACCCCAAACTGCTCACAGACGTTCTTCTGGTGAAATACCTCGTGTCGTTTATTTAGAGCGTTCTCACGCACCCCGTGAAGCTCTATACGTACAAGCCCACAGTCCCTTCCCTCACTCAGCCAAGGAGACAGATAGACTCTTCCCCTTGAGATCACTTTTCTAGCTCTTAAAAAAACAAAACAAAAAAACCCCTCTTCCCATAGGTGCCGACTTCTGCTCAGGCTGGTGGGTGCTTGACCCCCCTGTGCCCCTGGCCCCGCCCCGACCCCACCCCTGCCTTGTCCCCTCCTGCCCCTCCCCCATTCCAACCCCTTCCCCAAAGTCTCCGCCCAATCCCAGCCCCTATTCTGATTCCTTCCTCAAATCCCCATGCCGGCCTCCCCCCTTCCCCTGAGAGTGCCACATTCCCGCTCCTTCCGCCTCCCTCCCGGAGCTTGCTACGCCGCCAAACAGCTGTTTGGCAGTGGCAAGTGCTGGGAGGTAGGCGGAGGAGCGGGGACGTGGCATGCTTAGGGGAGGAGGTGCAGGGAGGTGAGGTGGAGCGGGGAGGGGAGCTTGGCTGCTGGTGGGTGTAGAGCACCCACTACTTTTTCCCCATGGGTGCTCCAGCCCCGGAGCACCCACGGAGTTGACACCTATGCCTCTGCCCCCCGAGCCAGTCCTTCCTGTACCTTTCCACTTTCTGGGTTAATGGGTTAATTAGTCTTTGGGACTCTCCTCAGCCCATCCCAATCTTTCAGTTAGGGACAGCTTTGCCCCTGAGTTTATTCTGGGGCAATTTAATTGGCAATCCAGTGATCAGAGGGCTGGCACAATTACTGTTGCCTCACACTGCCTAAGAAAGGTGGGTGAGTGGCTGTGGAGATGGACATGACTGCTTCGGTGCCTCTCCCTGCGAGGAAGGGTGCTGGTGCTGAACCAGCTAGTCCTGTCCATGGTCTGGCACCAGCTCAACCCCCTGAGCCCAGCCCCAGGGATCCTGGCCCAGCTCCAGAGGGAAGCTCTGGAGTTCTTCTGGCCGGGACCGCACCGAGTCTCTCCAGGGGTTCTGAATCTGACCCTGGAGGAGGGAGGACAGGGCCTGGTCTGCCTCTGCAGCCAGGTCCATGACTTCCGCCTCTAGGCCCTGCAGAAACTCCTTTATGGTGGAGGTAATCCGGCATAGAGCACGTTGGTGCAAGCCTTTCTCCGCCGCCTCTAAGGGCTCCAATACGACCGGCAGCTCTTTTTTCTCCACCCCAGGGTTCTTCCGCGAGACCTCTCCGAGCTGCTGGTCTTCTACCAGGACCTCCTCCAGACCTGGAAGCTGTTCTTGGTGACCAGATCTGTTGTGGCCACTGAGGAGGTGGATCTCATCGCGGACCCCCTGCTACACAACCCCTACCTTCGTGTGCAGGTGGCAGAGTCTCCCTCGGTGCGCCAGAAGTTGGTCCTGGCAGAAACCACCATGGTCAGAGACCTCCTTACCTATGACAGGGGGACTGGGCGAACCCCCGAGGGCTCTGTCAGCACATGGGGCTCTCCACCCTTCTGACCCCCGAGTGTGTATTCCAGGAGTGGGGGGGCAGCCTTGTCGCCCACCTCTTGGGTTTTCCTTGAGTGGGTCCTCTGAGAGGGTGCTCCCTGCCCACCCCTCACCCCAGGGCCTCGGACCTTTCCATTGGGCCCCTGTCCCGTGAGCCCTCCCAGCCCCCTCCCTTCCACAATCTGAGCTGGCTGCATGCCCTGCAGCCGGTTCACTTCCAAACCGTGCCAAGGAAACAACTATACATGCTCGTGCTCCACACGTTTCACTTCCTCACCCTCATGTCCCGCCCTGATACCAAATGGTGGGACTATCTACTACCTGTCAGAGATGGAGAATCCATGCAACCCGTGGTAAATTGTCTGAATGGTTAGTTGTTCTTGCCATTAAAAATTTACATCTTATTTCCAATCTGAATTTGTCTCGCTTCAGTTTCCAGCCATTGGATCATGAAGAGCTCATTATTAAATATTTGTTCCCCATATTGGTACCTACAAACTGAAATCGAGTCACTCCTTAACCTTCTGTTTGTTAAGCTAAATAGATTGACCATCCTGAGTCTATCACTAGAAGGTATATTTTCTAATCCTTGAATCATTCTCTTGGCTCTTCTCTGAACCCTCTCCCATTTATCAGCATCCTTCTTGAATTGTGGGCATCAGAACTGGACAGAGGATTCCAGCAGTGCTCACACCAGTGCCAGACACCGAGGTAAAATAACCCCTCTGCTCCTACTCAGATTCCCCTGTTTATGCATCCCAAGATCACATCTTTTGGTCCCAACTCCCAGCGTCACTCTGGGGGCTCATGTTCAGCTGATTATCCACCAGGACCCCCAAATCTATTTCAGAGTCACTGCTTCCCAATATGTGTATGGCCTTCATTCTTTCTTCCTAGATGCATACAATCACACTTAGCCATATTAAAATGTGTATTGTTGTTTACTTGCAGTGACCTGTCCTCTTCCTTTTTTACCACTCCCCCAGTTTTTGTTCTGCAAACTTTCCTCAGATGATGATTTTATGTTTTCTTCCAGGTCAGTGGTAAAAATGTTCAATAGCGTAAGGCCAAGAACCAATCCCTATGGGACCCCCATTGGAAACACCCCCTCTTGATGATGATTCCCCATTTACAGTTACAGACCTATCAGTTAGACAGTTTTTAATCTATGTAACATGTGCCATGTTATTTTTATACTGTTGCGGGGGGGGGGGGGCATTCCCCGCACACTAGCCCTGGAAGAGTTAATATAGGCAAGAGAGGCCAATTAGCCATAGGCTGCACCTGGAGGGGAGCTAGGCTGCAATGAGGTTTAATGGGGATGAAGCTCACCTGGGCAGAAACAGACAGGGCTTTTATCAAGCCAGGGAGCTGGCAATGGGGAAGGGGGCTACAGTGAGATAAGGGGAAAGAACAGGTGCCTCTATGAGGAGGGTAGGAAGCAGACCAGGGAAAGAGCTAGGCCATGTACACACTACACACTATAAATTATGTCGCTTAGGGGTGTGGATATCCATACACCCCCCCCCCCCGAGCAATGTAAGTTACACTGACCTAAGGCCCAGTGTGGACAGTGCTATGTCGGTGGAAGAGCTTCTCCCTCACAGGGGCTGGAGTAATTAAATCAATGGGAGGGCTCTCTCCCATCAGCACGAGCAGCCCGGTGGTGCTGCTGTTATAAGCTCTGTAGTGTAGCCATAGCCTTTGGGATTCAAAGGGAGAAGTTTCCCACTCTTCTCCTTTTCCTTATTCTGCTATCAGCATCCTTGAGCTTTCCCCGGTCTCCATGGACTCCAGCTTCCTCTCTGAATTTCTGGAGTCCTCCATTCCCTCCGTCACTCCAAGGGGTCACATCACAGGGACCTGCCCCCACCTGAGGGCCAAACGCCTGTCAGAGCCTCCCGATGTGGATCCAAGCTGGGACCAGCAAGTCTCTGCAGTTATGAGTATTCGTGTGATGTGTTAGGTGCTCAGCTGAGTGAGATTCTGCCTCCATAACTCACTCCGCCCAGCAGCCCACCAAGTAAGAAACAAAATTCATTAACTGAACCCAGGTTTCCCAAAGGGCGATAAAGAAACCAGTAACCTCTGGGCTGGATGCCATTTCCCTCTGATCCAGATTTGCAACCCATTATATTTCACCCCCCACTCAGAGAGATGTGGACATCCCTTGGCACAAGGAGATCTTGTACTTTACAAGCAAATCACAGCTGTTTTTATAAAAGCAACTGATGCCAAGCACATTGTAGTAGGAAAGAGACCGTGTAGTCTAGTGGTCAGAGCATAGGACTGGGAACAGAAACTACTGTGCCCTGATGCTAATATTGCGAGGACTAATGATTTGTATGTCAGGTATCCCCCTATATGCCTTTTTAATCAAAGCTTTTTCTTTAAGAGGGCAAGGTCTAAACTAAAGTCCTCATTATATTTTTCTTTTGAAAATAGGAATTCAGGGTGTCTGTCTTTTAGTGTAAAATATTATAATAATCCCTAGCTCTTATATAGCACTTTTCATCTGTAGATTTCAAAGCACTTGAGAAAGTAGGTCAGTATCATTATCCTCATTTTACAGATGGGGAAACTGAGGCATAAAAACGGCCATACTGGGTCAGACCAATGATCCTGTCTTCCAACAATGGCCAATGCTAGGTGCTTCAAAGGGAATGAACAGAACAGGCAATCATCGAGTGATCCATCCTTGTTGTCAACTCCCAGTTTCTGGCAAACAGAGGCTAGGGTCACTCAGAGCATGGGGTTGCATCCCTGCCTATCCTGGCTAATAGCCATTGATGGACCTATCTTCCAGGAACTTATCTAGTTCTTTTTTGAACCCTGTTGTAGTTCTGGCCTTCACAACATCCGATGGCAAGGAGTTCCACAGGTTGACTGTGCATTGTGTGAAGACATGTAACCTATCCACTTTACTGAGGAGCTAAACAGGATTTTGCATAATGACATGACCAGGCTTCATGGCAGTTTGTGGAGCCTGCTGGCTCCCTTCTCCGCTCCTCTCCCCGGAGGATGACCAGTAAGGATGACCAGAGAATGAACATGAGGAGGCCAATGCAGAGATCTCCCCTGAAAGCCAGGATCTCTTTGGGACTCAGGACCCAGATGCTGGCCACGTAGAAGGTGAATTTGATTCCTGCCTTGCAGCAATAAAGCCTGATTCCCAGGCACAATCTGAGACCAGGGCTGAGCAGGCTGATCCTATGGAGGGAACCTCGACGTGTACGTTTTCCCACTACTTTGTTAACGATTTACTGTTTCTTTCAATTTATAGTTATAATGCTCTACTGTGGCACTAGCTTGTGTGCTAGCCGGGTGCATCTTGGCTGCAGCCATTGTAGGCTAGAAGCCTTTCCAAGTCTGACCTCCTCAGCTTCCCTCCCTCAGCCCACGTTGTCTGTTCTCCTCCTTTCCAAAATGCCCGCTGCACCGGCTGGACAAAAGCACCAAGTGCTAAAGCACCAAGGACTGACCATTTGGAGGGCATATTCCCATGCACCCGTTTCCTTTTGCCTTCCCTCTGCTGTCCTGGCCAGTGAATGCCCCCAAGGCCCTTTGACAGCTCAAAATGGCGAGAAAGAGCATGGCGCAGCTGCTGATTGAAATAACGAAAACTCTTGTGAAATATGCAAACGCTTGTAGGCAAAAACAGAAGGTACAATAGGGCCTGCTACAAAATCACACGTCCACCACCCATAAACAACACTGAAAGGTGAAAAAAACCCTTCCCCGTAGCCCAACCCGCAGGGGATAATACCTGGATGTACAGCGGCACCGTGTCAGGCCGCAATAGGCTTCCCTGATGATACCGCCCCCGCTGTTTGCACTCTGCAGTGGATACCTTGCTGGCTGCTCAAACCACTGAGAAGGTTTCTGCGGCCCAGCTTCCCTGCCCTCACTAAGGCTTTCTCCCTTATTCTCAAACACTGTGCAAAATACAACACACTGCTACAACCTTTGGGGTGTTTCTCTCCGCTGCTTCCAACCTGGTCCACAAACAGCACCATCTCCCTTTCAAACTGCCAAATGCTCCCTGTACTAGTACCATTTGGCACCTGCTGCGGGGGGTAGTTAAACCGTTCCATCCTGGATCCACTGCTCCTGTTGCCGCCGCCACATCGTCTGCTTTGGGGGTGTGGCAGGCGAAGTCCCAAGCCGAATTCATCCAGCTTTGAGTGCTGAAATACAATCCAAGCAGATTCTGCATTATCACGGCTGCCAGCATAGTGGTACGGCGCATTGCTGGGTCCATGCTGGCTCACAGCTCTTTTTAAATGGTGCTAGCCTGCACAGAACAGAAGTACAGTACGGGGTGGAGACAGATGGATCATGTGAATGCACCAGGGTTCTGCTATGCCTCCCAAAATGCACAGTGGGCAAAGGCCCAGAATGCACGCTGCTCACCAGTGATGCAAAGGAGCATGCGATACCCTCCAAGAATGCCCTGCTCTCAGCTCCCAGCAAACAGCGGCCATGCACACACAATTATGTGCATTCACAGAGGGCCCACCCGCCTGTGTGCACACTATTATCGTGGCTTGCACACCATGCGCTACCTGCTGCGTAGCAAAACACCACAGTTTAACCCCCAATGTAGACAAGCTCTTAGACTCTCACCCACTAAAAAATCTCTTAGTGCAATGAAGAATCTGCCCTACAGTCTAAGACCTTGTCTACACTAGCCATATAAGGGCAAAAACCTCCTAATTTAGATGCAGCAGATTCCGCTATAAAAGTGCTTTTGCTGGTATAGCTTATTCCAGTTTGTTGAGAGAAAGAAGCTGTACCAGCAAATGGATGTTGATGGATGCCGGTATAACTTCATCTGCACTAGGCCTTTTGCCAGCAAAGAAATGTCATAGAAAACAACCCCACCCCAATCGACAGAGCTAAGCTGCCAAAACTTTGGAGTGTGGACCAAACTAAGTTAGTGTAAGGGGCTACGAAGGCATATCGACACACATGAGTTTAACTATCCTGGCATATTTCAGAGTAACAGCCGTGTTAGTCTGTATTCGCAAAAAGAAAAGGAGGACTTGTGGCACCTTAGAGACTAACCAATTTATTTGAGCATAAGCTTTCATGAGCTACAGCTCACTTCCTGGCATAGTTAAAGTGGTACATACAGCCCTTTAGTGTGGATGCAGTTAGACAGGTGTATAGCTATTCCCATAAGGGAAGGGGAATATGCTCTACTGGTATAAACGCCTTCATACTAGTATAACTGCAGCCAGGCTAGTAGAACTAACCCCTCCTCATCAAAATAATGATACAAATCCAACACTTGTGTGTAGCCCAGGTCTAATATCCTGCACACACTGTACTTGGAACTAGCCTTGAATCTCGGACACTGGAACCTTATCTAATGACTGGGGCCTAGGCCCCAGATTTGCCGGTTTTAGATACAAAAAAATCTTGGGCTTGACCCTCATTCACACCTAAGTGCCTTTGCACCGCTCTGGCAATGGAAAGGGGACTCTACATGTAACGTATGCCCACTTTAAGCCCCCAGTGTAACAGGGTATAAATGAGAATAGGCCCATCGACACTGACAAAGCACTTGGTTTCATCCACATTCCTCCCTTGCTGGGGGACTCGTGAAGGGCTGGGATTGGTGGCTGTCACCCACCGGGCCGATAACCCCCCACCCATCCTTATTAGAGTGAAAAATTGATTCCTTTGATGCATTCTAATTTTACCTCCTCTCGTCACCGCTGGGTTGTTAAGTAGATCCCTGTGCCAGAAGCTAAACACCTGCACAACCCAGTACCACTCACAGACATGGAAGGACCAAAGCACCCATTCGCTGCATGGGATCACCTCCCCCAGCCTGTTCCAACGCCTGACACCACATGATGGATGCATTAGCGGCAGGGTGTCCTCCTGGATGCTATGCTGCCTTAGCGAGTTCTTTATTGCGGCTTGTCTCCAGAGAGCCATTAGACTGAAATACTTCTGTTAATTAATAGCCAGGAGGGCTCAGTTCTAATCCCAGGGCTGTGTGTACACCTTCCCCCCCGGCCCCCCCAATCACTGTGCAGCAGCATGTATGGTACAGGAAAGCCCTGCAGTGTGCTTAGGGCTCTGTCCTGGGAGAAGATAAGGTCCTGAGGCCCTGCAGGTATCAGTGAATAATCCTGCCCCCTCTCATCTGTCTGTGCCCCTCCCAGGGATCCCAATCCTGCAAGCTGCAAAGCTCCCATTGGAGCTGGTAGGTAGTGTGGCTGCTCCACACCTCTCAGGATCAGGCATTAAAGGGGAGCTTAGGCCCTGATCCTCAAAGATATATAGGTGCCTAACTCCCATTACATCTGTGGGAGTTAGGTGCTTAAATGTCTTTGAGGGTCTGGGCCTCGGTGCCTCCCTGTATCTGGCTGGATCAGGCCCAGAGCAGGAGATTTTTCAAGGGACACGCTTGGTAGAAGAGATGGGCCAGACCCATTTATCCGACACCCATCCCTCCACCCCCGCACCTCTACCCTGAGCTGTGGGGTTCAGAGACAAGAAGAAGGATAGTCCTATAGTCAAGGTCCTGGGACCCAGGTTCAATTCTTAGCTCTGCCGCAGACTTCCTGTGACGCAGGGCAAGTCCCCTCATCTCGCTGTGCTTCAGTTCCCACCTGTGAAATGCAGAAGATAATCCTCCTCTTTCATCCACCCTTCCTCTGCCTATTTCGATTGTGAGCTGGTTGGGGCAGGACCTGTTTCTCACGGTGTGTTTGTACAGCCCCTAGCACCACAGATTGGAGCCTCTAGCCACGACAATAATCAGATAATAATAGACGTCCACAGCATGCCCCCAGTTTGGTCCTCCTCTTGTCTTGAACCCTTAGGAGGTGCCCAGCTGGTGCAGCGTTATCCAGCATGGCTGGGCATGCTGTCAGCGGAATAGGAGATGCTCATGTCAAGTGCACAGGCTGTTTAATGATGGCCCTTCCAGGTTTTTTATAGTATCTATTTGATGGCGCTAGACTCTCTGCAGGTGTAAATCGTGCTCGTCAATGCCGTTGACTTCAGTGGCGGCTACCAGCGGAGGATCTGGCCCAGGATGTTTTAGACTCTATTGGTGTTTAAGTGACTGTGGTGCGCGCTGAGTGCCAGGACCTGCTTGAGGAGCATTTCTTGTTATTTTTATTATTTACTATTATCTGATCAATTGCCCTGTGATAGCGTCTAGGAATCCTAGTTATGCCCCAGGACCCCCACTGTGCTAGGCGCTGTACAAATGCAGAATGACATGTTAGTAAGCATTACTAAAATATGTAGTATTTTGATAGTCTCATTATTAGTCTGGACCCTGCCTCAGTTTACCTACAATGGTCACCCTTAATAAATTACTAATTGCCAACAGCTATCACAATCTTGTCCTCTATTTGTTAGGGGTGTGTGGATGGCGGTGGGCGGGATGCGTCCAAATCTCATCTCATCAAATCTGGCCAGTGGGTGAGGACGAGGGACCAATCAATATTAAGGGGAGGGACTGGGATTCTTTGGGAGGAGGAGCTAAATTCAATAACCTTTTCCTCAGTCCATCACTTCTTGCATTGTTTAAAGAGTTAAATTATGACAATCCTTCAGCAAAAGGGAAGAAGTCTATCAAGTGGTTAAAGCACAAGATGGGGAGCCAAGAGCTCTGTATTCCATTCCTTTCTCTGCCACTGGCATGTTCCGTAACTATGGAAAAGTCACATGACCGGTCTGTGCCTCAGTTTCCCCATCTGTTAATGGGGGCTAATAATACCCCTCTCACAGGGAGATTGTAAGGCTTATTTAATAAATATCTGTAAAAGTGCTTTGAGGTCACTGGTCTTTGATGCTGCAAAGTATATTTATTAAGATATTAACATGGCCAGATATACAATACAGTAAGGGATTATGCAACCCAAGTAACTCCTTTGGCACAGGTGATTAATATTTAGTCCCAGCAGCGATGGGATGATAAAAGCAGGTCATTTAGAGTAAGATTTTCAAAAGTGACTGGTCTCTATTTTTTGGTGGCCAAATTTGAGACACTTTAACAGGGCCTAATTTTCAGAGAGCAGGTACTTAGTCCTAGGTGGTCCCTTCTGAAAATTTTGGTGTTACTTTATTCTAGTGATATATAGGAGGAGAATTCTATAGCTTTATTTACCTGCTTTGGTACTGCAGGGTTATTCACTGAGTTCAAAGTACGGTCTGATGTGGAGTAGAATTTCTTTTTATTATTACTCCACGTGTACGCTTTCCCATGAATCAGTTGTTTGCAATCACAAAACTACTGTATTTACTGAACCCATGATAGCATTAGAGACAATTACACATTTGTCCCAAAATAATGGGTTTTTGTCCTGAATATCAGTTACTGGGGCTGGTTGAATAATTCAGAACAAATTAATTTGTCAAGTTGCGCATCTTTTTCTGTTCATGAAGCATCTGCAAGGAAATCGTGGTTTTCTCAAATGTCATGTTGTTTGAAATAATTTGCCAGGACTTTCTAGACATTTTTCTTGGTCTGTAGCTTGCTCATGGGTAGTTTATTTTGCGTATTCAAACATCAAGCTGTTTTGATTGGCTACGTATATCACATTCCATGTTTCTGTCCCCTGATTGCATGAGTTCTTAGACTCAAGATTCGGGTAGGAATACTAAAGATTCTGAAGTCAAAATGGACTTTCTGATGTTCGCCTGCATCTCATTCAGCTGGAGTTAGGGGTCTCAATACTTTTTAAGATTCAGTCCATGGTGTTTCAGGCTGACACATGCAACATCATTGGCCACTTCTGAATATGTGGCCGTTCCTTGTGCTTATGATAATGAAGATAATCCTCCAAGTGTAACCAAGGCAGTGCTGCCTGCTGAAGTCCAACAAACTATTTGCTTCTGGAGCATCTTTTTGTCAAGCTGTGTTTAGAGGTGACAGGAGATCTAGAAAACCATATAATTTAGCCCCTTTCAGAGGGCAGGTGCTCAGCTTTCTCTGAAGTTCCAATCCCACAAAGGTGTCTCAAGTTGGGCAACCCATGAACTGAGGTACCCAAAATCACTAGGTATTTTGGAACCTTTAGATCATTGTACTTGATTGAACTGAAGTCTAGGATAATTTTTATAAACGTATAAATATACCAGGTGGATTCTGGATTTTTTCTGTTTGAATTAATTTAGTGATTTTATTATTAATTGCTATTTATTTATTTATTTATTTATATTATCGTAGCACCTAGGAACCCCAGTCATGGACCAGGATCCTGTTACGCTAGGCGCTGGACAAATGCATTTGTAGTTTTGGGGTATTTTTAAGTACAATATACTTGGCAAAAACATTAATACTGTGAGATGTGGGGTTGATTTCAGCTCAAACTGAGAAGCCTTTTTGCCATGACAAAGCATAATTTCTGTAGTTTCTTGCCATGAAACCAACAAACCTTAAACTTGATTCAAGGACATCTGTAAAGCAATTTGCAATCTCTGGAGGGAAGCTGCTGTTCAAGGGCAAATTGCTATTATATTTGGCTTTCCTTTTGCTTTGGAATCAGTCAGTGTTCTGTATTCTTCAGTTGTCTGAGTTGATTTTCTGAGTCTTATCATTTGAATCCACTAAGTAAGACAAATCCAGATTAGGGTTTCTCTTAAGAGAATTGCTAGAAAGAGCATCTGACAGATGGACAAGCGACCAAGCAAGCAGAGACCATTAAACCAGGACTCTCAAGTTTCTTCTGATATTTCCAAAACAAGGAAACATGAAATGTCTGTCTATGTGTGCAGCACATTCAGTTAGAGCTACCTTAGCTACACCCGAAAGCAATCTCTGAACTGATCATTTCTTGTTGATGGTTGTGCCTCACATTAAAAAAAGCCAGTTCCCGGTGCTGATGTATGGAGCAGGGGGTAGAAAGGGGGGCTCTGTAATTCTATCTTCAAAAAGTGATGTATTTTTTAGATGACCCCTGCACATAATGTAATGAACTCCTGTGGATTTGGCATTGGCTACAGTATGGGTGGGCATCCACAAATTCTAGTACTTGTGGTTCAATCAGAGATGGCCCCAGGACAGGAAATTCAGATCCCAGCGTTGCTGTCGTTCAGGAAGGAGTTGGGGTTTGAGTCTGAGATTTTGGTTCAGGCCGCTCTCTGGTTCCAAGTTTTGATTATTTGTATTTGTATTTTTTCACGGGATTTTTTAATGAGTCAAGGAGCCAGTCGTGCGACCAAACTAACACAAGAGCTGGTCTCCTGACAATAATTCAGTTGCTGACCGGTGGCTCCATGAGGAGATAAGGCCTGGCATTGTTTTGATCCATTAATGGCTCCCTGCTGCATGACAAATACAATGCAAGCACAAATACTGAGCTCTGTGGGTTTTTTTAGGTTCCTGTGGTGCCCACGTGCACAGTCCTGGCGTTAGGACAAAATTGTCCTGTTAACAAACCATTTATAACCAAGGCCTTAATTCACTTCCTTTCCTCCAGCTCAAATCTAGAGTCACTCCAGCCTCAGCTTGTGCTCTGTCCACTTTATTGAAACTGCCCTCCTCAAGGTCTCTACATCTTCCTGGCCAGGCCTCAGGGCCTGTACTCCATCCTTCTCCGGCCGTGCTGTTTCCTTTGCAGCAGGGCAGTCTTCCCCTCTTAAGGGTCTGCAGAGCCAGGGTGTAGCAAGCCCTGGCCTAAGGAGAAGCCCAGTAAGCAGGTGCTGGGAACCAGCTGTTCTAGCTAAGCAGCAGCTAAAGATTGGCTCCGCTTTCCAGAGAGACCCAGCTGCGTAAGGGAGAGAGAAACACTTTCCTGAATAGTAGCAGCAGCAGTAGGGTGGGGCGGGCAGGCCAGCTGGCCTGTAGTCCCCCTGATGCTAAGGAAGGGCCAGGACCCTTGAGCTACTGGAGGAGAGGGGGTAAAGACCCTGCTTTAGTCTCAGTCCAGGTCAGGACTATCACGCTGGTTACTTTTCCATATTTCCTGTGTTTGTGTGGCCAGGCCCACCAGACTACACTTTGATACTACTGCTCGCTGCCACCCCCTGGACTGTCCTCCCTTGACTTTTGGGGCCCTGTGCACCCTTCGTACTGCCCCCTGTCTGACAGCTCACTCACAACCACCTTTGGCACCTCTTCCTCCTCCCCCTCTTGGCTGGCGTCCGTGTGGGGTTTGTCCTTGGCCAGCTCCGTTTCTCCTCCCATGCCCTCTCCCTGCGTGACCTTCTCCATTCACATGAATTCAGCAATTTTGGCTGTGCTGAGGACTCACAAATCTACCTCTCCCCTGCTGACCTGTCTCCCTCCCTCTGGCAGCTCAGCCTGTCTCGCTCATGTTCCCTCCTAGCGCAGTTTACCATGGATAAAACTGAGCTCTTGAGGTCTACTCCTATTCCCCCAGTTTCCATGTCTGCTGATATCACCATCCTATGTGCCACCCAGGCTTGCAGCCTGCGGGGGTCATCGGGCCATATCTAAGTCAGGCCGCTTCTTTCTCCACAATATATCTAGACTCTAGGGCTTTTTCTCTGTCCCAATGTCTGGAATGCTTACCCAGGCTCCCATTATTTTTCATTGCAGCCTCCTCCCATCTGGCCACCCTGGCAACAACATCACCCCCTCCGGGCCATCCAAAATGCAGCTGCCAAAATGATCTTCCTCATGCATGGATCTGGTCATGTCAGCTCCCCACCTATTAGCCCCTTGTCATGCTACTTCAAAGCTAAACATCTCCCCCTTGTCTTCTAGGCCCTGCACAACACTGCTTTGGCCTGCATCTTGGACCTTGTCTCTTTTTATGTCCCTCAGACTCCACTCCACCAACAATACCAGTCTTGATGCTCTGTAGCTGTAGAGGTCAGGCAGGAGACGGTCATGGCAATCGAGCTGAAAAGCCACTGAGGCACAGACAATGGCCATGAAGACAGAAAACACAGGACAGACTGTGGTGCTATTATACAAGAAGAAACAACAGGATTTAGCAAGAGCTTGGATGAGAATGGAGGGGGAAGGGGAGCTGGAGAGTAATTTCTTTTTCCTGATACATCTTCCTGCTGCATATGGCCACCTGCAACCTTATTTAAGGCCTGAGCGAGAGAGTTATTAATAGGAACAGTACAAGAAATGATGGCAGATGACCTGCTTGATTCAGTAGGATTAAGCATGGGATTACTAGAGGAGTGTTTAGAAATGTTTACGAGGTTCTGCTGCTTTTTCATGTTGTTGTCTGTTGTTCCTTCCAAAGAGGAGAGTTTTGTGCAGAATTATTCAACCTCAGAATAATACCAGCTGCAATGTGATCAGTTTAGAATTTGGAACAAGTGCACTAGAAATCAATAGTATTCCCCATTTAGAAACTGATCAGCCCATTTTTACCCATGTGCTAAAAGAGGTGCTTGTTGGTGCATTAATACAAATAATTGTTATAATAAAAATCTTTGAGAGAATTCTGACTGCATTCCATACGGCTGGAGGAGAGAAGGGGGAGAGAAGTGATGGTTGTAGAAGCCCCTGGGGAGCTATGGGCAGTGAAAAATAATCTAAACAGATGGCTCATGGCCTCCTAAAGATTACTCCTCATTCCCCAGCATAACTTCCCAAATGCTAAATGCCATTAAGTTAGTGTTTAATAAAGTTCTCAATATCAAGAAGCAGCTAATTAAAGTCCTGATTACCTGCCAAACGTGCCCTTTAGTAACATGCTTCTTGTCTCAGATGCCTCTCCCTCCTCATCTTCTGTCCATACTCTCTGTGACAGGTTTCAGAGTAACAGCCGTGTTAGTCTATATTCGCAAAAAGAAAAGGAGTATTTGTGGCACCTTAGAGACTAACCAATTTATTTGAGCATAAGCTTTCGAGAGCTATAGCATTCGATGAAGTGAACTGTAGCTCATGAAAGCTTATGCTCAAATAAATTGGTTAGTCTCTAAGGTGCCACAAGTACTCCTACTCTCTGTGACATTGCACTCCATAATGTTTTATGGAAATATACTTATGAGTGTGAATGTGATGTAACTGGAATATGCTTTATGCAAAAGGTCTCTTGTAAGGTATCATTATAAAGCTTAAAGAAAAGGAGTATTCAGTGGATCCACTGAATGCATCCGATGAAGTGAGCTGTAGCTCACGAAAGCTTATGCTCAAATAAATTGGTTAGTCTCTAAGGTGCCACAAGTACTCCTTTTCTTTGCGGATACAGACTAACACGGCTGCTACTCTGAAACCTGTCATTATAAAGCTTATAATCTACTGAGTGTGTTCATCCTATTTGTATGAATGTATCATTCTTGTATCTGAAACTAGGTATATGAAAGGTTTCAGAGTAGCAGCCGTGTTAGTCTGTATCCGCAAAAAGAAAAGGAGGACTTGTGGCACTTTAGAGACTAACAAATTTATAACTCTGAGGTTCTATTGTAATTATGCAAAGTATGGGCCATTAATGGTGGTTTGGAAGCTTGATGGCTCCCATTGACTAGGACAATTGGTTGGTTTGTTTACTTGCAAACCTTCCTGGGTGCGTGCGGGACAACCCTGGAAGAATGAAAGCTGGGGTCTCACAGAACATGTGAACATGTCACCTGATACTGGAATCCATCTTAAACCTGGTGCTTTTCCATTTAGAAGGAGGGGTAGGGACGCAGAGAGACAAAAGATTCCTGCCTTGTGCCAAAGCTATAAAAGGGGGTGGAACAGAACAAAGGGGTCTGCCAGTCATGAGTAAACCCCTAGTTACCACCTAAGCTGGAACTAACAAGGACTATACCGGGGAAAGGATTGGGCCCAGACTAGGAAGGAGTCTAGTCTGTGAAAGAAGCTTATTGGAACATTTCTGAGGGTGAGATTTTACTTGTAATCAGTTTCTTAATGTATTAGGCTTAGACTTGCATGTTTTTGCTTTATTTTGCTTGGTGACTTACTTTGTTCTGTCTGTTATTACTTGGAACCACTTAAATCCTACTTTTTATACTTAATAAAATAACTTTTGTTTATTAATTAACCCAGAATAAGTGATTAATACCTGGGGGAGCAAACAGTTGTGCATATCTCTCTAGCAGTGTTATAGAGGATGGATAATTTATGAGTTTACCCATTATAAGCTTTATACAGAGTAAAATGGATCTATTTGGGGTTTGGATCCCATTGGGAACTGGGTGTCTGAGTGCTGGAGATAGGTGACCCTCTGAATAGTTTTTGGTTAAAGTCTGCAGCTCTGGGGGCGTGGACCAGACCTAGGTCTGTGTTGCAGCAGGCTAGCGTGTCTGGCTCAACAAGGCGGGGTTCTGGAGTCCCAAGCTGGCAGGGAAAACGGGCTCAGAGGTAATTCCAGCACATCAGGTGACAGTCCCAAGGGGGTCTCTGTGACTGAAACCATCACACTCTCCCTTTAAGAAAGAGTTTAGGATTAAACACTATGTGTACATAGCACCATTCACGATTGACTCTCTGGGCCAGATTCTCTCGTCTGGTATGTTGGTGCAGCCCTGTTGAAATCAGTAGGATTGCACTGGCGGAAGAGAGAAGGGAGCATGGTCTTGTCGTCTCACAGAGTTTGTTTTCAAAGGATTAGGGTTAAGGTTAGGGTTACCTAATATGAGGGAAACAGTCGCAGTGTCTGTAATGATCCATTTCATCAGGGTGTTGCGAGACCTGGTTAATGAATGTTAACAAAGTGCTTGGGAATCCTTCGTTCCCTGTACAGTTACAACACGGTGTGATGAAATGTGGATAACGTGCCAAGCTGTGAACATTTCCAAACTATCCAGACCTAACACACAGCAGGTGCTGCCTCAGCTGGGATCTCAAACCCTTTGAAATTCACCCTGCCCTTTATAAAGGGCCTCGTCTCTTTCATGTCAGTGGGATACAGCATTCAGTGATGGCCACAGGTCTCTTTGTTACACAAGGCCATGCTGTGATGCTGAGAATCTGAACCTCCTAGTAAATTATATGTAGTTCAGGGAGGGGGAAAAAACCCAGTGTGAGTACAGGAACCAGCACCAGATTAAGAGATAAAACAGCATACATTTATCTGTCAAAATTATGTTAAAAAATTATAGCAATTTACACAGATGAGATTATGAATAAACATTCTTTTTTCAATGCCTGTTCTCAGCTCATTGGTGACTGCTTTGAGCTATCCCTTGGGGAGGTGCTCCTATCTGTTACCTTGGTCTGAATGCTGAGTAACTCTGGGTATGTCTACATGGCAGTCAGGAGGTGCGACTGCAGCACGTGTCGACGTACCTGGGCGAAGGCCACTCAGGTGTGTATCCAGGGTCTGGGCGGGCAGAGCTAGCCCGTGTAGCCACTGCTGTTGCTGCAGCATAACTGCTATTGTTACTCCATAAGCAGTTATACTGCTAGCTAGATCAAAGCCAAGTTGGGTATGTATACGTGTGTTGCAATCGCCCTATCTGATTGCAGTGCAGACATAACCTCTGTTGAAGCCAAACAGGCAATCTACCCGTGAAAGGCTCAATAGCCCATACTGATGCTGCGGGCATTGACCTCTGCTTCTTTGAGCCTGAACTTTTTCACAGCTAACCTGTGAAAACAACACCCATCTAGACTTAAATGCAAGGGAGGGTCTTAATAGTTTACCACTGTCTGGAAATAGCAGGGTGATTTAATAAAGCTGATGTAAGTCTTAAGGCTGGATTGGAAATAGGAGTTTTACTAAAGGGGACTTCTAATATTGCTGTGATTTTTATTTGACAATCTCTTACCAAGTGATCATGACACTATAGAGTGTGGGAAACTGGAGAAAGTACCATACGGTACTAGTGGAAACTAGAGATGGGCCTAAATTCAAACTCTGGATCTAAACGCACACAAATGTTGGGGAAACAGGCCCCAAATCTGTAGCTGGCCCCTAGCTTTGTAGAGGGCAGGATCCAAACCTGAGGTTCTGAACGCTCCAGATGGTGGAGAAATGTGGAGCTGAACTTTCAGGCCCATCCCCACAATAAACAAATGGGTTGGCCTGGTTTATATAAATTCAAGATGCCTGTCCTCTGGGACATTGTATTTCGTTTTATGCTCCTCAAAGAGTTTGCACAGTTCCTCAATGTACGTCTGATGTAATCGATCGACTTCTTCTTGGGATGGGTTGTGCTTCTTCTCCACCTTAATTGGCTTCCCAACTGGAAAACAAATGCACAAACATTAGGAAAGACTACATCCTATGTGCCAGGGTATCCAGATGCTGCCCTCATCTTTAATCCCAAGCTGTGGCCCCTGGAGGCTCTAGGTTCAAGTATGCAATGTTCCATTTGAACAGAATTGTAGTTAGGGATCAAGATGGAATATTGTATGCTATGGACTTGTATTTGGGAGGTGGTGGGCCTAGCTGATAGGGCATTGAACTACAACTCAGGAACTAGACCTGGGTTCTAGTTCCAGCTCTGCTGGGTAACCTTGGGCAAGTCTGCTCACCACTCTGTGCCTCAGTTTTCCCCATCTGTAAAATGGGGATAATGATACTGACCTTACTTTGTAAAGTGCTTTGAGATCTGTGGATGAAGAGTGCTAGATAAGAGCTAGGTAACGTTATCTGTGGGTACCATGAGACACAAAGGCAGGCTGTCACCATTTGAGATAAATGAGATATGGTATTGGGGTTCCTGGCAAGCTGCCCTTGCAGCCCTCACTGTCACTAGGATTTGGCACCTCTGGAGTAACCTCTTGTTTTAAAACACAGAGAAAAGATCTCAGTGAAGCCACAAGCTGCCACCGGAATCTTGGCTCTTGCCCAGGGAAGAGCCGTGGGAGCACTGTGGCTATCACCAAAAAAGCCTCCCCCCTTAATCGTAAGCTGAATTTATCTACAAAGCCATTCACAGAGCCCCAGGAGCTAGGCGTGAGGCCTGGGGAGCATGTCTACACTGCAGTGAAACACCTGCCGCTGGCCAATGGCCACTGACTCACGCTGGTGGGGCTCAGGTTGTAGGGCTAAAAATCTGCAGTATAGATGTATGAGATGAGGCTGCAGTCAGGACTTGGGACCTCGCGACAGGGGAGGTTCCAAGAGCCCCAGTTCAAGCCTGAGTCTGAAGGTCTACCCTGCAATTTTATAACCCCCCAGCCCCAGTCCCACCAGCCTGAGCCAGCAGACATGGGCCAGCGGCCAGTCTTTTATTGCACTGGAGGCATATCCACAGAGGTCAACATTTTCAAAATACACTTGTAATTTTGGTTGCTTCCACTTCTGGGTGCCCAACTGGAGAGGCACCTTAAAGGGGCCTGATTTTCAGGAAGTGGTATTCGCCCACCCTCTGAAAACCTTCACAGGGTTTGAAACTGATTTTGAAACACCTCAAAGGTATTTTGGCCCCTAACTTCCATTACAGTCAATGAAAGATGTAGATGGGGCCTAAGAGACTCTAGCAATAAGAACAAATGTCCTTCCTCCCCAAGAAGCAATTTACAGTGGGACAGGCTGCCTCTTTATCAGGCAGGAAGGCCTTGAGGTTATCTGTTGTCCTTCTGAACTTCACTCTAATTGTGTTTGTCAGGCTGCAATGGGTTCCTATTGTTTCAAGTTGCTGTCCATCTCTCTAATTAAAGGTCCTGAAGACGCAGGTGTGAGGGCAAGTAAAGCCATTGAGAAGTTCCAAACAAGCTGTAAAACAATTAGGAGTAATTGTAGGCTGTCAAACCCAATCAGCATGGTCAGCCTTGGTCTTTAATTAGACTAACAAATGCGGGCTGTGCTCAGTGGGTCAAATCCACTGTTGGTGAAAGCAGGTGCGATTCCATTGAAACCACTGAGCTCCACTGAAATCTAGCCACACGTGGACTGGCATGCTAGGAACCGCCTTTCTCTGTAGTTTGTTCATTTAACCAGCTCTTTCAGCTGCTTCTTCTCTAAATCTAGTGCTGCTCCTTTTAAACACTCCGTAGGGCTGCAGATTTGTTCAGTCTCTGATCTGCTTGTGGAACTGGCTGGAGGATGCAGAAACAATCAAATCTACTTAGTGTGATGCAAAGTCTCAGGTCAGAGCTGAACCAAAGCAACCTGGTCCCTATGTACACCATAAAAGGGGCTCCCTGTAGCCCCCATCTCTATGCTATAGCCCTGCCCATCCTTGCGGGAGGCAGGAGGTTTCTGAGCTCAGATCAATGGGGCAGTTCACACTTCTTAGAGCTATTGTTTCAGGCTGTCTGCAGACTCAGGCAGACATCCATTATACTTGGGTCACCTTTTCAAGCTTTTCTGTGCATCCAGGAGCAGGTGCCCTAGTCATATGCCTGAAACGAGCCATGGCTTAGCTTGTGCAAGCTGGCAGCAAATCCTTAACTCCACCCTGGAGCCAGGAGAAAGCAGGGGCAGGAATTGTATGTCTCTGAGTAACAACGCCCCTTGGGGGGCTGCTTTGGGATTGATGTAGCGTAAGCACTATCCCTGGCACAGGGCTATGTCCAAAGGCACCGTCTTGCCCTAGGTGCCTGTAACAATCTCCAAGCGCAATCACAGCACCCTGTGACCGGGACAAACTTACCCACGGTGAAGATGGGCCGTCGATATGGGAGCAGCCCGAAGCTGTACTGGAACACGCCCCGGGCATGGAACAAGGGGAGGGAGATGCCCATGATTTGCTGAAGACGGTGCTGCGTTCGCCTCAGCCAGGAGCCCTTTGGGTTGTCGACCTGGTCAAAGAGCTCGTTCTCTCCGAAGGAAAACACGGGGACGAGTGGAGCCCTGCAGAGGCAGAACGGGGACACGGCAGGCAGCAGGCCAGTAGACAGGGCACGCAAAAGGAGGCTCTTTCTGTGCATGGCCAGAAGCCAGCAGAGCTCTGCACTCTGCACGAATGCTCGCTCTGCCGTTGGGCAGGAGACAAGGTGAAGGCACTGCCACCTGCCCCTCTGGAAGAGCAGCGTCTGCAGCGCCCACGCGAGGGCTCTGTGGCTCATAGTGCCGGGGGAGTGGCATGGCTCAGCTAGCCTACCCCTGTCCATCAAAGGAGTCTCTATCTTGCTCAGAGCAGGCAGGCTCCCCCTTCCCGCGGATGGGCAGCGCTGTCTAGGGCGTGGTTTTATGAACACAGTGCCGGCCTTGAGCATGAGCAAAGCCAATGGCCACTCGTGCCAAAGCCCACTGAAGTAAATGGAGAGACTCCCACTGGCGTCAACAGGCTTTGGAGCTGGCCGGTAGAGGCACCCCAACCAGCGTCAGTCCTGGCGCTCTCAGGCCAGCCCCGGCTCTCCTTCCGGCTGTGGGACTGGAAGGGGAATGGCCCAGCCAGCAGGCCGTCCTCCCCTCCTCTGGCCTAGTGGCCTTATTCCCCTGCCTCCCGTCCTGTTGCTGTGGTGTCGGCGTGAGGGCAGCGACAGGGCTCCCAGCATTACCCGTGCTCTATTGCCAGCCGAATGAACCCCTTGCGGTTTTTCAGCAGTAGGGTGAAGGCTCCGGGCCGTGCGTCCAGGGCCTCCTGGGCCCCTCCCACTGCTATGGCCAGCACGTTCCCGCCTCCCCGCCTCCTCAGTACGTACGAAGCGCTGTCTTTGTCGGAGGGGATGAGGCCTGGGTGGGGCAGAGACAAGAAGAGACACTTGACATGAAGAGCCTCCATTACCATGGTCAGTCATTCATACATCACTACTTGTACAGCTCCGCTACGGTGCTGGAAGGTGCTTCCTCCTCTCTTCTATAGCGCCAGAAGTTGATCCAGCCCTTTCCAGCCCTCCAAACCCCAACTGGGGGACAGTCACAGGGTGAGCTGGTCCTTTTTAGGGAATCTGGGCTCAGCCTCACTCTGTGACAGTGACCCAACGTGTGGGGCCCATGCAGGAGACTGAACAAGCGTGGGATTTATCCCTCTCTTTGTTAGGTCGGGGTCAGGGTTCTGTATCGCTGATGTCAGTAATTTCTCAACAACAGATTTGCGTGGAATGTGGGTGACTTTGGGGCTGAAATGAGTGGTGTCCCTGAAAATGAGGTCCCTTGGAGAGGTAAGTCCTGTTCCCTGCCTTGAAAAGTCTCCAGTCTAAATAAGACAAGGCAAGACCTATGGCCCCCTTTCTGCAGAGGGCAGGTCCGGGGTTACTAATGGGAAGAAGTAAGGGGCAGCGACTGCCTGGGAAGATTTTAAGAAGGGATTTGGAGGTGAGAGGTGTTTGACAGATTTGGTCAAAGAGACTGCTCCTGGTGCAGGAGGCATCATGGTGGAAAACAACAGTACGTATGTGATTATTAGCATCTGGAGACCAGGCAGCAGCAGACAAAGGAATAGGTTAAAAAGCAGAACCATAACTAGGGTGGGACGAGCGGGGTAGCCGCCCAGGGTGCCAAGCTGCGGGGGGGGGGGGGGGGGGGGGCATGAGGAAAAAACCCGGGTAGGGGCGCAAATATGTTTGCTTGCCCCAGGTGCTACAATGCCGAGTTATGGCTCTGCTAAACAGCTGCTATTGAGAAGCATGGGAGCTGTTGTGGCCTTTTGCCAAGCGGCCAGCCCTGAACCATTCCATCCTCTCTCTGCCACTGACTCACAAAGAGACTTCGGGCAACTCACTTGGGCTGGGATTTTCGGAGTTAGGTGCCCAACTCGACTGAATATTACTGGGATTTGAGTGTCTAACTCTCACTGGCCACTGTGGAAATCGTACCTAGTAGCTCTCTGGCTCCATTTCCCCATCTCGTCCTTCATAAAGCGCCGCGCGTGCTCAGCTGGAAAGTGCCGTGCATCATGCCATGGCGCGGCTGCTCGCTCAGTTCCCACCCCAAAACCTTGTTGCGCTTTCTGCCAGCTCATGTGCAATGGGCACTTTCGGGTGCCAGGGGCACAGCAGAAGCTGCTGCTCCAGCACTTTGAAAGCGCTGCTGCAACGGGTGTAAAGGGTCTGGGCAAGCACCCAGGAACTGATCCCGCAAAGCACTTACACAGGTGCTCAACTTTGTGTGCAAATAGTGCCACGGACTTCAGTGAGACCATTCGTGTGCCTAGAGCAAAGCGGATGCTTCCGGCTTTACTGGACCGGGACCTAAAGCCTCGCTGATTTAATAATAAACAGCAACAGGGGCAGCATTTTGGAGGAGGAAAGGACAGAGGTGGGTTGGCGTGCAGTTCCTATTGACATCAATGGGAGTTTGGCCACTGACTTCAATGGGAGCAGGATTGGGCTCCCATGGGTGACCTGGTGGGATGACAAACCCCATCTTCACCTGTGGAGCCAATGAAAACGGTGCCAGCCCTGGTGAGCCCACTGGGTTTCTGCCTCCCTCTTATGTCTCTTTAAACAGTGGAGATGCAGCTGTGACTCGGCCAGCATTCTATTCTGCCTCTGCCACTGACTCACCGAGAGACTTTGGGCAAGACACTTAGGCTGGGATTTTCAAAGGAACCTAAGAAACATCCACTGAATCTTACTGGGATTTGAGTATCTAACTCTCATTGGCTCAGGTGGAAATCGTACCTATTAGCTCCATGACTCAGTTTCCCCATCTATTCAATAACACTTAACCTTCTTCGAAAAGTGCTGGGGGTGCTCAGATGGAAACTGCGATGTATTATTTTCATCTGCTTATTTTTTCTCACTGCCTGTTTCTTCTCCAGGATTCTATCTCTGTCTGTGGGTACGTCTACACTGCCAAACAAGCCAGTGAGTCTCAGAGCCCAGTTTAACTGATGGGCTTGCAAGGGTCATGCTGCAGGGCTAAAAACAGACACTCTCCTCCCCCGCCCCAGGTTTCAGAGCCGTGCTCCAGCCCAAGTGGGAACATCTACACTGCTATTTTTTTGCCCTGTAGTGAGCACCGGAGTCAGATGAGACTTGCTGTTGCAGGGTGTTTTTTGCAGGGTAGATGTACCCTGTGTGACCTGTGGACTGGCAGCTCCATCTGTAGCACAATGGTTTGTTATTTGCATCGTGTTTCCCTGCAACAGCAGCAGGGTCTAAGTCCAGAGGACGTTTTTTCTCCGTCTTCCATAGTAAGAGCAAGTTCTCGCCTGGATGCGATTTGAACATGAAATAATTGAATTCTCCACCCAGCATGTGGGGGATTTAGCTCTGCCAGTGAGCAGCACTTGCCCTTTGAAATCAGCAGCGGCGGTGAAGCTATGTCCTCAGCTTTGAGCGTGTTTGGGGTTGCATCAGGGCGTGTTGGCTTTTCTTTAACCATTTCATGTAACGAGCAATGCATGAACAGAGGCAGGGTGGTCTCGTAGCTGAGACACTAGGCCAGGACCCAACAGATGGGGGTTCAAATCCTTGTTCTGCCACAGATTCCCTGTGTGACCGTGGGCGAGTCACTTAGCCTGGCTGTTCTTCTGCTCCCCATCTGCAAAATGAGGGTCTTTTTGTCTTGTCTGTTTAGACCAATGGTCTCCAAACTTTTTTGATCACGCACCCCATCAGTAAAAAATTTTTGAGCACGCACCCCCAATATGTATACTTATTTATGTATAAATTATATACATGTACTACTGTACTAATATACTGTGTAAATTATAAAACATACACAAAAATAGAAATTAAAAAATGATGAGATAAAGATGAAATAAACAATATTTTTAAAATATTTTTTTATTTTATTTATTAACAGTACAAAAACTTTTTTTGCTCTCACTAAAATCTTATTAATAATAATTTTTGTTTTAGTGAGAGCAATGTGATGGAATAGGCTTTATTATTTTTGAAAATCTTGGTTTAACACTTTGTGATACAGTGGGCGCTCAGGTTGGGATGGGGGGTCTAGGAGGGAGTTCGGGTGCGGGAGGCCGCTCAGGGTGGGGGTGCGGGAGGAGGCTCAGGGCTGGGGCAGGCAGGAGGTGCAGAGCACTGACCTGGGGCAGCTCCTCTTTGGTGCAGGGGGTGTGCAGGTGGCTGTGCGCAGGGCAGCACCACCCCCATGGCCACGATTCTGGGAGCTGCCCCCCCAGCAGGCAGGGCCACCCGGAACGCAGGGGCTTTAGGGGCTTCAGGGCCCTGGGCTAAGGGGGCCCCGGGGCCCTGGCCTGCAGCTCTAAAGCTCTTTTTGGAATGCGGCCCTGAGAGCACAGGCCGGAGGACTCAGGAGGAGCAGGGGCAGCCGTGCAGCCAGTGGCTGGAGAGAAGCAGAGAGAAGCACTGTATGTAAGGGAGCAGTATGACTACAGGCCAGTCAGCCTCACCTCAGTCCCTGGAAAAATCATGGAGCAGGTCCTCAAAGAATCAATCTTGAAGTACTTGCATGAGAGGAAAGTGATCAGGAACAGCCAGCATGGATTCACCAAGGGAAGGTCATGCCTGACTAATCTAATCGCCTTTTATCATGAGATTACTGGTTCTGTGGATGAAGGGAAAGCAGTGGATGTATTGTTTCTTGACTTTAGCAAAGCTTTTGACACGGTCTCCCACAGTATTCTTGTCAGCAAGTTAAGGAAGTATGGGCTGGATGAATGCACTATAGGGTGGGTAGAAAGCTGGCTAGATTGTCGGGCTCAACGGGTAGTGATCAATGGCTCCATGTCTAGTTGGCAGCCGGTGTCAAGTGGAGTGCCCCAGGGGTCGGTCCTGGGGCCGGTTTTGTTCAATATCTTCATAAATGATCTGGAGGATGGTGTGGATTGCACTCTCAGCAAATTTGCGGACGATACTAAACTGGGAGGAGTGGTAGATACGCTGGAGGGGAGGGATAGGATACAGAGGGACCTAGACAAATTGGAGGATTGGGCCAAAAGAAATCTGATGAGGTTCAATAAGGATAAGTGCAGGGTCCTGCACTTAGGACGGAAGAATCCAATGCACCGCTACAGACTAGGGACCGAATGGCTAGGCAGCAGTTCTGCGGAAAAGGACCTAGGGGTGACAGTGGACGAGAAGCTGGATATGAGTCAGCAGTGTGCCCTTGTTGCCAAGAAGGCCAATGGCATTTTGGGATGTATAAGTAGGGGCATAGCGAGCAGATCGAGGGACGTGATCGTCCCCCTCTATTCGACATTGGTGAGGCCTCATCTGGAGTACTGTGTCCAGTTTTGGGCCCCACACTACAAGAAGGATGTGGATAAATTGGAGAAAGTCCAGCGAAGGGCAACAAAAATGATTAGGGGTCTAGAACACATGACTTATGAGGAGAGGCTGAGGGAGCTGGGATTGCTTAGCCTGCAGAAGAGAAGACTGAGGGGGGATTTGATAGCTGCTTTCAACTACCTGATAGGGGGTTCCAAAGAGGATGGCTCTAGACTGTTCTCAATGGTAGCAGATGACAGAACGAGGAGTAATGGTCTCAAGTTGCAGTGGGGGAGGTTTAGATTGGATATTAGGAAAAACTTTTTCACTAAGAGGGTGGTGAAACACTGGAATGCGTTGCCTAGGGAGGTGGTGGAATCTCCTTCCTTGGAAGTTTTTAAGGTCAGGCTTGACAAAGCCCTGGCTGGGATGATTTAACTGGGAATTGGTCCTGCTTTGAGCAGGGGGTTGGACTAGATGACCTTCAGGGGTCCCTTCCAACCCTGATATTCTATGATTCTATGACTGCTCAGAGCTCCGGTACGAAACTGCAGAAAAACCTGAGTGTCTCTGGATTAAGTTTGGAAGTGTGAGCAACAAGAGTGATGTAGTGGTGGGAGTCTGCTATAGACCACCGGACCAGGGGGATGAGGTGGATGAGGCTTTCTTCCGGCAACTCGCAGAAGCTACTAGATCGCACGCCCTGGTTCTCATGGGTGACTTTAATTTTCCTGATATCTGCTGGGAGAGCAATACAGTGGTGCATAGACAACCCAGGAAAGCGTAGGGGACAATTTGGAAAGCGTAGGGGACAATTTCCTGGTGCAAGTGCTAGAGGAGCCAACTAGGGGGAGAGCTTTTCTTGACCTGCTGCTCACAAACCGGGAAGAATTAGTAGGGGAAGCAAAAGTGGATGGGAATCTGGGAGGCAGTGACCATGAGTTGGTTGAGTTCAGGATCCTGACATAGGGAAGAAAGGTAAGCAGCAGGATACGGACCCTGGACTTCAGGAAAGCAGACTTCGACTCCCTCAGGGAACGGATGGGTAGGATCCCCTGGGGGACTAACATGAAGGGGAAAGGAGTCCAGGAGAGCTGGCTGTATTTCAAGGAATCCCTGTTGAGGTTACAGGGACAAACCATCCCGATGTGTCGAAAGAATAGTAAATATGGCAGGCGACCAGCTTGGCTTAACAGTGAAATCCTAGCGGATCTTAAACATAAAAAAGAAGCTTACAAGAAGTGGAAGGTTGGACATATGACCAGGGAAGAGTATAAAAATATTGCTCGGGCATGTAGGAATGAAATCAGGAGGACCAAATCACACCTGGAGCTGCAGCTAGCGAGAGATGTCAAGAGTAACAAGAAGGGTTTCTTCAGGTATGTTGGCAACAAGAAGAAAGCCAAGGAAAGTGTGGGCCCCTAATGAATGAGGGAGGCAACCTAGTGACAGAGGATGTGGAAAAAGCTAATTTACTCAATACTTTTTTTGCCTCTGTCTTCACGAACAAGGTCAGCTCCCAGACTGCTGCGCTGGGCATCACAACATGGGGAATAGATGGCCAGCCCTCTGTGGAGAAAGAGGTGGTTAGGCACTATTTAGAAAAGCTGGACGTGCACAAGTCCATGGGGCCGGACGAGTTGCATCCGAGAGTGCTAAAGGAATTGGCGGCTGTGATTGCAGAGCCATTGGCCATTATCTTTCAAAACTCGTGGCAAACGGGGGAAGTCCCGGATGACTGGAAAAAGGCTAATGTAGTGCCAATCTTTAAAAAAGGGAAGAAGGAGGATCCTGGGAACTACAGGCCAGTCAGCCTCACCTCAGTCCCTGGAAAAATAATGGAGCAAGTCCTCAAAGAATCAATCCTGAAGCACTTACATGAGAGGAAAGTGATTAGGAAGAGTCAGCATGGATTCACCAAGGGAAGGTCATGCCTGACTAATCTAATCGCCTTCTATGATGAGATTACTGGTTCTGTGGATGAAGGGAAAGCAGTGGATGTATTGTTTCTTGACTTTAGCAAAGCTTTTGACACGGTCTCCCACAGTATTCTTGTCAGCAAGTTAAAGAAGTATGGGCTGGATGAATGCACTATAAGGTGGGTAGAAAGTTGGCTAGATTGTCGGGCTCAACGGGTAGTGATCAATGGCTCCATGTCTAGTTGGCAGCCGGTGTCAAGTGGAGTGCCCCAGGGGTCGGTCCTGGGGCCGGTTTTGTTCAATATCTTCATAAATGATCTGAAGGATGGTGTGGATTGCACTCTCAGCAAATTTGCGGATGATACTAAACTGGGAGGAGTGGTAGATATGCTGGAGGGCAGGGATAGGATACAGAGGGACCTAGACAAATTGGAGGATTGGGCCAAAAGAAATCTGATGAGGTTCAATAAGGATAAGTGCAAGGTCCTGCACTTAGGACGGAAGAACCCAATGCACAACTACAGACTAGGGACCGAATGGCTAGGCAGCAGTTCTGCAGAAAAGGACCTAGGGGTGACAGTGGACGAGAAGCTGGATATGAGTCAGCAGTGTGCCCTTGTTGCCAAGAAGGCCAATGGCATTTTGGGATGTATAAGTAGGGGCATAGCGAGCAGATCGAGGGACGTGATCGTCCCCCTCTATTCGACATTGGTGAGGCCTCATCTGGAGTACTGTGTCCAGTTTTGGGCCCCACACTGCAAGAAGGATGTGGATAAATTGGAGAGAGTCCAGCGAAGGGCAACAAAAATGTTTAGGGGTCTGGAACACATGACTTATGAGGAGAGGCTGAGGGAACTGGGATTGTTTAGTCTGCAGAAGAGAAGAATGAGGGGGGATTTGATAGCTGCTTTCAACTACCTGAGAGGTGGTTCCAGAGAGGATGGTTCTAGACTATTCTCAGTGGTAGAAGAGGACAGGACAAGGAGTAATGGTCTCAAGTTGCAGTGGGGGAGGTTTAGGTTGGATATTAGGAAAAACTTTTTCACTAGGAGGGTGGTGAAACACTGGAATGCGTTACCTAGGGAGGTGGTAGAATCTCCTTCCTTGGAAGTTTTTAAGGTCAGGCTTGACAAAGCCCTGGCTGGAATGATTTAATTGGGGATTGGTCCTGCTTTGAGCAGGGGGTTGGACTAGATGACCTTCAGGGGTCCCTTCCAACCCTGATATTCTATGATTCTATGATTTCCCCTTCATAGTGCCGCTTCTTTCCCGTCGCTGGCTGTGCGGCTGCCCCTGCTCCTCCACGGGCCGGAGGACTCAGGGCCGCCCCCCGTTTTTTCCCCTCGGGCGGTGCTCCTCCTGCCACGCCGCCCTTTTGCTCCGGTGGCGCTCCTCCTGCTGCGCCCCGCCCTCGATCGACTTGTGCACCCCCTGGGGTGCGCGCACCCCACTTTGGAGACCACTGGTTTAGACTGTAAGCTCCGCAGAGCAGGGACCGTCTTGCATGATGTGGTTGTACAGCACCCAACACAATGGGGCCCTGATCTTGACTGAGGCCTCTCAGTGCTTCTACAACCGAGGTAATAAATAAGGATGAAAATTTAAACTGAGAAAGTAGGGAGAGGAGAGAAGGAAGGACAGAGCATTTAAAGGGCGGATTGTACCTGTTCAAAGCTGTTCTTCTGGGTCCCCTCCACTCCTTGACTGCGTCCATGCTTATGGCAAAGAACATATGAACCCAAACAACTAATAGGCTCCCCAGTGTGACTCTTCCAAAATCTCCAGCTTTTCGCATGGTCCCAGGGGGTCGAGGTCCTACCTGTGATTACCACTGCCACTCATACTCTGCCCCCATGCTACTGCTTACCTCCACTCAGTAGGATGTCCCTGAAGAAGGGGACTCTGAACCAGAGTGTCAGCATCATCATGTGAGGGGTCATCCCTGGGAACAGCTGCGAAAACCCCGTTGCCTCGGTGCAGAAATTGAGGAAGGCACCAGCCACCAGGACCCCGTGAGGATGGAAGCCAACCACGTAGTTCTTACTTGGATCCAGCTCTGCCGTCTTCACCAGCTGGAGACACAATCACCAATGAGGAGATATAACACAGACGGAGCTGGGAGTTTGTAATGCATCCTAGAGCTGCCGCCAAAGCATGGCTGGGCATTCGCCTGAGAGAAAAGTCATGATTTTTCTGTGTGTGCAGCTGTCTCCCTCCCTCTTGGGGGCGCTACCAGTGAGCAGCCCTTACCCTCCGACACTCACAGAGACTAAAGATGTTCAAAAATATCGTGTCCCCCCCAGTTTATTTTTTTTTTTTAACTTTTCATGACAAATGCCCTTTGAACCAAAATGGGAGATTTCCACCCACCGTTTTCATTTTGGTCACTATTTTTCAATTTCTGACAAAAATGTCAAGCCAAAACCTTTTGAAGTTTTTGGAAACATTTCATTTGGCTGTATGTGGCCCGGTGTGTGTGTGTGTGGGGGGGGAACCCTCTCTCCTGTCTCTCTCTCTCTCTTTTTAAACATCCCCCTCCTTTTCTAGTGGGAAAGTTTAAAAATTGAGAGACTGTTTCTCCCTCCCCCCACTCATTTTTTCACCCAGCACTAGCAGGGACTGCAGCTGTGCCTAGCTCCCGTGGTGCAAACAAAGCATGCAGGGAAGGCTCCTTGGCCCAGATCCTCAAAGGGAATTTGTGCACAATAGGCCTATAGCCTCAGAAGTATGTCAGCACTCACTCCCATTGAAATCAGTGGGTGCTAGGCACCTAAATACCTTTGAGGAGCTGGGTCCTCGTGTCCTACCCCAGCGGTGTGACGCTCCTGCTCTGCTTTAAGGCAAAGGCCCTCTGGGGTAAGGCGATGAGAGGACAAAGGCTTGCGGGTGCAATTTGAATTCCTAGCAACACAGCCTGCCTGACTTTGAGGGTGGGGGAGCGCTCACATTTGAGGAGGAGGAAAATGGTGGCAGAAGGCTGAAAAAGAGCCACTGCCACCAGCAGGTGGCGCTCAGCGGCGTCTGGGCTAAAAGCACATTCCCTGGAGCCTCGTCTGCGGTGAGAAGGGGAAGGAATTCTCCCGCTGGTGCTATAGCACCAGCCCAAGCCGCTTTTCGAGGGGGAGTGACTGTGGAAGAAGCGGGGCAGACCAGGTGCAAGGGTAACCCCTGTCTCCTTGGTGGGGCGCTCTGCCCCCCTCTAGGAGTGGCTACACCATCAGAGATTGGTGAGCCTGCTACGGGCTTGGCTAAGAGTCACGTGTCTTGTGGCTCATGCATTAAGCTCCAGAGGTCCCAGGTTTGATCCCAGCTGATAACAACCAGGGTCCCTTGGTGTTACACAGGCGTAGCTTATCATCGTATTCTTTGCAGACTCTGGAAAGTGCTTCCCCCTTTGCTGGGCTGGCTTAGGGGTAAATGTCACACACAGCTCCCTTGAGTGTCTAACTTTAGGAGGCAGATCCGGAGTCCCCCCGTCCTTTCACCTGCTGGGACAGTTTCAGGGACAGGGGCATCTGCCCCTTTAAAGGGCATCCCTGTCCCACTTCATTGATGTGATCATCAGCAGATGACAGGAGCCACTGGACTAGTTTGGTTACAGCCCAACTCAGATATTCAGTCCCTACCAGCTGGGACAGCTTTTGGGGACTGCGGGTCTGCCCCTTTAACGACATTCTCCCCCACCCTCCCTATCATTGCTAGAGCCCCCAACTATCTGGAGCTGGCCTGGATTTCATAGCCATTTGGATGTGCTGCAAGGGCTGCTTTTCTCCCAGGCTTTACAGGAGGAGGGTGTGTCAGGGAACATGGCTGCTACTCTGAAACCTGTGTTTATCTGGAGAATTGTGAGTGGGGGTATGTTTTTATCTGGATACTGCAGGAGAAGCAGATTCATTTGATAGGACATGAGACACGATAGCGCAGTTCAGGGTGCCTGGACTGTGCCTGGGACCCTAGACTGACTTGCCTGACCCATTTGAGAACGTGGACACTTCCAGCCTGAGTTAGACTTGACCAAGGGTCTGTCTACACTGCAATTAGACACAGCGGCTGACCCATGCCAACTGACTTGGATTTGTGGAGTTTAGGGGCAGTTTAACTGCAGTGTAGATATACAGGATCCTAGAGCCTGGGTTCCAGCACGAGCCCAAATGTCTACACCACAGTTAAACAGTCCCTTAGTCTGTGCCCGCAATCCCGGGTCAGCCGCCACGTGGGTTTTTAATTGCAGTGTAGACAAACCCTCAGTGACCTGGAAACAAAAGTTCCTGCCGACCTGCTCCCAGTTCCCTGAGTCATCCAGTCCCACCGCCACTGGCTGTACAGTTAGCTTTACTTACTGTCCAGCTTCATGAGTGAAGAAGCGTGTTGAGAGCAGTCTGTGCGTGTCTGGCTGCAGCACTATTAGGAGGGGAATAAAATCTACCAGGGAAAGCCCCCAGGGAAAGCAACTCCTCAAGAACATACACACGCCCTGCTGGCAGCGCAGCAGGCAGAGTGAGGCTGTAATCGGCACTCAAGGCAGGGTGGAGGCCTTGTCAATGAGCTCAGGGAGACTGGGAGCAGGGTTGGTGCACAGCAGCTCTGCACCAGCTGGGCAAGCTCACTGCACAGGGGTCCATTCAGGGGTCCATTTCCACTCAGCATAAAGCCCTTTTCACCTCCAGAGCAGCTTAAAGGGCCCTTTGCCTAAGAGAGAATCAGGCCCCACAAGCATTATCCACTCTGCTGCCTCCAAGTACATCAATCCGCTCCGTGGAGCTATTCTAATGGCAGGGCAGCTAATTAATTCCCCTGGAGAAAGCCAGAAACAGCAGCGACAGCAGGTAGGTCATAAGAGGTATTTTTTATGCTGTGGCTAATTTTCCATCTGTCCCGGAGCATTATTGACAATGCACATGTACCCAGTCATGCGCCATCTCCTAACGAGGTGAGGTCGTGAACAAAAAGCCCCTTTGCTACCGGGCCCAGGCGCTGAGCAAGCAAAGGGGTCCGACTGCTGATTTTACTCCGTAGCCAGGGACCTTTCCATGAGTCTCTCAGCCTCAGGCAGCCTAGTTTTGTTTGCTAGTTTTGTTCCTCCTCCCCAAATAGTTCATAAACGGGAAGGCAAACTAGATCTAAGGGTTTGGGGCATCACTGAAATGTCATCGCTCCTGGGGCAGAGGGATTCTCAGGAGCTGTTTAATGGGCCACAGCAACACTCAAGAACAGCTTAGGAGAGGAAGTGAAGACCAGTTCCACCGGCCCGAAGGGGGAGTAGGTAAGTTGTAGCCAAGGGAGGTAGTTTGGTCTAGTAGTTAGAATAGAGGACTGGGAGATCTGGTTTGTAATCCTAGCTTTACCACATACTTTCAGAAGACTTCAGCATGGGGATGGCCATAGGCATCACAATAAGAGCTGAGTTTTTGAAAATTTGTCCTTTTATCTAGGTGCTAAGGCGGATGCTGAGCTCTTAAAAACCTGACCCTTTGTGGGTGCTGAGCACTTGCAAATCTGGTCCTGTGTGACCTTGGTCTGCCCCTCTAATAATGAGAGATGACTCCAAATCAAAATCTCAACGCCACACACTCCTGGAATGGACTTCAGCTGCTCACAATCTGAATATTGCAACCTACATCCAACACTAATAACACTGGCCGAGCTCACAGGGGTGAGACATGGGTCCAGACCTCCTTGACAACCAGGAACAAGTGTCTCAAATTATGCACCCAAAAATGGAGGCACACTAAGTTAGGGAGCATATCTGAAAAGTTGGCTGGAAGCAATTTGTCCATGGCCACGCAGAGCGTCCATAGCCTAGCTAGGATCTGAACCCAGCTCTCCTGAGGTGAGTCCAGTCCCTTAACTAACACTCTATTCTTACAAGCACTATTGCCTCTGTTTGCATGGGCTCCTCATTAACCTGTATGCTACAAAATGAACATTTTTGAAAATGTCATGCAGGGAGAACTGATTTTTATCACAGACCATAAGGGAAGGAAGGACAGTGAGACACAGGGCACAGTTCCTGGAAGGAGATCCAATTTAGACAAGCCAAGGATGGGGAATGCAAATCTCAAAGAGAACTATTCAATAGGAAGCAGACACCTGGGAAGCAGGAATGCTGAAAAATAAACCTAGATGTGACAGTGGAAATCATAATTTTGGATGCTGTTAGGCTTTAGGAGACTGCGTTTGATTCCCAGCTCTGCCAAAGGCTCCCTGTGTGTCCATGGGCAAGTCATTTAACCTCTCTGTGCCTCAGTTCCCCATCTGTAAAATGGGCAGACAACCCCCCCACCTTGTCTCTCTTGTCTATTTAGAGAGTAAACTCTTCAGAGCAAGGGCTGTGTGTGTGTGCGTGCGTGCATGTGTGCAAAGAGGCCCTGACCTGCTTGGGGCCTTGAGGTGCTATTGATACACAAATCATAATATAGAGATGTTACAGCTGAAGGAAAGTCCTGCTCCTGTCATCCTTGGGGAAACCATGCCTTGGACAGTACATTCAGTACTAGGTACCACCACAGCAAAAGGACACTGGCAAATAAAGATATAATTAGGGGGCTGGAGGGATTAATAAGGAAAGATGTGGTTGATGGGTGAGGGGCTGGAGGAGGCAGCGAGGACCGGGGCTGATGCATGAGGGGCTGGGGGCCAGAGCCCACCATCACATGGTTGGAGCCTGCCACTCCAGGGCTAAACTTGGAAGCCTGAGCCCCACCACCCCAGGGAAGGTGCACACCAGCTGTCTGCTCCTCTGGCGTTTGTGGCTCCAGGGGAGGGCCACTGGTTCGCCTGCCCCCAGTCACCACCCAGAAGGCTGTGTCCGCAAGAAAAGCCCCTGATGGCCACATTTGAGAAACGCTGCATTAGACTGGAACAGTTGAGTGGTTCTCAACCTTTTCCATTCTGGGATACCCTCCTGTCATAAACCTACAGCTAAGGATAGCATAAAATCCCTCCTTTACCTGTAAAGGGTTAAGAAACTCAGATAACCTGGTTGGCACGTGACCAAAAGGACCAATAAGGGGAGAAGATACTTTCAAATCTGTGGGGGAAGGTTTTTGTTTTGGGCTTGGGTGTTGTCTCCGGAGACAAAGAGAGAGACCAAGCAAGTAATCTAGCTCCTACTGAATGATACATCTAAACTTACAGAAATAGTAAGTAATAGCAAGGAAATGTGTTAGAGTATCTTTTGTTTTAGTTTGTGAATTTTCCCTGTGCTAAGAGGGAGGTTTATCCCATTTTTGTAACTTTGAAGTTTTGCCTAGAGGGGAATCCTCTATGTGTCAAATCTTATTACCCTGTAAAATTTCCTTCCATCCTGATTTTACAGAGGCGTTTCTTTTACTTTTTTTTTCTTTATAATAAAGTTCTGTTTTTTAAGAATCTGACTGGTTTTTAGTATCCTAAAAACCCAAGGGGCTGGTCTGTGCTCACCTGGTTTACCTATTTAGTTGGTAGATTATTCTCAAGCCTCCCCAGGAAGGGGAGTGAAGGGGCTTGGGGGGATATTTTAGGGAAGCAGGAACTCCAAGTGGTCCTTTTCCTGAATCTTTGTCTAACTCACTTGGTGGTGGTGGCATAACCCATCCAAGGACAAGGAAGGATTTGTGCCTTGGGGAAGTTTTTATCCTAAACTGGTAGAAATAAGCTCAGGGGGTCTTTCATGCGGATCCCCACTTCTATACCCCAGAGTTCAGAGTGGGGAGGGAACCCTGACACCTCCCCTGCAATAAGAGCAATCAGAACCCCAAGAATAGTCCATCTGTGCCTCCTAAGACAACACAAATAGACACTAGAGGGAACAAACCTGCAGCAGCCCCAAAGGCATGGACTAGATAAAACCGAACAGTCCTTTTCCATCCCTGATTTCCATGAATCCTGATTCCTGTGCAGTTAATTTATCACTGGTTGCACAGTGTTCTCATTATTGCTGGCTGCTTATTGCTCTCCTGCAATGCTTTCCTTTTAGGTTTCCCTGTGATTTATTATACTTTTATAGCATGCCTGTGTTTAGCCACCGCATTTAGAATTGCGCTATCTGTTGGCGTATCATTTGTTTTCTTTGCAGGTTCCTTCTGGCAGGAGCTGAGCCAGAATGAAAATCCTGGTGTTTTATAATCCTATCAGCTGGAACATCTGTTCCCAATATAGGTTGGGCCAGATCCAAAGGCCACTGAAGTCAGTGGAAAGACTCCCATTATCCTCAGTGGGCTGTGGATTGGGCCCATACAGATGATGTTTCCCTGAGATAAATATGTACCCTCACATGTTCAGCTGTCCCATGAGTGGCAGCAAGACTAAAGTTACCCTTCCGTCATTCAGGGTTATAAACAGGGCCCAGTCAAAGTTCCCCTCTTCTTGGGGTACATTGTCAACCCAGCATCCACTCATTGTGGGTGCCTCCCATGCTGGTTGTCCAATCTGAGGGACACAGGGCCATGTTGCTCAGAAGCACTGAGCACCTACAACTCCAGCTGAGGCTAGCGGCAGATGCAGGTGCTCAGCACCCTTTGAAAATCAGGCATCTCTTGTGGCTGATCCAAAAGCAGTGGACATGTTAGGAACTGTAGGCCAAAATCCCTGCTCAAGCTGGGTCCACTTCTTCCCGCCATACTCTTGGCTTCTCCTTTCCTCTCTCTCTGCCCACCAGCTCGCCCGGCAGCATCATGAGTCCCATCGGCATCCACTCCCCAGTGCGTTAGTCTCTCCCGATCTGGTTCCATAATTCCGCAGACCCACCAGGGAACGCAGACGTGCAGATCTTGGTTCTGCCAGGGCAGTCCTGGCCAGGCTGCCTCAGCATGTCCAGGGCCCTGAGTAAGCAGCACACCCTGACCTGTGTACACAGTACCAACTTTAGGCCGCTGTGGTGGCAAAAGGACCATGCTTCCACAGAGCTGATATTGCATGTCCTGACCCACAGCTGCACATTCACTAGCGCCTGGGTAAACCTTCCTCCCCTCTGCCCCATCTACTACTCTGCCAGCCCAGAGAATTCCAGATCAGCCTCCCTGTTATGGTTGCACATAGATTTGTATGTCCCAGCAGCCTCAGCAGCGGCTAATGGGTATGAGTGCAAAGGCTGCTAGGACACAAATGTTGGCAACTGGCTGACCCACCAGAAGGATGGTAACGTGGAGTCAGCTGACCGGAGAAGCCAAGAGGACCCCACATTCTGCATGGGTCAGTTCTGCAGTCCCACGAAAATTGTTTCATGGGCTGTTCCCTTGTTCATGTGTTGTTTGCAAGCATAGTGAAACAGGCATTTCAGCACGGAGCAGCGGTTCTCAACCTGCAGGCCACATGCGGCCCAATTAGTACACAGCTGTGGTCCAGCTCAGCAGTGTGCTAAAGGCCGGCCCGCGTGCTGGGGTCTGCCAGGTTCCCAGCTGCCCAGCATGGAGGTGTCCAGGTTGCCCTGCTGCCAAGGGCAGTGGGGTTGGGGCTGCTGGCCTGCCCTATGGGGTCAGGGGCCTGGGGCCTGGGGCAGCCGCATGGCAGGGGTCTGGGGTCGGGACAGCCAGCCCCCACCACAGGGTCTGGGGTCGGGGCTGCCGGCTGACCCCGTGAGCTTCAGGGTCTGGGGCGGATAGCCGGCCGGCCCCGCGTGGCGGGGGGCAGGGGCAGCTACTGCCCTGCCACCCAGCCCCTACGGCCCAGGTAACACTTTGTGGGCAGCATATGCGGCCCACAATGTGTAATAAGTTGAGAGCCACTGGCATAGAGATTGGGGAGGGAGGGTGCTTTGGTGTTAGGTCACTGGCCTGAGACTCAGGAGATGTGTGTTCAATTCCTCACTCTGTCATGGACTAATTGTGTCACCTTGGTCACATCAGTGCCTCTATTCCCAAACTTCCATTGATATGTTGTGGGTGAAAGGGAAATTCCTGTCTTGCCTATTTAGATTATAAGCACTGGGGGCAGGGATGTTCCTTACTATGTGTGTGTACAGCACCTAGCACACTGGGGTGCTGACGTTGGTTCAGTGTCTGGGCATTGCTGTAATAACAACAAGCAATTCTGCACACAGTGGACGTGTGAGCAACTTTTTCATGGGCAGCTCAAGTATCCACAGCTGGAACTTGCACCTAGATCAATGAATAAGATGGCTGCTCACATTCACAGCACCTCGGCCCCTTTCAGGCTGGACTGAATAGTGATGTGCATATAGCAAGCTCGGGTAAGGGCAACCATGCTTTCTCAATATCTTAGGTACATATTTGACCCCTATTACCACAGTATCTAAGCATCTCACTGTCTTTAACAGAATTAGCTTCACAACACCCCTGTGAGGTAGGGCAGTACATTATCCCCATTGTACAGATGGGGAATTGAGGCACAGAGACTTGCCTGAGGTAACACAGGATGTCTGTGACAGAACATGGACTTGAACTGAGGTCTCCCAGGTGCTATGCTTACCACTGGACAATCCTTCTACTCTAGCCTTCCTCTCATTAAGGGAACTCCTAGACACAGTAACTAGCTCCTTGGTGCCTGAATGTTTTCTTTCTAACGTTTAGACATTCCCATTTTCCCTCTTTGTCAAAGTTCAATCTCTTACCGGACTAGTGGTCAAGTTTGGGTCATGGTCACAATATTCTCATACTGGGAAGGGAGCTAATCTCTTACATTGTGCGGCCTAATTGTTATGCAATACAGACTTGTTCTATAGGCCCTTTGGGATGGGAGAAAGGTGGGGACCTCTTCTCTTGCTGATTGGCTGGCTTGTTTGTTTGCTTTTAAAGTGGGGTGGGATTTGCTCTTGATCTGTTCTTTTTGGATGAGTTGTGCCTTTAATAATTGTCAGAGCACCCAGAATCTGGGGCAGGTGTATCCATGTAGATAAATCTAAATAAAGTGAGCTCCTGTCCTGCAGTGCATCCCAAGGTATTTCCCATTCCAGAAAAACAACAACCTGCAAAAGAAAATGGTAAACAAGAAACAATCCTGTGTGGATGTGCCTTCCTCTTGCATCCAACAGATCTGAGGGATGCCGAGCCAATGGCAGGAGATCCAGATGCCTAAGAACCCACCTCGGCTGTGATTGTGTTAGATTTTCCAAGCTGAGCAGTGTTGGGTCTCAGATTAACATTGCTGCCAGCTATATTTGCAGAACTGTAGGAATTCAAGGTCAAAGGACAGGCTAGTTCATCTCCTGACAACGAGAGATTGTTCCCTACAAAAGTATTCCCCGGTGCTTTTTTCAGTGCAATTTTAAATTACTCTGTTTACTGGGCTTTATCCTCTTTCCTCGGAAGACTATTCCACAGCCCAGTGGACCTTGCTGTTAATTATGAGTTAATCTTACACTTTCCTGGGCTAAATTTCATCCTATTACATTACTCCATTTTAGATCCACTCCCTTTTGCTCTTTCCCAAATACTACTATAAGCCAGTGGGTAGAGCAGTGGTTCTCAACCCATGGCCTGCGGGCTGCTTGCGGCCCACACAGCCATGGCCCATGTGACGCCCTCAGGGCCATACAGGTAGTATATATATTGTGAAGTGGACCAGACCTCTATTACCCAGTGTTGTGTGTCCCACATAACACATGGGGAGCTGCATATGTGGTCCACAGTGGTAAATAGGTTGAGAACCACTGGGGGAAAGTCATCAGTCACAGTAGTCAAAATAAAGCCCAAACCCTCCAGTTCAAGTCCATGTCTCTTTCTTCAGGGCTGGTTTTCTTAATAAACAGAAGATGCAAAATCCTTTACATGACACACAACACTGGGTAACAGAGGCCTGGTCCACTTCCACAAGCTGGGAAGGGACAGGATACAGCTCACCCAAGTCACATTGGCTTGTCCACTCTGCTAATCTGCTGTCTTCTCCTTAGCCGATACATAAGTATTGAGATAGAATCCCCCTCCCCTCCATGCAGGGGCACAGGCCAGCGAGGTAAGAGCACTGACCCTGGTATTGTCCGCACCAGCCGGCAGAGTGCAGTGGGATACACACACTGTGCCCTATCAAAAGGCACAGCAAGGGTTTCCTGAGTGCGTGCACGCCCAGAAACCTTGCACTGGCCTTGTTACAATGCTCTTAGGAGTGGCCACGCTGTTGTAGTAGCCAGGCAAGTTACAAGCAACATCTAAACACCACACATGCCTCACCCTTTGTGGTTCTCAAATACAAGCTCATTAGCTCTTTGTTTTGTTCTCCTGAGCCTGAGATGGAGGAGCTGGTGTTTGCCAGGCAATCATTGCCCTTTACACCACTACACCTTTTAATCTTCAGTCCTAGGCAGAAAGGCCCTGGAGCCTAAGCTAAAGCCATGTTTTCTCTCTGACTAGCACATCCACAGGGAGAAGGAGGACTGTTAATATTTCATGCAGTCCAAGCAGCGTTTGTGTTATGTTTCCATTATTCAAATGGGGACCAGGCTGTGGGCCACAGTCCTTCTTCCTGCTCTGCTCCAGTAAACAACTAGACAACAGCAAACCTTCTCTCCTCCCCATCCCCTTCCTCCCGCCCTGGGCCACTGCTTTCTGCTGCTTTGTGATCCCATGTGGAGTCCCCTCAGGCCCACACAACCCTAATTCCAGTGCAGCTCTAGAACACAACTGGAGCTGCAAAGTTCCCCTTCCCCTGAGGCCGGGGCAGCCTGTCTTGTGATCAGAGCAAGGCACCAGGAGTCAGGAGTCTGTTCCCCAATCGGAGGCTGATTGATCCGGGATAAATCTCTTAGGCCAAAGTGTTCCTACTTGTGTGTCTTGAGCTGGTCCCCTAAATCCACATTGAGGCTCCTAAGCAGAGCTGGCCTGATGTTCCCAGGTGCTGAGCACACGCACCTCCCAGCGACTTCCTGGCAGAAGACACCCCTCCTTGCTTGGCCTACCTGGGAGTCCAGTTTGGTGTGGAATGCAGGCCTTGCTCTCGGGATATTAACCCCTATGTGCAAGTGGGTGGGCAAGGGGAGGAGCTGTGTCTCTCTCCCGCCCATGCACTGGCCAGGTTATTTGCCAGGTAAACATGGAGAAGTGTTATTATTTGTTTTGTGGTAGCACCTCAGAGCCTGAGTTATGGACCTGGAGGACCCCACTGTGCCAGGCATGGTACAAACACAAAACAAAAAACCCCTGCCTCAAAGATTTCAAGCAGCACCCTTTCAAAGGCTGTAGTAACTTGCTTCCAACACACCTGAGCAAGAGGGAGATGGGAGGAATTGTGACTTGTCATAATGGCTTCCTGGGGCTGAGCGATTACACACTGCCCCTTACTCAGGGCTGAGCTTAAAGGCTCAAGCTAGCCCTTCGCTTATATCTCACAGATGTGTCATTGACTTGCCAAGACTGCTCCCATGTTGTTGCATCTGACACTTATGCTCCTATGGTGTATGTATCCGTACGCACAGGAAGCTCAAAGAAGGACAGAGTTGCTGACCAGGGTGAGATAAATCTGATGTGCTTCCATCCAGTCGGAACAATGCTGGGCTTTTCAAGATCATGGTTTGGAGGTTTCACTGCCATTGGGACTTCCTGGCATTTGAGTGAACTAGCAGGGGCAGCTGCAGTATCAGACAATAATGAAGCAAGATTGAATTCCAGATTGGTTTGTCTCATTTCAATCTCCCTGAGTTATCTCGTAGGTTATTGAAGGAAATGTGGGGTGGGCGGGGGAGAACATATGACCTATGTACAGCATGAAAAGTTACATAAAAGGTGGTTTCAAAACAAGCAGAAATCACTTAGCAGTATCAGCATCAGCGTTCTTGCTGCACCATCAGGTGCATAAAGCTTAAGTCAGTAGCCAACAAATAAATGCAAGAACCGTGTGCCATATACAGTACGATATGATAAATGGGCATATAAATCAATACACATCAAGTCACACGCCTTCGAATCCGGGCACAGGATTGAAGTTGCCGTACAATGAGCCTCATCTTGATATTTCACTTCTCTATTCTATTCTGGTAGTACCGAGATGCCTTGGTCCTGGACTGATGATTACAGTCAAATGATCACAACATGGGAAACCAGGCTGATTAGACATGTGCAGGGAAGCAAAAGCTACATTTTGCAGTGAAAAAACAGAGCTGGTTGAAATACTGAATTTCTGTGCCATGGCAAATGCCGACCCTAAAAAAATATTTTTGGTTTGAGATTGGAACAAAAAGTTGACAATTCAAAATGTCCCCAAACGTGTAATTTCAGAATAAAAAATTTGTTTCAGGTCAGCTGTAACATTTCACTTCCATAGAATTGAATATTGACTTTGACTCTTTTTGTCCATTATAGTTTTATTTTATATAAATTTTTACTTTATTTTTCTTTTTTTATATAATTTGAAATGAGGGTTTAATTATTTTAAAATTATAATATGAACATAAAATAATAATTTGTGTTTGGTAATCCAACTGCTAATTAGCTTAGTAACTGATACTGTAATTTGCATAACATAAAATGGTATAATAAAATAATATAAATATGAAATAAAAATATAAAATAAAACACATTTCTAAATGAGAAGTCAATTTCAAAATGAAAAACTGAAATGCTCTGATAAGGTTGAAATGGACCGTCTCAACCACATTGAACTGTTTCATTTTTTTTTTTTTCAAAACGAAATGTTATTGAAATTGACATGTTCCCATGGAACCTTTAGGTTTTTTGAATTGGACTTTTTGATTGAAAAATGTTCCATTAGCAATATTTGATCATCTCTGTGTCAAAGTGAGCTTTGTTTGGTATTTTAATGGCAAGGCACGTCAGTGATATGGTAACCGGGGGGAGCTAGCTGAATTAGAAAGACTGGGCAGGCAGGGCGCTAGACTGTAACTGGGAGAAGACCTGGGTTCAAGACCCTGCTCTACCACAGACTACCTGGGTGATCTTGGGCAAGTCACTTAGTCTTACTCTGCCTTAGTTTCCCTCTTTATACAATGGGGATAATAGCTGTGCCCTACCTCACAGGGGTGCTATGGGGATAACTATGTTAAAAGAGCAGGGGCCACCTTGGTACTATAGCAAGGGGGGCCGTGGACACATTTATTAATAATAGGCAGTTTATAGGCTGAGGTCAGTGAATTATCTGCAAACAGGCTTCAGTGTCAATACATTCTGCTCATTATTCGTGCATATAGGGGGCTAATTGAGGGGTTCAGGAGGGAAGTTCCTCTCTGGGCTGTTTATTCCACAGTTGTACATTCCTCTGAGGCAGCTTGTGCTGGCTGCTGTTGGAGCTAGGATCCTGGCCTGGAAAAGGCACTGATCTGAGCCAGTGTAGGCAGGAAGGAATGGTTTGCATGAACACATCTCCGTTTGTGGGCTATTCAAGATCCATTCTCCCAGACTACTGCTTCAAGTATTTGTGTAGTCTCCCAGATTGGATGGCTCCCAAAGAGGCTTCAAACTGGCCACATAACTCCTACCAGTAAATATGAGTTTACGTAGGGTGACCAGATAGCAACTGTGAAAAAACGGGACATGGGGTGGGGGGTAATAGGCAACTATATAAGATAAAGTCCAAAAAAACGGGACTGTCCCTATAAAAATTTGGTCACCCTAAGTTTACGTGAGTATTCAGTCAGGATCAGGCTTCCTGCACCCTCCTCCCTGCGCAGGAGAGGAATGGTGACTCTGAGCTGTCTGTAGTTCTGTGGTCTCCTTCTGGAGTGATACGGCGATGCACTGCCCCTAAATTAGGGCAGATTTCAAATGGCCTAGAGAGATTGGGGCCTATGCCAGTGACACAGAAAGAGCTAAGAGAGAGATGACTTTGCGCCACTTGACTTTGTGTAACCCCATACTCCCTTCTTTCTTCTCCTACCAATAAATGAAAAACGAAGTGACTGGCCAAGGCTGTTAGAAATTTAAAAGTTCATGGTTAATTTCACGGGCAACTGTATAAATTGCCTCAATTACGAATAATGCCGCCCTTTTATACAGCTCATGACGAAGGGTCCTCGCTGACGTAAAGAATTCCTGGGTGCGTTTGTTTTCAATCAAAGTAGTTTGTGCATGGGTCAGAGCCTGAAAAATCCAGCAGTGCCTCAGGACCACAGTTCTGTTAAGTAACCCCAGTCATGGTTTTTGCATAACCAATGGAATGAGCAAGATGCAGGCCGGAAAGTCCTGAATGGCAGCTTTACAGCATTACACTGTGCTATCTGAAGACACATGGGCCAGATTTTGCTCACAGTTACACCAGTGACAATCCAGCATGACGCCACTTACAGTGGTGGCCTTTCAAAGTTTGCCAGTTGCCTTAGATAAGTAGATTCCGTTAGATAACCTCAGTATTTGCAGTACTTGAGATATTTCCTCTTGTAAGCGGCGGGAAAGAGAAAGGGATGCTGTATATACTGAGGTAAACTTTTCTACCTGTCCCGAGTACTAGAGTGGTACTCTAGTACCTGATACCAGAACCGGAAGACAAGAATTTAAGGGTGAATTTGCTCTTCATACAGTAGCTGATTACAAAAGAGCCCATGCTTCCTGTGCTTTGCATCAGTTCTGCTCTGGTTCTGACAGGGTTTCCATTTTCTCCCCTTGCTTTCTGGGCTTAACGACTGGTTCTCGTCAAATTGCGTCAGGATGAAACCAGGTAACAGTCAATTTGGAGGTGGGTTTTGTTTGTTTGTTTACAAGAAATTGCTGTATGAGGGCAAGGTTCAGGCTGGTAGGCCTCAAGTTAAATCTCACCGGGCTTGACTGAGCCCTGGGACGTTCTGGCTTCTGCACTTTGACAGGGCCTTTCCCCATAAGATCTCAAAGCATTAATTTTGCAAGGCAGGTAAGCATTATCACCCCTGCATTTACAGAGGGGCTGCAGAACAAGAGGTGAAGTGACGTGGCTTCCCAGCAAGCCAGTGCCAGAGCTGGGTATAGAACCCAGGTCTCCTGACATCTAGTCTCTCACTGAAACCCCCAGACAACAGCGCTTCCTGATAGATGGCCCGCAGCGTGAGTGGGGCAGGTGCATGGGGGATGCAAGTGGATGTGTGTGGAAGGGAAGGGACTGTGTGAAGGGACAGGAGAGGAACACTGAGTGGGGGATGGCCAGTGGTAGTTAGCAAGTGCCCATTGAACCCACTGGTTCATTAGCAAAGAGTGAAGCCGAATGCAGGTTAAGCTGAACAAGTGCAACTTTATTAAACCCTGTGCCCTGTTCTAGTCTGTCCATCTGGCTGAGGTGCTTCCAGACCTGTTCCCCTGGTCCTAACAGCCCTTCTGGGGAACGCGTGCCCTCTGACTCCAGTTCCCCTGGCCCTGATCATGATACACGCATCAGGGCCTCGCCCAGTTCCTCAGTGGCCCATTGCTGCAACCTCCCTCATTCAAAACCTGCCAGCCCCACCCCCTACAGACTGCTGCAACTGCACATAAGGGGTCTGGGTTGCCGTGCAAGAGTTTTCTGTGCACCCTGCTGAATTTCAGGTTTATTTTTCTCTGCTTCCTTCTCTCCCCACTCTAGAAGTTCTCCTAAACTCACCAGGATGGGCATCCGGCCTGCTGGCCTGTTCACAGGGGCCTGGCAGCCCTCGCTTACAGAATTGTCCCTGTTTTTTTAAAAAAGTCACACCATGATAACTCTGCTAGCATGATACCAGCAGCGGGGAGCTCTGACAGTGATAGATCTGCGACAAGCCCATGTTCACATGCCTGAAGCTTGCAATGGCAAAACTGCACAGCCAGTTAGTTACCTGCATGCAAGTAGCTGCATATGATGAGTTAATTTCACTCAGACTCCAAGAAAATGGATGCACGAACCAGCCCTCCCCTCCTTTCTCCTGCAGCAATGGTGCTCCGAGATCAGAGCTCAGCTGTAGGGGACATTTAAAATAGCTTCCTAAAATAACAGAGGTCAGAGCAAATCGGCAGCTCTTTTTCACCTTCTTACCCACAGAAACGGAAGATTTGCCATGTCAGGTTTGCTTCTGGGATAGGGGAGGATTAGAAGCCATGTTTAATCCTCCAGGAGCAACTGATCCTTTTGTGTTAAATGAACTGATTGTACACAAACACTGCAGCCTGAGCTGCTTTTCTGGGGCTTGACTGAGGAGCAAAGACCAAATCCATTTGTTTTAGTAAATTAGATTGGTAATGCTCAAGCTTGCTAGCTATTTGGGTATCCATCACCTAGCCAACCGCACGGCAATAATACTCAGCCCTTATGCCGTATGGTGCGGACCCTCCAGAGATTGCAGAGCTCTTTGCAGAGCAAAGGAAGGCTCAGTCTCCCTGCACCGTATCGATGGAGGGACAGAGAGACCTGCGAAGGCTAGGCAGCAAGTCAATGGCAGGTGCGGAAATAGCAGCCAGCTCTCCTGAAGTCAAGGCCCAGACCCTCTCTTGATCTGACTTGGCCCTACTAGGTGTTGCAAGTAAAGAAGCCCGTTGTACCATTGTGTAACGTTACTGCTCTACAATACCGTGAAGCACCGGAACGCTTTCCTTCCAAGCCCTGCCCGGCGGAATGGTTCCGGCTGCCTTCGCTCCCAGAGCCCAGCGGTTCTCTTTCGATATTTGTGTGCTGTTCAGGTTGTCTTCTCTTTGACACGCAACACCTTGTGTTTCTAAAGAGACCCCTCCCTGGGCCCAGGCCAACATTTTCAGCAGTGACTAGTGATTGATTTCAGATGCCTTAAACAGGAGCCTGATTTCCAAATGCTCCACGCGTTGTGAAACTTTTACACAGAGAAACCACGCGTCTCTCCTCATAACCTTGGCCTCAGGCTCTGCAAAAACCTGCCTGTATCACTTGGAGTCTGCGCTCCCCTCCCTTTGCTTGTCTCGCCTGCCTGCTGTCAGACTGTGAGCTCTTTGGGGCAGGGGACTCTCGCTTAATATTTTCATGCCCATTGCCCAGCAAAATGAGGCCCCAGTCAGGGGCTCCCATCGTATAAATAATAAAAGCCTCTCATTCCAGTTCTGAGTCTTCCTGTGACCTGGGGGAGTCTCCGGGCCTTTAGGCCTTGGTTATCTGCATCAGGATAATAACACTGCCCTGCTTCAAGCGGGAGTCATGATCCATGTTTCCAAAGGGCTTTCAAGCCATAAGGCCTTAATTGTTGTTTTTCCTATTGACAGCAGAGTGCTAAGCGTCTGTGTGACTGAGAAGCATGGTTCTGAAGCACGGTTGTGTGGAGCAGGAAGGTTGTGTGGAGCAGGGGAGTCCACTGTTTTCCCAGCTCTTCCTCTGCTCAGCAGAGTGAGCTGTATTGCATGGGCTTTGTTGCTTTGCAGCACCACCCAGTGGCGGTCTAGAGAACAGCAGCATTGCCTTGGGGGAGACTCTCAGGTCCTGATTCTGATCTCTCAGTCACTGGTGTAAATCAGTGACTGATCTCCTCAGTCCAGGGCAGTTACACCTGTGAGAATGTAACTGCGATGCGTGGCCTTCTGGCCTTGCAGTTACTACTGCAATGGAGTGACGTCTGGAGGTGAGCAGGGCTTAAGGTGGAAAATGGTGGCTCAGACAACGTGGAAACCCCATTGGGCCCATGGGGTAAGCACTAGCTCAGAGTCTGTGCTTGCATGCAGAAGAGGGAAGGGCTCCTTTGTCATACTCCCTGATTTGGTGCAGGTACAAGGGCTGCCTGAACTTTGACATTGGGGTCCTCATGAAGCAATACAAGGACGTGTGGGAGCTGGCTGTCTTCAGGCGCCTGTGGGTTGATCTGCTGGAAGGCACCATTGGGGAGGTATCAGGAAGGCTTCCAGCAGAGGGGAAGTGAGATCTCCTTGTGGGAGGTCAGGATTCTTCCTCGGGGTGTGTCCTACTCTGCCCTGCTGCTGCTAGAATTCCTCCCTGGCATCCCCCTGGTACACTCCACATACCAGACAGCCAGTCTCTCCACACCGCTGATTTCTGACCCGACCCTCCTGTTTGGGGTGGGACACAGTGTGCCCCATTTCAGCCAATCTCCAGCCCCCTCTCCCAGCAGGAAATCTGGATCCAGGAGAGGCCCCTGGAAGGTGAGAGTTGGGGGGGGGGGCTGATGCCATGAAGTGGCTGAGTCCCTCATCCACATGTGAGTGGGGAGTTCCAGACACGGATCTCATGGGGACGATCCAGGCCTCATTGCTGGCACAGATAGAAAACAGTGCCCCAAATGATTGTGGAAACAGAAGCTTGCACCCAGTTTGCCCTGGTGTAAATGCAGTGTTGCCAACTCTCCTGGGGTATGTGGTGCTTTTATTAAAGCCCCAGGGATCCTGTCGTTAGGTGACAAGTTTCAGAGCTGTAGCCGTGTTAGCCTGTATCAGCAAAAAGAATGAGAAGTACTTGTGGTGCCTTAGAGACTAACAAATTTATTTGGGCATAAGCTTTTGTGGGCTACAGCCCACTTCATCAGATGCATGCAGAGGAAAGTACAGTAGGAAGATAGATATATGTACACAGAGAACATGAAACAATGGGTGTTGCCATGCACACTATAAGGAGAGTGATCAATTAAGGTTTAGTGTGCATGGTAACACCCATTGTTTCATGTTCTCTGTGTATATATATCTCTCTTCCTAATGTATTTTCCACTGCATGGATCCGATGAAGTGGGTTTTAGCCCACGAAAGCTTATGCTCAAATAAATTTGTTAGTCTCTGAGGTGCCAAAGGTACTTCTGTCTGATGCTTGCTGACTGTGTGTCAACAGGTAAGGCAGAAATCAAATGCAGCAAGCCTAACCCATTTTAGCACAGTGTGTGTCCCACTCTCTACTCGTTGCTGGCTCACTAGAGGATAACAGCCTATTGCTGCTACCAGCTAATGGAGTTAGCCCCTTAGCTCAAGTGGTAGAGGCCTGTGCAGAAGGTCTTGGGTTCAGATTCAGCTGATGACCTGTACAGCAAGTCATGATGCTTTGGAATTATATGGCATCTTCCAGATTAGTTAATTTAATCATTACAAGTCCTTAGTGTGGGAAGTAGTTATCTCCATGTAGAGATGGGTAACTTGTGCCACAGTGCCTTACAGAAAAATCCTGTAGAACTTAATAGGCTTTTTTAAGCCATGTAATAGGATTTAATATAACCGTGTTTCTCTGCTGTAGGATTCTATAGGATAGTGTCACAGAGTGAGCTGGCCCTTAAAGAGGGGTTCAAGGTCAAGCACTGTTCCTGTTCCTGATTCAGCTCAGAGCCAAGGCATTCTGGGACTTGTAGTTCAGAGGGACTATGGGAGTTTTAGTCTGGGCAGTGATGCATCCTTGGAAAAGGGGGCAGGGATATATAAGAGCTGTCTTTTAAATTGGGGCGAGACATTAGTCAAAGAAGAGACAAGATTTATTTTGGGATCTCCTACCTGAAGGGAGTGGGACTGACTGCTGAATTTCTCTATGCAAGGAGCCTGGGAAGAGGCCTAAGTAGACAGTCAAAGGGGCTCTGGAAGATGAGTGGTGTCTTGCTCTAGAAAACTAGAGAGACCTGGAGTGAATGGGAGCTCCTTGTGGTTCTCCACCAAAAGGCTGTGGACCAAAGTCCAGTGTCAAAGCACTCCTAAAATGGGAGTGGTGCGCCCCTGCACTGGGCTTGGATTCTTACTTATTTTGGAAGAGGAATTGTTGGGCTTGGCTGGAGCGCTAACCTTCCCAGCCTCGAAAGGGAAACTGAAGTAGCAGCTGTGTTATAGTGAAGAAAAGGTAAGTTGCTGCTACAGCGCTGTCTTAAAAACACTTTATAGACAAGTTAGCATGTCCTGTTGTCTGTAAGGATTGAGAGATCCAATTTCTGTGGAACTCCATTGGTAATCCCTGTTAAACTCTGGGCCGTATGTACACTAACCATACTTACAGGATGGTGGCCTCCTTCCTAGAAGCAATAACTCCGAAAAAAAGATTTGGAGAGGGAAGAGGGGGGAGAGAAAGGGGTTATGGTAGATGATAAGGTGAACATGAGCTCCCAGTGCGATGCTGTGGCCAAAAGGGCTAATGTGATCCTTGGCGGTATACATAGGGAATCTCATGTAGGAATAGGGAGGTTATATTACTTCTGTGTTGGCACTGATGAGACCCGCTACTGGAATGCCGTGCTCCATTCTGGTGTCTGTAGTTCATGATGGATGTTTCAAAATTGGAGAGGGCTCAGAGAAGGAGCGTGAAAATGATGACAGGGTTGGAAAATGTGCCTTGGACTTAAGGAGCTCACTATATGAGCTCAGCAAAGCGAAGGGTAAAGGGTGACTTGAGCAGTCTGTACATATCTATGTGTAGGGAATGGAAATTTGATAATACAGGATTCTTCCATCAGCAGAGAAAGGCATAACACGGTCCAGCGGCTGGACAGGGGCGGACTAGAAAGAAGCTGCAGTGTTTTTAGCAGTGAATGTGACTGACCATCGGAACAGGCGGCCAAGGGCTGGTGTGGAATCTCTAGCAGTGACAATTTTTAAATCAAGATTGGATGTGGTTCTAAAAGATCTGTTCTGGATGCTTTTCCTAGGGAAGTTCTCAGACCTGTGTTAGACAGGTGGGCAGAGCAGATGATCCCTGTGGTCCCTTCTGGCTTTATAATTTATGAACCTGTATATTCAACAGGAGTTAAGCTTTTCTGTTTGTTGAACTCCACAGGATATTTTCCTCTTCCTCCCACAGGGATCACCAGCCAATCCCTCCCCCCACAACCGGACCAGGGACCCCTCAGGGCCATCTAAAGGTAGGGGCGGGAAAGGAAGATTTGGAGACTGAACAGGCTGGCTACTTCCTGAGTGCCCCCTCATGGCCGGGGGTAGCACTGCAAGCTCTGCCTCGGTTTCCCCTCTTCATAGCCCCTTTAAAACATCACACACTCACTTAGCTTCAGCAACACCCCTCCCCATGGGTAGATTTATTAACCTGACAAACCATTCAGAATAAAAGTTCTCAAGTCCCTGCTCCCTGTCTTCCTGCTGGGGGGGGTCTCCCACACCTTCCCCGCCTGGAGCCTCTTCCCTGAAAACTTAGTCTTGCCTGCTGGCTCCCAGCAGCCAGTGACACTGCTTGTTCCTCCCTGATAATCCCCCTCTCTGCAGCTCCCTGCTGTTCTTCATAGGTAGGGTTACCAGATAGCAACTGTGAAAAAACAGGACAGAGGGTTGGGGGTAATAGGCGCCAATATAAGAAAAAGTCCCAAATAATGGAACTGTCCCTTTAAAAACGGGACAGATGGTCACCCTAGAGAGAAGCAGTTCCACCATACCCAGCTGGTTCTATTTATTAAACACCACACCCCAGCCTGGGTGTGGTAGGAAGGGCTGGCTAACTTCAGGCCTCTGGCCTGTAAAGAGGCACACCACCCTGTTCCAGGGACTTGCTCTTAGATGGTGGGAGAGAACTTGGAGCTCTTGGGGGCCGGACCAAATGCCTGCTGAAATCAATGGAAAGACTCTTGTTGATTTCAGTGGGCCCTTGGTGAGGGCGGGTGGCTTGCCAGGAGGGAGGAAGGGGACTTGCAAATCTAGTAGCTTTGTGAATGTGCTGACCCAGACTTGCCCTTGGTATGCCTCTGACTTCAGTGACACAAGTCTCCCTTCTGTCCCTGTTTGTGGAAGGCATTGGACCTTGAGCCCAGAAGTGATGCAAATATTTCATGGCCCTTTACTGGGAATTCTTGCATTCCAAATCAAACTCTGATACTGACTCCTTATGTGACTGTAAAGTGACTCAGCTCCTCAGTGCCTCAGTTTCCCCACTTGGTGATGGATAATTGCCTATTACATGGGGGTCTTGTGAGATTCAATCAGCTACTGTCTGTACAGCATTTTAACAACAGCATTTATGTAGCCGTGCTCAAGTATTATTGTTGACAATATTAATCCTTCCCAGTCCAGAGCTCTGCAGCAGTGACTGTTCCTTGTCCACAGCATAAATATCTCTCTTGCAGCCTCTGCTCCTTCCTTATCACAGAGGGATCCCTAACGTCTACAGTGCCACTGGGCACTCAGATTCAAAGGCATTGTTAGTTTTGATCACTGCACCCAGGAGAAATGTAAAGTACAATGGGCATCAGGAGAGCAATTTCAGAAAAGCTTAAAATGTTATGTCTTAAAGATTAGTATGGCTGCTGTAGTCCAGCAGCATGCAGGGGAGATCCAGTAGCCCTTTGCAATGGGGACTCTTAAAAACTCTCTGGTCTAGTGTTTAGAGCCAGATGCGGCTCTGCTGGAATGGGGCTCAAGGAGACTGGCTGCTCTCCAAAGCAGAGATTGTCTTTTTATTCTTGTTTATACCAGGCCTAGCACAATGGGGCCCTGATCCCTGGCTAGGGCCCCTAGATATTACTGAAGTGAAAATAATAAGTAATTCTCTTACCACTTTAGTCGTGTTGATAGGACTTAACGAGGAGTGGAGGTTGGTCTGTTAAAGAATTGTTGGGAAAAATGATACAAGCTCACAGGAAAGTGTCCAGTAGTTAGAGCAGGGGACTGTAAATTGAGACTTGAAGAACTTATTTTTGGATCTACTTCTGGCTCGCTGATGACTACAGGTTAGTCCCGCTGTACTTCATTATCCCCATTTCACAGATAAGCAAGAACTGCAGATTTCCTATCGCATTGTGCTCTGAAGGCTTCATACAGCCTTGTAAAATTGTCACTTTTTTGAAGCAGCCCAGGCAACCCATCCCCCTCCCTTGTTGCTGTCATGATGATGATAATGAAAAAACAAATGAGATTTCACTTGCCTACAAAATATTACTCAACCCTGACACATGGGCAAATAACACTCTGCAAAGCTGGCTGGCTTAATTAACTAATGTACACGAATGACAAGTGCCGGCACCTAGCCGAGCAACAGTGGGGCATCTGGAAGGAAGCAACCATTAAAATAAGGGGTGGTGGAGTAGGGGGAGGGGGGAATTGGGGGACTTCATTCCCTGGAAAATGCTGGAATGCCAGATGGTGTCCTGCATTCTGGAATATTTTAAAAACACTGAAAAAAAACAAATGTGCCTACAAACCCATAAAGTGCCTCTCTGGCACTCACGTGCAAGTCTGGACGAGGGGCAGCTTGGTAGGATAGCCGGCTGTATTCTGTTGCTGTAGGAATAGCAAGGCCCCCGAACCCCAAACACCTGCACGTATTTGCCATCAGCTGCCTGCAGACTCATTCTAAGGCTGCTCGGAGGAAAATGAGCGGTACTGGCTGGGATCTGTCGTCTCCATGGGCTGCACCTCCTTAAGAATGCACTGACTCGGGAAAGTATGGACTGTGCTCTAAACCCTGTGCTAAAGTGCTTTGCTGAGTTGAGGCCTAAAAGATGAGGATGGCCACAGGCTGCATCTTGTAACTCCAGGACTGCACGGATTATTTAAAAGCAGACGTCCCAAATGAAGCAGGTGTAACACAAGCATCCACCTTTTTCCCCCACTGGCTCCAAATCAAAACCCATCAGTGAGTTCTGGCCAAACAGAGACTCTGGGTTGTCTTCTGCCCACCCCTAATCTCTGCACCGATTTATTCTTATTACTTGCAGCGCTGCACTTCCCTTTCACTTCCCTCACAGGAAGCAGCAGCAGTGGTGTGCGTGTCCTTGGCACTTCAGAAGTGCACTAAATACATGCTCTTGCAGAGAAATATTCCTTGTAGACCCAAAGCAGGGCTGCTCACCATTGCTGTCAGAGAGGTGCGGTATCTGAAAGCCAGTAGCCAAGGTCCATGTATGACAGGCTCATGTATAGCAGAACACACTTCCACCATTGTTGCCCTAGGGTATCCCCAGTTCTTTTAATAACTCAGGGTATCTTTCATTCAAAGACACTGGAGATCAAGTTTCGCTTCCCCCATGAAGCCTTAGAAGGATGGCAGCCCCACTACACCCCTTCTGTACCTTCTCTATATCCCTGCCCTGAAGACTTCTCTGCTGGTCCCTTTGTCCCTTCTCTGCTGACCATCTCTCCCTGCGCCCCCTTCATCCACTCCCAACTCTGTGCTGCCTTTCGTGCCACCCTATTCACAACAACCACAAAATGCTAGGTATCTAACCAGCTGAACATGAGCTCCCAGTGTGACTCTGTGGCCAACAGGCCAATGCAATCCTTGGATATATAACCAGGGGAATCGCAAGTTAGGGAGGTCATAAGGGCACTGGGAATCCTGTGTCCAGTTCTGGTGTCCACAGTTCAAGAAGGATGTTGATAAATGGGAGAGGGTTCAGAGACGGGCCACAAGAACGATTAAAGGATTGCAAACCGTATCTTTATAGTGATTCATTTATCAAAGAGAAGGTTAAGGGGTGACTTGATCAGCCTGTAAGTACCTAAAGGGGGAACAAAAACTTGGCGGTAGAGGGCTCTTCAGTCTAGCAGACAATGGTATAACGAGAACCAGTGGCTGGAAGCTGATGCTAGACAACCTCCGACTAGAAATAAGGGGCAGTTTTTGAACAGTGAAGGTCGTTAACCACTGGAACAGCTTGCCAAGGGTTGTGGCGGATTCTCCGTCCCTGGCAACGTTTTTTAAAATTCAATATTGGATGTCTTTCTAAAAGGTAGATTCTAATTCAGGGAAGTCCTTTGGCCAGGAGATCCGATTCGATGATCACACTGGTCCCTTTTGGCTTTGGAATCTATGGAAAACGCCTTCCTGGTTAACGTTTGCCCCATGGCCCTCCCTCTCTGAGCTCCTGACAGCCCACCTGTTTGAAGTGTTCTGCCTGTAGGATCCTCACCGGGTCAATCTTCTCTATTGTACTTAGCAGTAGTATCTATCTGCCTCCCAGGCTAACAGGCTGGCATGGCGAGGCCTGTAGTAGTGGACTTCTGGAGGCTCTGGCTTTGGTTCTTGAGAGCATTGATTGGGGGTTTTGTCAGCTTCTCCCCCGCACCCAAGCAGCTCTTGAAGAGGCAGGTCTTGTGACCTGACCTAAAGATTCTCAGACTCCAGCCTAGTTTGGTCTCACTCCATGGCAGGATCCCTGACTCTCCATAATACGTTGCTTTGTACACAGGCGCCAACTTTCCTTGGCGCCAGTGGGTGCTCACCCCTCCCCTGGCCCAGCCCCTGGCCCAGCCCTGACTCCGCCCCCTCCCTGCCCCTATTGGATCCCTCCCCAAATCCCCGTCTCGGCCCTGCCCTTCCCAGAGCGCGCTGCATTCCTCCTCCTCCTCCCCCCCCTCCCAGCGCTTGCTGCGCGAAACAGCTGTTTCGCAGCACAAGCGCTGGGAGGGAGCAGGGAGAAGCAGGACTCGGCGGCACACTCGGGGGGAGGCGGAGGTGAGCTGGGGCGGGGCAGGGAGCTGCCGGTGGGTGCAGAGCACCCACTAATTTTTCCCCATGGGTGCTCCAGCCCCGGATCACCCACAGAGTCAGCGCCTATGGCTTTGTACTGCACAGCTTATGCCTGGAAACTGCAAGCACTTTGAAGCCAGCCCTCTCATGGGTTCTGCACATGCGCCTTGTGTCATGTGCACTCAGGGTGCTGTATAGCCAACAGTAAAACAAAGCGCCAGTTAGGATTTAAAATGTACACCCGGCCCTGCAGCTGGGGGCTACAGTCTCGACTTCAAGCCAGTTAATTTCCAGCCAGCTACTTGTCTGTAAATTGCTCTAAGAACAGGACCTAGGAGCCGGGAACTCTTGAGTTCAAGTCCAATCTCAGCTCCTGACTGGCTGTGTAACTTCACTTAGTGTCCCTGGTTCTTCAGCTTCCTTAAAAGTGCTCAGATACCACAGAGGGTGCAGGACAAGAATCTAAACACACATGGATGGAAAATGGGGAGACTATTTCCCTACCTCCCAAGGTGTAGTGAAACTGAAGAGGTAGGCATCTAAAGCCAGATTTATTTAGGTCTGTGGGTCTGAAAATGCTGGCTAAACAACTATTACAAGGTCAAGCACCAGGTCTCCTACCCTCTGCCCTAATCTCTAGCCCACCCTTCCCTCCAGGCGGTGAAAGACAAAGCAGTAAAATCTAGTGCTGACTTATTAGGTCCAGTGCTAGGATCCCTTGGCCCCTCTTCAGGGCTGTAAGAGCCTGATCTAATGCCCATGGAACAAAATGGGAGTTCCTTCCCATAAACTTCAGTGGGAACTGGATTAGACCCTACCTTTGGTTGCACTTACAGTGGCGGGGAAATAGTCCCTCATGTATCTCCAGATGATGCTGTTCCTGATGCAGTGAATTCGTCGCCCACCTTTGCTTGGCTTGTCCCAGTCCAGAAGCCACCATGTTGCATACAGGACGCTGACCAGCCACAAACGAGTGAAGAAGAGGCCGATGAAGAGAACTATGCAGCACTGTGCTGAGATAAAAACAGGGCAGTCAATGGGCAAACCAGGCTCGGCTGGGGTCAAGAGGTGAAAGAACTTACTCAGAAATATCATGGCTTCCAAGGCGCCTCTGACCGCCAATGTTGCCTTCTTGAGGACACCTCAGTCAGATCTCCGGCCTCTACCCATCACATTTTGCAGGGCAGAGTTCTGGGATTCCTTCCCTGTAGTCTAGGGATTTAGCTGCTATCCACTGTGATCCCATTAGAAGGCCTGACTTTATGGCAGCACCTGCAATTCTGGTAGGGCCAATGACAGAGTTCACCAGTGACTTGCTAGCATTTGTAAGGCAAGATACTACTTATTCAGATCAAAAGCATTACAGAAAGAACATACCTAAAAAACAAAAAACCGCCTGTCTGCATGCTCACTAGACAATACCCATCTGCCACATGGAGCCCCTGGTAGGTTTCAATGTCCTCACTTCTCAGTCGTTGCTTGCTAGGCTTCGCCAACCAGGTCAAACCAGTCTATGCAATTTCCCCCAGGCAGGGAGGGTTCTCCAGCCTGGTTTCCAGACTAAGGATTTGTATTAATTTCTCTGCCCCCAAGTGACTTTTAGTTCATGCAGGAACCTCTTACAGCTCCCCCATGGAGCTAGAATACAACCCCTAGCCCACAGATATACGTACATTTATGAAGTTGATATAATAGCCTTTGAATATTCCATGTGTCCCTAACAGCTGCCACTCCCCTACAGTCTGTCTGTATGTGGAAGGGGGCTGCCCTTAAAGCTGACTGCCACCTCCCTCATGACACTGAACATGAAGCCAGGCCCACAGGCCACATGGCTGCCAACCATCTGGGGGGTGGGCGGGACACAGGGACTGTGAGGATCAGGGGAGATGCTCTGAAAGGTGCATAGAGAGAGTGAGGGGGAACAGGAGGCAGATTTAAGGGGTGCAGGGGCATACTGGGGGCAGGAGGGAGGGGAGTGGAAGGGGGGTTGCAGAGGACTGGGAGGGGGGGGCGGCAAGGGGAGTGGAAGGGGGAGTTTGAGAGGAGGGGGAGGGGAGTGGAAGTGGTGGTGGTGAGGGGACTGGGAAGGGGGGTTGGAGAGGGAGGGTGGTGAGGGGAGTGGGAAGGGGGGTTAGAGAGGAGGGAGAGGGAGGGTGGTGAAGGGAGTGGAAAGGAGGGTTCGAGGGGGGAGAGAGGTGAGGGGAGTGGAAGGGGGGTTTGAGAGGAGGGGTGCTGAGGTGAGTGGGAAAGGGGTTTGAGAGGAGTGGGAAGGGGAGTGGAAGGGTGGGCTCCAAAGGAGGGGGAGGGAGACGCGGGGAGTGGAAGGGGGGCTCAGAGGAGGAGTGGGCAAGGGGAGTGGATGGGGGGGTTCGAGAGGAGGAAGAGGGAGGGGTGGTGAAGGGAGTGGAAAGGGGGGGTTCGAGGGGGGAGGGAGGTGAGGGGAGTGGAAGGGGGGTTCGAGAGGAGGGAGAGGGAGTGGTGGGGAGGGGAGTGGAAGGGGGGGTTTGAGAGGAGGGGGACAGAGGAGTGGGTGAGGGGAGTGGATGGGGGTTCGAGAGGAGGGGGAGAGAGGAGTGGGTGAGGGGAGTGGAAGGGGGGGTTCGAGAGGAGGGGGAGTGAGGAGAGGGTGAGGGGAGTGGAAGCGGGGGTTTGAGAGGAGGGGGAGAGAGGAGTGGGTGAGGGGAGTGGATGGGGGTTCGAGAGGAGTGGGTGAGGGGAGTGGATGGGGGTTGGAGAGGGGGGGAGAGAGGAGTGGGTGAGGGGAGTGGATGGGGGTTCGAGAGGAGGGGGAGAGAGGAGTGGGTGAGGGGAGTGGAAGGGGGGGGTTCGAGAGCAGTGGGTGAGGGGGAGTGGAAGGGGGGTTCGAGAGGAGGGGGGGAGTGAGGAGTGGGTGAGGGAAGTGGAAGGGGGGTTCGAGAGGAGGGGGAGTGAGGGAGAGGGTGAGGGGAGTGGAAGGGGAGGGTTCGAGAGGAGGGGGAGTGAGGAGTGGGTGAGGGGAGTGGAAGGGGGGTTCGAGAGGAGGGGGAGTGAGGAGAGGGGTGAGGGGAGTGGAAGGGGGGTTCGAGAGGAGGGGGAGTGAGGAGTGGGTGAGGGGAGTGGAAGGGGAGGGTTCGAGAGGAGGGGGAGTGAGGAGTGGGGTGAGGGGAGTGGAAGGGGGGTTCGAGAGGAGGGGGGAGTGAGGAGAGGGTGAGGGGAGTGGAAGGGGGGTTCGAGAGGAGGGGGAGTGAGGAGAGGGTGAGGGGAGTGGAAGGGGGGTTCGAGAGGAGGGGGGAGTGAGGAAGAGGGTGAGGGGAGTGGAAGGGGGGTTCGAGAGGAGGGGGAGTGAGGAGTGGGTGAGGGGGAGTGGAAGGGGGGGTTTGAGAGGAGGGGGACAGAGGAGTGGGTGAGGGGAGTGGATGGGGGTTCGAGAGGAGGGGGAGAGAGGAGTGGGTGAGGGGAGTGGAAGGGGGGGTTCGAGAGGAGGGGGAGTGAGGAGAGGGTGAGGGGAGTGGAAGCGGGGGTTTGAGAGGAGGGGGAGAGAGGAGTGGGTGAGGGGAGTGGATGGGGGTTGGAGAGGGGGGGAGAGATGAGTGGGTGAGGGGAGTGGATGGGGGTTCGAGAGGAGGGGGAGAGAGGAGTGGGTGAGGGGAGTGGAAGGGGGGGTTCGAGAGCAGTGGGTGAGGGGAGTGGAAGGGGGGTTCGAGAGGAGGGGGAGTGAGGAGTGGGTGAGGGAAGTGGAAGGGGGGTTCGAGAGGAGGGGGAGTGAGGAGAGGGGTGAGGGGAGTGGAAGGGGAGGGTCGAGAGGAGGGGGAGTGAGGAGTGGGTGAGGGGAGTGGAAGGGGGGGTTCGAGAGGAGGGGGAGTGAGGAGTGGGTGAGGGGAGTGGAAGGGGGGGTTCGAGAGGAGGGGGAGTGAGGAGAGGGGTGAGGGGAGTGGAAGGGGGGTTCGAGAGGAGGGGGAGTGAGGAGTGGGTGAGGGGAGTGGAAGGGGAGGGTTCGAGAGGAGGGGGAGTGAGGAGTGGGTGAGGGGAGTGGAAGGGGGGTTCGAGAGGAGGGGGGAGTGAGGAGAGGGTGAGGGGAGTGGAAGGGGGGTTCGAGAGGAGGGGGAGTGAGGAGTGGGTGAGGGGAAGTGGAAGGGGGTTCGAGAGGAGGGGGAGTGAGGAGTGGGTGAGGGGAGTGGAAGGGGGGTTCGAGAGGAGGGGGAGAGAGGAGTGGGTGAGGGGGAGTGGAAGGGGGGGTTCGAGAGGAGGGGGAGTGAGGAGAGGGTGAGGGGAGTGGAAGCGGGGGGTTTGAGAGGAGGGGGAGAGAGGAGTGGGTGAGGGGAGTGGATGGGGGTTCGAGAGGAGTGGGTGAGGGGAGTGGATGGGGGTTGGAGAGGGGGGGAGAGAGGAGTGGGTGAGGGGAGTGGATGGGGGTTCGAGAGGAGGGGGAGAGAGGAGTGGGTGAGGGGAGTGGAAGGGGGGTGGTTCGAGAGCAGTGGGTGAGGGGAGTGGAAGGGGGGTTCGAGAGGAGGGGGAGTGAGGAGTGGGTGAGGGAAGTGGAAGGGGGGTTCGAGAGGAGGGGGAGTGAGGAGAGGGTGAGGGGAGTGGAAGGGGAGGGTTCGAGAGGAGGGGGAGTGAGGAGTGGGTGAGGGGAGTGGAAGGGGGGTTCTAGAGGAGGGGGAGGTGAGGAGGGGTGAGGGGAGTGGAAGGGGGGTTCGAGAGGAGGGGGAGTGAGGAGTGGTGAGGGGAGTGGAAGGGTGGGTTCGAGAGGAGGGGGAGTGGGAGTGGTGAGGGGAGTGGAAGGGGGGTTCGAGAGGAGGGGGAGTGAGGAGAGGGTGAGGGGAGTGGAGGGGGTTGAGAGGAGGGGGAGTGAGGAGGGGTGAGGGAGTGGAAGGGGGGTTCGAGAGGAGGGGGAGTGAGGAGTGGGTGAGGGGAGTGGAAGGGGGGGTTTGAGAGGAGGGGGAGTGAGGAGAGGGTGAGGGGAGTGGAAGGGGGGTTGAGAGGAGGGGGAGTGAGGAGAGGGTGAGGGGAGTGGAAGGGGGGGTTCGAGAGGAGGGGGGAGTGAGGAGAGGGTGAGGGGAGTGGAAGGGGGGTTTCGAGAGGAGGGGGAGTGAGGAGTGGGTGAGGGGAGTGGAAGGGGGGTTTGAGAGGAGGGGGACAGAGGAGTGGGTGAGGGGAGTGGATGGGGGTTCGAGAGGAGGGGGGAGAGAGGAGTGGGTGAGGGGAGTGGAAGGGGGGGTTCGAGAGGGAGGTGGGAGTGAGGAGAGGGTGAGGGGAGTGGAAGCGGGGGGTTTGAGAGGAGGGGGGAGAGAGGAGTGGGTGAGGGGAGTGGATGGGGGTTCGAGAGGAGTGGGTGAGGGGGAGTGGATGGGGGGTTGGAGAGGGGGGGGAGAGATGAGTGGGTGAGGGGAGTGGATGGGGGTTCGAGAGGAGGGGGAGAGAGGAGTGGGTGAGGGGGAGTGGAAGGGGGGGTTCGAGAGCAGTGGGGTGAGGGGAGTGGAAGGGGGGTTCGAGAGGAGGGGGAGTGAGGAGTGGGTGAGGGGAAGTGGAAGGGGGGGTTCGAGAGGAGGGGGAGTGAGGAGAGGGTGAGGGGAGTGGAAGGGGAGGGTTCGAGAGGAGGGGGAGTGAGGAGTGGGTGAGGGGAGTGGAAGGGGGGTTCGAGAGGAGGGGGAGTGAGGAGTGAGGTGAGGGGAGTGGAAGGGGGGTTCGAGAGGAGGGGGAGTGAGGAGAGGGTGAGGGGAGTGGAAGGGGGGTTCGAGAGGAGGGGGAGTGAGGAGTGGGTGAGGGGAGTGGAAGGGGAGGGTTCGAGAGGAGGGGGAGTGAGGAGTGGGTGAGGGGAGTGGAAGGGGGGGGTTCGAGAGGAGGGGGAGTGAGGAGAGGGTGAGGGGAGTGGAAGGGGGGGTTCGAGAGGAGGGGGAGTGAGGAGTGGGTGAGGGGAAGTGGAAGGGGGGTTCGAGAGGAGGGGGAGTGAGGAGTGGGTGAGGGGAGTGGAAGGGGGGTTTGAGAGGAGGGGGAGTGAGGAGAGGGTGAGGGGAGTGGAAGGGGGGTTCGAGAGGAGGGGGAGTGAGGAGAGGGTGAGGGGAGTGGAAGGGGGGTTCGGAGAGGAGGGGGAGTGAGGAGAGGGTGAGGGGAGTGGAAGGGGGGTTCGAGAGGAGGGGGAGTGAGGAGTGGGTGAGGGGAGTGGAAGGGGGGGTTTGAGAGGAGGGGGAGTGAGGAGTGGGTGAGGGGAGTGGAAGGGGGGTTCGAGAGGAGGGGGAGTGAGGAGAGGGTGAGGGGAGTGGAAGGGGGGGGTTCGAGAGGAGGGGGGAGTGAGGAGTGGGTGAGGGGAGTGGAAGGGGGGGTTTGAGAGGAGGGGGAGTGAGGAGTGGGTGAGGGGAGTGGAAGGGGGGTTCGAGAGGAGGGGGAGTGAGGAGTGGGTGAGGGGGAGTTGGAAGGGGGGGTTCGAGAGGAGGGGGAGTGAGGAGTGGGTGAGGGGAGTGGATGGGGGGTTCGAGAGGAGGGGAATGAGGAGTGGGTGAGGGGAGTGGAAGGGGGGGTTCGAGAGGAGGGGGAGTGAGGAGTGGGTGAGGGGAGTGGATGGGGTTCGAGACGAGTGGGTGAGGGGAGTGGAAGGGGGGTTCGAGAGGAGGGGGGAGTGAGGAGTGAGGAGTGGGTGAGGGGAGTGGAAGGGGGGGGTTCGAGAGGAGGGGGAGTGAGGAGAGGGTGAGGGGAGTGGATGGGGGTTCGAGAGGAGGGGGGAAAGAGGAGTGGGTGAGGGGAGTGGAAGGGGGGTTCGAGAGGAGGGGGAGTGAGGAGTGGGTGAGGGGAGTGGATGGAGGATCGAGATGAGTGGGTGAGGGGGAGTGGAAGGGGGGGTTCGAGAGGAGGGGGAGTGAGGAGTGGGTGAGGGGGAGTGGAAGGGGGGGTTCGAGAGGAGGGGGAGAGAGGAGTGGGTGAGGGGAGTGGAAGGGGGGGTTCGAGAGGAGGGGGAGTGAGGAGAGGGTGAGGGGAGTGGAAGGGGGGGGTTTGAGAGGAGGGGGAGAGAGGAGTGGGTGAGGGGAGTGGATGGGGGTTCGAGAGGAGTGGGTGAGGGGAGTGGGTGAGGGGAGTGGATGGGGGTTCGAGAGGAGGGGGAGAGAGGAGTGGGTGAGGGGAGTGGAAGGGGGGGTTCGAGAGCAGTGGGTGAGGGGGAGTGGAAGGGGGGTTCGAGAGGGAGGGGGAGTGAGGAGTGGGTGAGGGAAGTGGAAGGGGGGTTCGAGAGGAGGGGGAGTGAGGAGAGGGTGAGGGGGAGTGGAAGGGGGGTTCGAGAGGAGGGGGAGTGAGGAGAGGGTGAGGGGAGTGGAAGGGGGGTTCGAGAGGAGGGGGAGTGAGGAGTGGGTGAGGGGAGTGGAAGGGGAGGGTTCGAGAGGAGGGGGAGTGAGGAGTGGGTGAGGGGAGTGGAAGGGGGGTTCGAGAGGAGGGGGAGTGAGGAGTGGGGTGAGGGGAAGTGGAAGGGGGGGTTCGAGAGGAGGGGGAGTGAGGAGTGGTGGTGAGGGGAGTGGATGGGGGGTTTGGAGGAGGGGGAGTGAGGTGAGGGTGAGGGGGAGTGGAAGGGGGGGTTCGAGAGGAGGGGGGAGTGAGGAGTGGGTGAGGGGAGTGGAAGGGGGGGGTTGAGAGGAGGGGGAGTGAGGAGTGCGTGAGGGGAGTGGAAGGGGGGGTTCGAGAGGAGGGGGAGTGAGGAGAGGGTGAGGGGAGTGGATGGGGGGGTTCGAGAGGAGGGGGAAAGAGGAGTGGGTGAGGGGAGTGGAAGGGGGGGTTCGAGAGGAGGGGGAGTGAGGAGTGGGTGAGGGGAGTGGATGGAGGTTTGAGACGAGTGGGTGAGGGGAGTGGAAGGGGGGTTCGAGAGGAGGGGGGAGTGAGGAGTGGGTGGAGGGGGAGTGGAAGGGGGGGGTTCGAGAGGAGGGGGAGTGAGGAGTGGGTGAGGGGAGTGGATGGGGGGTTCGAGAGGAGGGGGAGTGAGGAGAGGGTGAGAGGAGTGGAAGGGGGGTTCGAGAGGAGGGGGAGTGAGGAGTGGGTGAGGGGAGTGGAAGGGGGGGTTCGAGAGGAGGGGGAGTGAGGAGTGGGGTGAGGGGAGTGGAAGGGGGGGTTCGAGAGGAGGGGGAGTGAGGAGTGGGTGAGGGGAGTGGATGGAGGTTTGAGACGAGTGGGTGAGGGGAGTGGAAGGGGGGTTCGAGAGGAGGGGGAGTGAGGAGTGGGTGAGGGGAGTGGAAGGGGGGGGGTTCGAGAGGAGGGGGAGTGAGGAGTGGGTGAGGGAGTGGAAGGGGGGTTCGAGAGGAGGGGGAAAGAGGAGTGGGTGAGGGGGAGTGGAAGGGGGGGTTCGAGAGGAGGGGGAGTGAGGAGAGGGTGAGGGAGTGGATGGGGGTTCGAGAGGGGGAAGAGGAGTGGGTGAGGGGAGTGGAAGGGGGGGTTCGAGAGGAGGGGGAAGTGAGGAGTGGGGTGAGGGGAGTGGATGGAGGTTGAGACGAGTGGGTGAGGGGAGTGGAAGGGGGGTTCGAGAGGAGGGGGAGTGAGGAGTGGGTGAGGGGAGTGGAAGGGGGGGGTTTCGAGAGGAGGGGAGTGAGGAGTGGGTGAGGGGAGTGAAGGGGGGGTTCGAGAGGGGAGTGGGAGTGAGGAGTGGGTGAGGGGAGTGGAAGGGGGGTTCGAGAGGAGGGGGAGTGAGGAGTGGGTGAGGGGAGTGGAAGGGGGGTTCGAGTGGAGGGGGGAGTGAGGAGTGGGTGAGGGGAGTGGAAGCGGGGGGTTCGAGGAGGAGGGGGAGTGAGGAGTGGGTGAGGGGAGTGGATGGAGGTTCGAGATGGAGTGGTGAGGGGAGTGGAAGGGGGGTTCGAGAGGAGGTGGGAGTGAGGAGTGGGTGAGGGGAGTGGAAGGGGGGGTTCGAGAGGAGGGGGAGAGGAGTGGGTGAGGGGAGTGGAAGGGGGGGTTCGAGAGGGTGGGAGTGAGGAGAGGGTGAGGGAGTGGAAGCGGGGGTTTGAGAGGAGGGGGAGAGAGGAGTGGGTGAGGGAGTGGATGGGGGTTCGAGAGGAGTGGGTGAGGGGAGTGGGTGAGGGGGAGTGGATGGGGTTCGAGAGGAGGGGGAGAGAGGAGTGGGTGAGGGGAGTGGAAGGGGGGGTTCGAGAGCAGTGGGTGAGGGGAGTGGAAGGGGGGTTCGAGAGGAGGGGGAGTGAGGAGTGGGTGAGGGAAGTGGGAAGGGGGGTTCGAGAGGAGGGGGAGTGAGGAGAGGGTGAGGGGAGTGGAAGGGGGGTTCGAGAGGAGGGGGAGTGAGGAGAGGGTGAGGGGAGTGGAAGGGGGGTTCGAGAGGAGGGGGAGTGAGGTGTGGGTGAGGGGAGTGGAAGGGGAGGGTTCGAGAGGAGGGGGAGTGAGGAGTGGGTGAGGGGAGTGGAAGGGGGGTTCGAGAGGAGGGGGAGTGAGGAGTGGGTGAGGGAAGTGGAAGGGGGGTTCGAGAGGAGGGGGAGTGAGGAGTGGGTGAGGGGAGTGGAAGGGGGGTTTGAGAGGAGGGGGAGTGAGGAGAGGGTGAGGGGAGTGGAAGGGGGGGTTCGAGAGGAGGGGGGAGTGAGGAGTGGGTGAGGGGAGTGGAAGGGGGGGGTTGAGAGGAGGGGGAGTGAGGAGTGCGTGAGGGGAGTGGAAGGGGGGTTCGAGAGGAGGGGAGTGAGGAGAGGGTGAGGGGAGTGGATGGGGGTTCGAGAGGAGGGGAAAGAGGAGTGGGTGAGGGGAGTGGAAGGGGGGGTTCGAGAGGAGGGGGAGTGAGGAGTGGGTGAGGGGAGTGGATGGAGGTTTGAGACGAGTGGGTGAGGGGAGTGGAAGGGGGTTCGAGAGGAGGGGGAGTGAGGAGTGGGTGAGGGGAGTGGAAGGGGGGGTTCGAGAGGAGGGGGAGTGAGGAGTGGGTGAGGGAGTGGATGGGGGGTTCGAGAGGAGGGGGAGTGAGGAGAGGGTGAGAGGAGTGGAAGGGGGGTTCGAGAGGAGGGGGAGTGAGGAGTGGGTGCAGGGGAGTGGAAGGGGGGGTTCGAGAGGAGGGGGAGTGAGGAGTGGGTGAGGGGAGTGGAAGGGGGGGTTCGAGAGGAGGGGGAGTGAGGAGTGGGTGAGGGGAGTGGATGGAGGTTTGAGACGAGTGGGTGAGGGGAGTGGAAGGGGGGTTCGAGAGGGAGGGGGAGTGAGGAGTGGGTGAGGGGAGTGGAAGGGGGGGTTCGAGAGGAGGG